>NC_090656.1:145359287-145729287 GCF_040937935.1 Hyperolius riggenbachi
CCCTCACCGCTGATTGGGCAGGGACCGGAGCGATTCAGCAGGCGGGGGAGCAGCCGAGACTGACAGTAGTGAGATAAACACAGCCGCATAGCGCGGCTGTGATTTATGGGGTCTGACACCGCGCAGGGGGGTCTTTGGAGGAAACGAACTAGCAACAGAGGCTGGGCTCTATAGACAGACCCAGCTTCTGTATATGGATTGCGATGGAAGAACCCCGCCTCGGGTTCTCTTTAAGGACATTATAGTCTGTCACCAAACTGTTGTCTTTACACCATGTTCTGGCTTAAATAGTATGTGAGAAAACCCAGCTAGTTCAAAATAAAAATTAACTATTTAATACCATAGTATAAGAAAGCTAATGTTTTGTGTTACTTTGTTAATTTTAAAGCATTCTTAATGTTGAACTAAATATCTTGAGGGCATCCTGTATTAAAGTGGACCTGAACTCTTGCACAGGTCATCCTGTGCCCCATATGCAATTAACTTTTTCTCCTGAGTTATCTCCTAGGAGATAATTTTCATATTCTCTTTGAAATAGCTTTTAAGCAATTTACAATTGAAAAAGTACCCAAACGTTGGGCAAAAAGTACTATCAAAATTATTTTGCATATTTTCTTGCTTGCTGGTGGCTTAAAAGGCTTTTTATGACAAGGTGTGACTATATTACCTAGGAAGAAGCTCAAGAGAAAAAGTGAATTTAGAAAGTTTAGCCTGTCTAATTCCCCCTAACCTGTGACTAAGCACAAGTTGTAATTTGACCCCTCAGCTTTGTCAACTGGCTGCCACGGCAGAGAGCTAACTAGTAAATACAGGATGTTAACAATATGTCTGCTTCCATGAAAGCAGGAAGTAGACACAGTGCAGATTTATTGCAGGATTTGTATCAGCTGTAACAAAGAAATATTTTTTTTAACCTCCTTAGTGGTATGCCCGACACTGTGTCAGGCATACCGCTTCCTGGCCCCAGGAGTCCTCCACGCAGAATAAATTAGATCCCATGACTGAAAACCCTTTAGCTAGCACTAGGCTAGCTAGTACAAGTGCCAGGAACCCCCCAATCCCCTCCGATCCCCCCGTTAATACATTACCCCCCCTGGATCCAGCGATCGTGCAGCCTCCCTGGATCCAGGCTGGGTAATTTATAAACAGGGGAGTGGCGGGGATCGGGGGGTGCCGGGCATTTGTACTAGCTAGCCTAGTGATAGCTATAGGGTTTTCAGGCATCGGATCTCTAGGGGGTCTGGGGGGCACAAACTGGCAAAACCTGAGTGGCGTAACGCTCAGGAGGTTAAAGGTTATTATGCTGTTGCATATCTTTTAGAGCAGAAAGAAACTTCTGCGTTCAGGTCCGTTTTAATGCAACACAATCATGGAAAAATTAAGTAGAGCCATAGATTTTCGTTACTTTCATCATACTTCAGCATAGGAATAGGTGGGCTTCATATTAGCAACGCTAATAGATTAAGATCTGATGTAAGAAATACACCATTTATATTTTACAATCCATTTTGGAATTAAAATAATCACAAATTCAAATTCTGCATGTAGAAAAAGAAAGTACACCTTTTCTCTACAAATCAGTGCCACAAATACCTACCATACTTTTCGCACCATAAGATGCCCTTTTCCTCCCCAAATGAACACACACTTTTAGAGGAGAAAAAGTGCATCTTATGGTGCAAAAAGTATGGTAGGTATTTGTGGTACTGATTTGTGTATAAAAGGTGTGAGAGTAGGGGGGGTAGTATCTGTGCATTTTATGGAGCGGATATTACATCACAGTAGGGCTGGCATTAGGTCTCTCTCAAAGCTGCCCCACTCCCCCCCCCTTTCCCCCAAGATCTGGAGTGTCACACCAGGACTGGCACCAGGGATTACACTGACTACTCCGACCAGACAGGTGAGTGGTGACTATGCTCCATTTGCTGCAAGTACACTACAGTGTCACTGGGAGAGCACCATTAGCTTTGTTGGGGGTGAGGGGAACCCTGGTTTCATCCCTGCTTTGGGGTAGGAGGGATCTGGCTCCAAAGCTTGCAAGGGGAGACCTGCCGTCAACCGTGATGTACTGCTCCAGAGACTGGGGTGGGGGAGACAGCTTGGGGAGAGCCTCAAATTTCCTTGATCTGGAAAACATCAGAACCCCAGCAAAACACATACGCTGCTATCTGAATATGTTCCTATATTTATTGTAGAATAATGTCTGCTGAAACAGAACCTAGAGGGGTTTTTTAAACACTACAGGACAATTACTTGACTCAAATGGTAACTGAACCAACTAGGGGGAATGCGTTACTGGATCTGATCATTTCTAATAGACCAGATAATGTATCAAATGTGCAGGTTCAAGAACATTTGGGAAATAGCGATCACAACATGATAACGTTTGATCTGGTGACTGATAGGCCACGGGGCAGCGGGACCACTAAAACTATGAACTTTAGAAAAGCAAAGTTCACTCAAATTAGGCAGGCACTAAGTTTGGTGAACTGGGATAATGTAGTACAAGGGGAAGACACTGAAGGGAAATGGCAAGCTTTTAAACTTATACTCAATCAATACTGTAGTATGTATATCCCATATGGAAACAAAATGTCTAGGAATAAAAAAAGGCCTCTATGGATGAATAGAAAGGTTAAAGATAAAATGAAGAGGAAAAAGAATGCCTATAAGGTCTTAAAACAGGAGGGGACAGAGGCTGCACTAAGCAATTATAAGGAGTGCAATAAAAATTGTAAAAAAGAAATTAGGCAGGCAAAGATTGAAGCTGAAAAACAAATCACTAAGGATATCAAATCTAACCCAAAAAAGTTTTACAAGTACATTAACTCTAAAAAAAGAAAGGTTGACTGTATAGGACTCCTAAAGGATGAGGATGGGAACTCAATGGTGGATGACCAAGGTAAGGCAGAGTTATTAAATGCTTTCTTTGCTTCTGTCTTCACAAAAGAAACAGCACTGTTGCAAACTACAGAGGCGGAAGAGTCTCAATCTTCTAACTGTAATATTAAATACTTAACGCAGGAAGAAGTGAAGGCAAGACTAAATAAATTAAAAATAGACAAGGCACCTGGCCCGGATGGCATGCATCCTCGGGTCCTAAGGGAATTAAGTTCAGTTATAGATAAACCCCTTTATCTTATCTTTTGTGACTCTCTTGCAACTGGCAGAGTCCCAGTGGATTGGCGTACAGCCCACGTTTTCCCATTATTTAAGAAGGGCAAAAAATCTGATCCAGGAAATTATAGACCTGTAAGTTTAACATCAGTTGTATGCAAACTATTTGAGGGGTTACTAAGAGATACTATACATGACTTCATAGTAGAAAATAATCTTATTTCTCAGCATCAACATGGGTTTACTAAAGACAGGTCCTGTTTGACTAACATGCTCAGCTTTTATGAGGTAGTGAATGCTAATATGGATATTGGGAATGCTGTAGATGTGATATACTTGGACTTTGCAAAGGCCTTCGACACTGTTCCCCACAAAAGTCTGGTGCAAAAGTTGAGGATGCAAGGACTGGGGAAGAGTCTGTGTTCATGGATAGGGAACTGGCTAATGGACAGAAAACAAAGAGTTGTGGTCAATGGATCATACTCAAAATGGGAGACTGTTAGCAGTGGGGTCCCACAGGGGTCTGTTCTGGGTCCAGTGCTCTTCAATTATTTATTAATGACCTAGTAGATGCAGTAGTGAGCAATGTTGCTATTTTTGCAGATGATACAAAATTGTGCAGAATCATTAACTCTCAGGAAGATAGTGTCATATTGCAACAGGATCTGGATAGGATGGCTATATGGGCACATACATGGCAGATGAAATTCAATGTTGACAAATGTAAGGTCATGCATTTTGGACGTACTAATGGTCTAGCACCATACAAAATAAATGGGATACAGTTGGGGACATCAAACTTGGAGAAGGACTTAGGAGTACTCATTGACAACAAGTTAAATAATCGTACTCAATGCCAAGCAGCTGCAGCTAAAGCTAACAAAATTTTGGGATGCATTAAAAGGGAAATAAAAACTCGAGATGCTAGCATAATATTGCCCCTGTTTAACTCTCTAGTAAGGCCACATCTGGAATATGGAATTCAGTTCTGTTCACCACATTACAAAAAAGATATTGCAGTTTTAGAGCAGGTGCAGAGACGAGCAACAAAATTGATGCGTGGGATGGAAGGTCTCACTTATCGAGAAAGGTTAGATAAACTGGGTTTATTTAGTCTAGAGAAAAGACGCCTTAGAGGGGATCTAATTAACATGTATAAATACATCAGAGGGCAATATAATACCTTGGCGGATGAGCTTTTTGTCCCTAGGCCTTCTCAAAGGACTAGAGGACATGATCTGCGCATGGAGGAAAAACGTTTTAGCCATTTATTTAGGAAAGGGTTCTTTACAGTAAGAGTGATTAAGATGTGGAATGCATTGCCACAGGAAGTCGTTATGGCAAACTCTATACCTGCATTTAAAGGGGGCTTAGATGCTTTCCTTGCGTTGAAAGACATCCATGGCTACAATTACTAGGTAATGCCTAATGATGTTGATCCAGGGATTTTATCTGATTGCCATCTGGAGTCGGGAAGGAATTTTTCCCTTTAGGGGCTAATTGGACCATGCCTTGTAAGGGTTTTTTCGCCTTCCTCTGGATCAACAGGGATATGTGAGGGAGCAGGCTGGTGTTGTACTTTATACTGGTTGAACTCGATGGACGTATGTCTTTTTTCAACCAAAATAACTATGTAACTATGTAACATTTTTGCAACCCTATATAGTATTATGGCTATGAGCACCATTATTGTAAGACTGACAGAGGAAACAAAAAGACTGCTAATAAATTATTAGGGGTCCTATCCAATTCACTTTTTCCAAGTTTTCTCCTTGGTAATATTTTCACATAGTATTAATAAAATGTGTTTAAGCCACTAGCAAGTAAGAAAATACTCAAAATAATTTGACAGTTCTTTATAATAACTTTACAATGATTTCACCTACTTTTTGGCACTTTTTCAATTGTAAAAAGTAAAAAAAATATTTTAAACAAAAGATAAAATTATCTCTCAGGAAAAATGTAGGAGAAAAAGTGATTTGGATCAGACCATACAAGGTAAAAGTACTGGTGGAGCACCCAAAAATAACTAATAAGTCTCTGAAAATTAAATTTAGAATTCAGTGCAGAAAGCATTACACAATTACAACAAATATCCTTAAAAACATATTGTACATTTAAGTTAATACAAAGTAAAAAAAATGGAAAAAAATGAAATAGACATAAAATGCAGAAATAGTACAATGAAACTCAAAGATATCACTAACCTTACAATAAAATATGACACTCCAAAGTCTGGAAGGGACTGCCAGGCCTGAATAAAACGTAGTTTTGCATCTACTAGCGAAATTTGAGCAATATTCTGATAGGCCTCCAGAATACGAGGGGATAACTGAAGTAAAAAAACCAAAACATAATTTAGATAACCATTTTACATAAAGAATTGATAAGCTAAAAGCAACCTAAAGCTGGCCACAAACTGGTCGATGTGGCCAAAAGATAGACCCCTCTCTGATAATAATATCAGAGAGGTATCTATCTGATTGAATCACTCCACATACTGCACATACATTTTTTTATAGATTTCAGCATGAAATCTATAAAAACAATCTATCGAACCGCAGTATTGCACTGTTCAATGTAGTGCAGCACTATGGACCTTCGATCTGGCACCATCAATCAACCAATATCTCCCATCCAGTACAATCACTCCGTTCTTGAATCTTGGCCAAAATGTATCAAATAATCCATCAGCTTGGCATGTTAAAGCATCGATTCCTAGCAGATGTAATCAAATAATGGTAGGCACAATATAATAACATTTACTCGGCACTCAGCTATGTGGGGAAGGAGGCTTGCATCTGCACTTCAGTCTGTATATATACGTCACCCTGCCAACTCTGCGGCAAGTTACATCAGCAGAAAGATGTGCATCTGGTTATACAGTGAAACACATAAACTGATCCTAGTACATAAAGATAGTCCAGGCACAGTCTCTTTGACTGCTTTATTGCTCCATTAAGCCATGCTCATGTTACAAACAGATACATGTTCAACATATGCATACATTTTAAACCTGATTCTGAAGATTGTGGTGGGGTGGGATTTGGGTGACCAGGGGCTGATTGGACGTGCCGTCCAATCATCCCCTGGTCACCCGAATCCCACCGACCCCACCACAACTTTCAGCCTCAGGTTTAAAATGTATGCATATGTTGAACATGTATCTGTTTGCAACATGAGCATGGCTTAATGGAGCAATAAAGCAGTCAAAGAGCTTGTGCCTGGACTGTCTTTATGTACTATAAGGGCCTGTTTCCACTACACGCAGATTGGATGCAGAGTGGATGCAGAAAAACTGACTCCAATGAATGCCTATGGGTCTGTTTCCACTAAACGCAATTTTTCTGATGCAAATGTTCCCATTGGCATTCATTGGGCAATGGAAGAGTTTCCACTGCGTGCATGTTGTGCGAGCGGTGCGGAGCGATCCGAGAATCTGCAGCATACTGCAGATTCTCACACGGCCACATCCGCCCGCAGCCACGTCCCATCTCCTCCAATACAGTTCTGCATCGGGAGATGCGGAAGTGATGCGGCCGGCAGCGGAAGTGATGCGATGCGGCTAGGTAGCTGCATTCGCATCACTTAGTCGTGGAAACGGGCCCTAATTAAATAATAGAATTGGCTGAATATTGACAGTAAAAATTGACAAGTGCATGAACACCTTAACAATTTCACTAAGCTCAGTATGTCACAATTTTCCTTACCTGCTTGAGTTTGAGCTTTTTTTGGTAACGTGGGGACACCAAAGCTAGCATATTAATGGGCTCAGCTGCAGTGTTTTCATTTGCTTTCTGGAGCTCAAGGAAGGATAGAATGCTTTGCACCTCTTTATCATAAGAAGAATCACCCATAGTACGCCCTTTAGCCGCCAAGCGACATCCAGCCATCCACTTGGCATACTGCTGTTCCTAAAATAGTTTGATAAATAGTTTAAAAAATAGTGGGGCTTATAGCACATACACTGAAATAGGCACTTTAGCAGCTAATGCAAATAAGTTCCTTTGAGTTTTTAAAGTTCATTTTGTCTTATAGTTTTAGGATTTGCTCATGATTCACATGATGATTAAAGTGGAACTTAATGGAATGTAATAATGATTAAAATTGCTTACAGTATACAGGGTGGGCCATTTATATGGATACACCTTATCTATAGATACACCCCATATACCACACCATACCATCAATTTTTTTTGTTCCAACATTCTTGGAGGGAACTATTCAATGTGGATTGGTGTCAGACCAATAGCGGTGGTTTTGTTTGTTAACTTTACCACTCAAATAAAATGGTGTAACCATATAAATGGCCATATTAAGGTGCATTCATATAAATGGCCCACCCTGTATTTTACAATATTAATTTATATAAAATGGTTTAGTTAATGTTTGCCCATTGTAAAATCTTTCCTCACTCTGATTTATATCTTTAAATGTATCTCAGACGGTGACATCTATATTGCTGGCAAAAAGCATCACTACAGAACGTTTGTTTGCTGTTGTTTTGAAATGAGCACTCTGGTTTTCCAGAGTGTGATGGGATTAGAAGGCTGCGTAACTAAATAGCTTAGGCAAACATCACCAAGAGGGCAAAGGTATACACCAATATATAGCATTACATACATAACCAAAGAGTTTCTGATGCTGAAACCAGGATAATTAAATGGACCGTGTGTTCTAAAATGACAATGTACAAACAATGTCTAAGTAGCAGTGTAAAAGTAATTTTCCTACTTTGTATGTTAAATATTAGAGGCAAAAGCTGTAATTCACTGTGTGTGGATTTTAGTTTCGGTTGGAATGTCTCATTTGCATAGGTGATTCTTTGCAGTCTGACATGCTAAGAACAGTAATGAGAAAAATAGAGGCGCCAATAGAGTAAAATATGATTCCAATTAAAACCAATTAAAATGTGGGTGGCAATGGTGGACTTGCCTACCCTACAATAAGCAAAAGACCACTTTGTATGGTTAACAATATAAATTTAATCAATTTAGTACTCCAAATAAACAATCAGTTTGCAACGCGTTTCACGGGACACAAGCCCGCTTCCTCAGACAAAGCACATACAGGCAGGAGCAACCAAGTAGTAGTCTGTACTGGCGTGGCACCTCTGTGATACAAGTGGTTGCCTGACCCGGCAACCCATACTTGTGAGTATAATTTTACCATTTATTTCTTTTACGTCTATCAAGCCAACAATAATACACTATTGGGGGCTCTCGATTTTTCCCTTTTTTCTCTCTTTACATGCTAAGAACAGTGTAATATTGAAGCAGAGTTATATGCATTGCCTCTGGTGTCAGGTTTTTACACACTATTACAAATACTGTGCAAATTTGGACAGAGGCGCCAGGCAGGTTAAAATGATCTAAAAACATCTAAAAAGGAGGAGTACAGGTGGACTTACCTCCTGAAATGATGGACAATCGAGATTGTTCAATTCGCAAATACCAATTTATTTTGGCACTCCGCAACGCGTTTCACAGGTATAACCCGCTTCATCAGGCAAGGAGTGCAAGCTCAAAAAGGTCCAATAGTGGCAATGCGCCTCTGAGGCGCATTGCCACTATTGGACCTTTTCGAGCTTGCACTCCTTGCCTGATGAAGCGGGTTATACCTGCGAAACGCGTTGCGGAGTGCCAAAATAAATTGGTATTTGCGATTTGAACAATCTCGATTGTCCATCATTTCAGGAGGTAAGTCCACCTGTACTCCTCCTTTTTAGATGTTTTTAGATCATTTTAACCTGCCTGGCGCCTCTGTCCAAATTTGCACAGTATATAGTCCACCTTGGGTGGAGGGGACTGTCCCCTTCTTTCTATCTACAGAGAGCGACTTCTTAAACCTGAGTGGGGTCAGGTTCTAATACTCCCCACCTGCATTTCAAGTGGTTGCCTATGTGGTAACCCGTGTTTGTGAGTATATCCACATCTGTTAATTATTTCGCCAACAATTGTTAGACTTACTGCACTATATTGGGCTCTCGGTTTTTCTTTTTGTTTCAAGTACACTATTACAAATGTTTATGTTGCACATAAGATACATTTCCTCTGCTTTCTGCAGGCAGCTCATGTGTGAACAAGGATATATAGTAGAAAATATTTTTGAAGAAACAAAAAAGTTTCAAGATGATCTTAAATTTTAATGTATCAAAAAGTTATTTTATAAAAACAGAATTCACAAATCTTCAAATGGATTCATCTTTGTAAACAACATCCCATGATTAGATACAGAAAACATATGATGAAGTATACAATTGTTTAGAAAGGCGACAACGTCAAGTTGTTTCGGAAAAAAACTTCTTCAGGCCTTCACAAACAATTGAAATAATCTAAAATATAATATATAGAAAATACAACATTAAAAACACCAATTAACAACAAAGCAAAAAAACACTACACCAAATGCATAAGATGGCGCACCATTAAGTATATTTTTTTAGTCTCCCAGTTTTCCCAATTTCTGCAGACAGCTCATTCAAAGGGCAAAGCGAGGGAACCTCCCCAAACACCCCCCCCCCCCCCCCCTCATGATGTAGTCCGTCAGATTTTAGTGTCATTGAGGTATGAAAGGAATTTGATAACAGTAATTTAAATATATATGTAATATAGTTAAACACAAAATATAATATATATTTTGATGATGATGATGATGATTATGATGATATGAATGTCACGTGGGTTCCCAATAGAGGAGATGAACGGGGGGGACAGTTCAGAGGAGGAGTCAGAGAGGAGTAGGAGGAGATAAATTGCTGAAAGAAGCAGGGGGAGCTCGTCGTCAGAAACAGCTCATCGCAGTGTCTGGCGCCATGTATCGCCACATATGGACAGCGAGCCAACATGCTCTTCAACGTCAGCTGATGACGCCACCATTGTGCCATCACCCCAGGGCTCAGTGGTGTGGACATTTTTTTGTGTGTCTGCCTCAGATCAGAGCAATGCCATCTGTACTCTCTGCCACCAAAAATTGAGCCGTGGAAAGGCTAACACCCGCGTAGGGACAACTGCCATATAAAGGCACATGACGAGAAAGCACAAACTGCAATGGGAAGACCACCTGAGGAAAAACAGCACACAAAAGCAAAGCCACCCTCCTTCTCCTCTTCCTCCTTCAGGTGCATTCTCTTCAGCCACTTTCACCCTTGCACCTTCACAGCCACCCTCCTCCACTCCGCCTCTCACCTTGAGCGGTTCCTGCTCCTCTGCCCACAGCAGCAGCCAGGTGTCCGTGAGGGAAATCTTTGAGTGGAAGAAGCCAATGTCTGCCAGTCACCCCGGGTCTGACAGCTGGCTTGGCGGATCTGTTAGCTCGCCAACTGTTACCATACCAGCTGGTGGACTCTGAGGACTTCCGAAAATTTGTGGCAACTGGGACACCGCAGTGGAAGATACCAGGCCGCAATTATTTCTCACAAAAGGCGATACCCAACCCGTACCATAAAGTTGAAAGGCAAATGGTTTCATCTCTGGCACACAGTGTTGGGTCAAGGATCCATCTAACCACAGATGCCTGGTCTGCAAAGCACGGTCAGGGCAGGTACATTACTTACACAGCCCATTGGGTCAACCTGGTTACCACTGGCAAGCAGGGAGTACGTGGCTGTGCAGCGGACCTAGTTGTGACACCTACACAGCTTGCAGGCAGGCCACCTGCCACCACCAGGACTGCTGCCACCTCTCCTTCTCCTCCTATTGCTCCTGCTACATCCTCTTCGCTGTTGTCCTCCTCCTCCTTGGCTGAGGGGCAGGGCTACTCTACTGGTGCTGCGATCACCTCTCCAGCTACACAGCCCCAGCTCCCCAGGGTCTATGCTGCATGCCAGGTACGACGGTGTCACGCCATCTTAGACATGTCTTGCCTCTAAGTGGAGAGTCGCACTGGAGCAGGTCTCCTGGCTGCTCTTAACAAACAGGTGTATCAGTGGCTGACCCCGCACCAACTGGAGATCGGCAACGTGGTGTGTGTCAACGGCAGCAATCTCATTTCGGCTTTGAATTTCGGGAAGTTGACACATGTACCCTGCATGGCACATGTGCTGAATCTAAAAATTTAGAGATTTGTGTGTAAGTACCCAGGCTTACAGGACGTCCTGAAGCAGTCCAGGAAGGTGTGTGGGCATTTCAGGTGGTCTTACACGGCCTTGGCCAATATTCAGTAAAGAAATAACTTGGCGCTTGATTTGCAATAGCCCGACTTGCTATAATTCAAAGCTCCTGATGTTTAACCACCTGCTACAACAGGAGAAAGCCGTGAACCAGTATCTCTACAACTACAGTAAAAGGACATGCTCTGGGAGATGGGGTTGTTCTGGCCGAAGTACTGGACACTCATGCGAAATGCCTGCAGGCTCATGCGGCCGTTTGAGGAGGTGACAAACATGGTGAGTCGCAGCGAAGGCGCCATCAGTGACTTGATCCCATACGCTTTCTTCCTGGAGCATGCCATGCGTAGAGTGGTGGATCAAGCTGTGGAGAAGCGTAAACAGGAACAGGAGGAAGAGTTGTGAGATCAATTACCAGCAGAACCAGATGTTTCCTCAACACCGGCGGCAGCACAGAGGAGGAGGTTTTTTTTTTTTTTTTAAGAGGAGGCAGAACAACAACCATAGCAGGCATCGCAGGGGGCTTGTGCTGCTCAACGTTCCCGAGGTATTGTTCGTGGCTGGGGGGAGGAGAACTTACTTGACATCACTTAGGAAGAGCAAGAGGAGATGGATAGTACGTCTGCATCCAACTTTGTGCAGATGGCGTCTTTCATGCTGTCCAGCCTGTTGAGGGACCCCCATATAAAAAAAACTCAAGGGGAATGACCTGAACTGGGTGGCAACGCTACTAGACCCTCGGTATAAGCACAAAGTGGCGGAGATGTTACCAACTCACCAGAAGGCAGAAAGGATGCAGCACTTGCACTAGCTGGCAACTATGCTTTACAGTGCATTTAAGGGAAATGTCACAGCACAACGGAATAAAGGTGCCACTGCCAGTAATCCTTCTCCCATGTCCACGCAGGCAAGGACTCCAGCGATCTCATGGTGATGTCGGACATGCGGACATTCTTTAATCCAACACCTCGCCTTAGCCCTTCCAGATCCACCCTCCACCAACACCTCGACCGGCAGGTAGCCGACCACCTGGCCTTAACTGTGGATGTAGACAACAGCGATGAACCCCTGGACTACTGGGTGCACATGCTTCACCTGTGGCCAGAGCTGTCACAATTTGCTATCCAAATTCTGTCTTGCCCTGCCTCAAGCGTCCTGTCAGAAAGGACCTACAGTGCAGCTTGAGGCATTGTCACTGAAAAGAGAAGTCGCCTAGGTCAAAAAAGTGTTCAGTACCTCACCTTTATCAAAATGAATCTAGGCATGGATCTGCCCGCCCGAAGACTAAGTCAGTCCCCGCACACAGCATCTCTGCCTGCACGCCGTGTGACTGCCTGCACCAAGACTATGTCAGTCCCCAGTCCCCACACAGCATCTCTGCCTGCAGGCCGCTTGACTGCCTTCTCCGCCACCACCAACAGGGTCCAGGACTCCAGGCGCATTCCTGAATTTTTAAGGCTGCTTCTAGCAAAGGCCGCTAACAAAACCAATAGCAATTTTTTTCTGGTGTGTGTACATGCCTGCCTAATTTTTCTGGCTGCAGCTGCACTAACAAAACAAAAGGCATGTACATGTGTCAATTCCTCTTCATGATCGTTACCTTGCCGTGGTGAAGGGGCTTGCGTACCACAATGAAGCAATGACCGCCATCTATATGAGTGTATCGGGGGGGCACACCCAAGATAATAAGGTCGTTGCTTCATTGTGGACAGACCAAATTCGATCAGCTGGACAGTCACTGTTGTTCTATCATTGAGCTACCTCAGCCTGGCGACCATATGGGCTTGAAAACCGCTATCGCCTGCACTCTCGCCATGGTGCGCACCAGTCCAGCACGGTCGTCACTACACAAACAGCTGTGTGCGGTGCGTTACACAGTGAGTTTGGTGTGTCAGTGTGAAGCAGTACACTAATTACACTACCTGATTGATGTATACACATGCACGATGTTTTAAAGCACTTTAGGCCGCAATTTAGCATGCAATGTGATTTCTGCCCTTAAAACGCTGCTGTGTGTCAAATCTTGATTTTTTTCCCCCGGACTTTTGGCATGTATCCCACTCCGCCATGCCCCCCTCCAGGTGTTAGACAACCCCTTGAAACATCTTTTCCATCAATTTTGTGGCCAGCATAAATGTTTGTAGTTTTCAAAGTTCGCCTTCCCATTGAAGTCTATTGCGGTTCGCGAAGTTCGCGTGAACCCGAACATTTGCGGAAGTTCGCGTTCGAGGTTCGCGAACCTAAAATCGGAGGTTCGAGCCATCTCTACTGTTAAAATGTAATATCACCCACTTGAGCCATAGGGAAACATGGACATTACCTTGCACATTCAGTTGTAACTGACAGCAGCTGATATATTTCAGTTCTGACAAAATCTTGTCAGAACTGGAAGGGATCACTGGAAGAAGAAAATGGTGAGCTTCTGAGAGGAACTCTCTACCTATGCCCTGTGCTACATGGAATCAATGTATTTATTGATCTATATAGTATTTTATCGAGACTTACATTTTCACATCTTAAGTAAACTTCATTCATTCCTTCTGGGGATGGAACCAGGAGTTTAATGCAGAACTTTTGAGAAGCAACATTGACTTCTGGAGTAACTTCACATCCTAGGTGGAGTACAAAGTAAAAAAGTAAAAAAAAAGCATGAAGGCACTGATTAAATAATTATTTCCAACTGAATGGAATTTTAAATGAATAATTCGCAAAGTTAAGACATTTGTCAAAGCAATCACAATAAATAAAAGGACTAATTTAACCTACTTTCCATTTTTTCCTGTTGTCAGTCTAGAAATAAAGGTGCCCATACATTTACTGTAGCATGATGGGTAGCTTCGACCAAGAGACAAATCTCTCTCGGATCAAATCTAATTAGAGAGAGATCTGTCGGCTGCCCATACACTACAGGCCGATTCCTAATTGCTTTCAGCATGAAATCTCTCAGTAATCGGCCAAGTTTGCCACATCCGCCGCCTTGCTGCTGCTCCCCAGTGTATAAATACACCCGTTGTGTGTGCATTTATACATGACCTGTCCTGTGTTGCCCACCACACGTTGCCCATGTGTTTTCAGGACCCCCCTCCTCTTCCATTAGCAAAACTGCTGACATTGTTAATACCACCAGTCATTGCACTTGTTCACTGTACATGTGTGTAACAGGTGCACATTTGTAATACCTACCACTTCATATACCTACCTGTTGTTCAGTGCACCCACCTACCTACGTGAGCGCATGCAGTGTGCTATTTAATACCACCAGTCACTGCATACCTGTTCACTGCACCTGTGTGACCGTACATTGTATTAGCCAAGACAGTGCACACCTTTCACTTCATCCCCCCCAATATGGACAAAACAAGAGGCAGAGCCAGAGGCAGGCCACCTGGCAGGTCTGTTCGAGATCGCGCTGTTGTGATTTTGTGCGGCCCTCGACCAAAATACAGTGTTCAGAAGAATGCACGTGCCATCAACCCCCAATATTGTCAGGACGTAGTTGACTATTTAACACAGAAAACCTCATCTTCCTCAGCTTCCACACGGAAGCGTGACATATCTTCCTCCTCCTGCTCTGATTCTGGCACCCCACTTAACACTCCATTGGCAGCCATCACCAAAGTGCCATCATCCCAGGGCTCAGCGGTGTGGAATTTTATTTGAGTGTCTGCCTCACATGAGAGCAATGCCATCTGTACTCTCTGCCACCGAAAATTGAGCCGTGGAAAGACCAAGACCCGTGTAGGGACAACTACCTTACGAAGGCACATGATTACAAAGCACAAACTTCAATGGGATGACCACCTGAGGAAAAGCAGCACACAAAAGCAAAGCCACATACCACAGTGGAACATACCAGGCCGCAATTATTTCTCAAAAAAGGCGATACCTAAACTGTACCGTGATGTTGAAAGGCAAGTGGTGACATCTCTGGCACACAGCGTTGGGTCAAGGGTCCATCTGACCATGGATGCATGGTCTGCAAAGCACGCTCAGGCCTGCCCGAAGACTAAGTCAGTCCCTACACACATTATCTCTGCCTGCACATCGTGTGACTGCCTGCCCCAAGACTAAGTTGGTCCCCACACAGCATCTCTGCCTGCAGGCCGCTTGACTGCCTTCTCCGCCACCACCAACAGGTTCCAAGACTCCAGGCGGATTCCTGGATTTTTTATTAGCAGCGGCCGCTATAATAATTTTTCTGGTGCGTGTACATGCCTGCCTAATTTTTCTGGCTGCACTGCAGCTGCAACAACAAAACAAAAGGCATGTACATGTGCCAATTCCCCTTCGTGATCGTTACCTTGCCGCAGTGAAGGGGCTTGCATATCACATTGAAGCAATGACCGCCGGCTATATGGGGGGGGGGGGGAAACCCAAGATAATAAGGTTGTTGCTTAATTGTGGACAGACCAAATTCGATCAGCTGGACAGTCACTGTTGTTCTATCATTGAGCTACCACAGCCCGGCGACCATATGGGCTTGAAAACCGCCACGGCCTGCACTCTCACCATGGTGCGCGCCAGTCCAGCACGGCCATCACTACACAAACAGCTGTTTACGGTGCGTTACACAGTGAGTTTGGTGTGTCAGTGTGAAGCAGTACACTAATTACACTACCTGATTGATGTATACACATGCAAGATGTTTTAAAGCACTTTAGGCCTTCAATTTAGCATGCAATGTGATTTCTGCCCTTAAAACGCTGCTTTGCGTGAAATCCAGATTTTTCTCCGGGACTTTTGGCATCTATGCCTCTCCCCCATGCAAAAACTCAGATGTTAGACCCCATGAAACATCTTTTCTAGTGTTGCTCGGATAGTACTTTTTAAAATCTGAATTAACCCGGATCCGGATTTTCAGATACCCGGATCCGGTTCGGATATCCGAATCCGACCTTTTAGATATCCGCATGACCGCGGATATCTGAACGCATTATCCGCGGATATCCGACCTATTCGGATATCCGGATAGAGAAACTGGAAGTGCCATTTTTACATATACCCATGCTGGGTGGGAGAAATATCTCTGTAAATGACGAATTTTAGATTTTTTTTACACACAATTGTCCATTTACAGAGATATATCTCCCACCCAGAATGGGTATGTGTAAAAATACACCCCAAAACACATTATACTACTTTTCCTGAGTACGGCGATAAGACATGTGTGACACTTTTTTGCAGCCTTGGGCCCCTAGGCTAAGGGGCCCAACGTCCTATTCCCAGGTCATTTTGAGGCATTTGTTTTCTAGACTACTCCTCACGGTTTAGGGCCCCTAAAATGCCAGGGCAGTATAGGAACCCCACAAGTGACCCCATTTTAGAAAGAAGACACCCCAAGGTATTCCGTTAGGTGTATGTTGAGTTCATAGAAGATTTTATTTTTTGTCACAAGTTAGTGAAATATGAAACTTTGTGAAAAAACAATAAAAATCTATTTCCGCTAACTTTTGACAAAAAATAAAATCTTCTATGAACTCTTCATACACCTAACAGAATACCTTGTGGTGTCTTTTATCTAAAAAGGGGTCACTTGTGGAGTTCCTATACTGCCCTGGCATTTTACGGGCCCAAAACCGTGAGTAGTCTGGAAACCAAATGTCTCAAAATGACTGTTCAGGGGTATAAGCATCTGCAAATTTTGATGACAGGTGGTCTATGAGGGGGCGAATTTTGTGGAACCGGTCATAAGCAGGGTGGCCTCTTACATGACAGGTTGTATTGGGCCTGATCTGATGGATAGGAGTGCTAGCGGGGTGACAGGAGGTGATTGATGGGTGTCTCAGGGGGTGGTTAGAGGGGAAAATAGATGCAATCAATGCACTGGGGAGGTGATCGGAAGGGGGTCTGAGGGGGATCTGAGGGTTTGGCCGAGTGATCAGGAGCCCACACGGGGCTAATTAGGGCCTGATTTGATGGGTAGGTGTGCTAGGGGGTGACAGGTGGTGACAGGAGGTGATTAATGGGTGTCTCAAGGTGTGATTAGTGGGGGGAATAGATGCAAGCAATGCACTGGAGAGGTGATCAGGGCTGGGGTCTGAGGGCGTTCTGAGGGTGTGGGCGGGTGATTGGGTGCCCTAGGGACAGATAGGGGTCTAATTTGATGGGTAGCAGTTACAGGGGGTGATTGATGGGTAATTAGTGGGTGTTTAGAGGAGAGAACAGATGTAAACAATGCACTTGGGAGGTGATCTGACGGCGGGTCTGCAGGCGATCTGATGGTGTGGGTGGGTGATCAGATTGCCCGCAAGGGGCAGGTTAGGGGCTGATTGATGGGTGGCAGTGACAGGGGGTGATTGATGGGTGGCAGTGACAGGGCGTGATTGATGGGTGATTGATAGGTGATTGACAGGTGATCTGTGGTTTATTACAGGGAAGAAAAGATGTAAATAATGCACTGGCGAATTGATAAGGGGGGGGGGGGTCTGAGGGCAATCTGAGCATGTGGGCGGGTGATTGGGTGCCCGCAAGGGGCAGATTAGGATCTAATCTGATGGGTAACAGTGACAGATGGTGATAGGGGGTGATTGATGGGTAATTAGTGGGTGTTTAGAGGAGAGAATAGATGTAAACAGTGCACTTGGGAGGTGATCTGACGTCAGATCTGCAGGCGATCTGATGGTGTGGGTGGGTGATCAGATTGCCCGCAAGGGGCAGGTTAGGGGCTGATTGATGGGTGGCAGTGACAGAGGGTGATTGATGGGTGGCAGTGACAGGGGGTGATTGATAGGTGATTGACAGGTGATCTGTGGGTTATTACAGGGAAGAACAGATGTAAATAATGCACTGGCGAATTGATAAGGGGGGTGGGGGGTCTGAGGGCAATCTGAGCATGTGGGCGGGTGATTGGGTGCCCGCAAGGGGCAGATTAGGGTCTAATCTGATGGGTAACAGTGACAGGTGGTGATAGGGGGTGATTGATGGGTAATTAGTGGGTGTTTAGAGGAGAGAATAGATGTAAACAGTGCACTTGGGAGGTGATCTGACGTCGGGTCTGCAGGCGATCTAATGGTGTGGGTGGGTGATCAGATTGCCCGCAAGGGGTAGGTTAGGGGCTGATTGATGGGTGGCAGTGACAGGGGGTGATTGATGGGTGATTGACAGGTGATTGACAGGTGATCAGGGGGGATAGATGCATACAGTACACAGGGGGGGAGGGTTCTGGGGATGGGTCTGGGGAGAATCTGAGGGGTGGGGGGGGGGGGGTGATCAGGAGTCCCCAGGGGGCAGTTTAGGGACTAAAAAAAAATAGCGTTGACAGATAGTGACAGGGAGTGATTTATGGGTGATTAGGGGGGTGATTGGGTGCAAACAGTGGTCTGGGGGGTGGGCAGGGGGGGGGGGGTCTGAGGGGTGCTGTGGGCGATCAGGGGGCAGGGAGGGGCAGGGGGGGCAGATCAGTGTGTTTGGGTGCAGACTAGGGTGGCTGCAGCCTGCTCTGGTGGTCCCTCGGACACTGGGACCACCAGGGCAGGAGGCAGCCTGTATAATACACTTTGTAAACATTACAAAGCGTATTATACGCTTCCTATTCGGCGATCGTCAGGTTAACAACCCGCCGGCGCTTCCGATTGGCCGGCGGGTTGATGACGCGGGTGGGCGGAGCCTATTGCCGGAGGATGCGCGTGCATCCCAGCGCGCGATCCCCGGCAACACAGTGTCTCAGGACCCGACGCCAATGTGCGTTACGTGGTCCTGGGGCTGCCACTTTGCCGCCGCCAATGTGCAGTGGGCGGTCGGCAAGTGGTTAATTGGTAATAAGTGGTTTTAAACAGGGAAATACACGTTAAGCAATCACAGAGGTGGATGAGTGGCTGACGCCAAAAAGGCCCAGAGTGGTTTTTGTAATTTGTGGGGGGAGTTTTTGCAGCGATTAGCAATGACATAACAGCAGAGTTGTCAGTGGACCTGGGCAGTGTAAGACTTTAGTAGCAACTGAGTCAGGAGGACAAAGCGAGCGGTCAGTTCAGCAGCACAGAAGGACCATGGCAACTCACTGGTAGTAGTACCACAGTGTAATAGCACTGCCCAAAACATGAAATGCGCCCGGTGACCCGGGCAGTGTGAACGCAAAGTGTAGTAGTAGCGACTGAGTCAGGAGGACAAAGCGGGCGGTCAGTTCAGCAGCACAGAAGGACCATGGCAGCAACTCACTGGTAGTAGTACCACAGTGTAATAGTGCTGCCCAAAAAATGAGATGCGCCAGGTGACCCGGGCAGTGTGAACGCAGAGTCTAGAAGTAGCGACTGAGTCAGGAGGACAAAGCGGGCAGTCAGTTCAGCAGCACAGAAGGACCATGGCAGCAACTCACTGGTAATAGTACCACAGTGTAATAGTGCTGCCCAAAAAATTAGATGCGCCCGGTAACCCGGGCAGTGTGGACGCAGAGTGTAGTAGTAGCGACTGAGTCAGGAGGACAAAGCGGGCGGTCAGTTCAGCAGCACAGAAGGACCATGGCAGCAACTCAGTGGTAGTAGTACCACAGTGTAATAGTGCTGCCCAAAAAATTAGATGCGCCCGGTGACCCGGGCAGTGTGAACGCAGAGTGTAGTAGTAGTGACTGAGTCAGGAGGACAAAGCGGGCGGTCAGTTCAGCAGCACAGAAGGACCATGGCAGCAAATCACTGGTAGTAGTACCACAGTGTAATAGTGATGCCCTAAACATTAGATGCGCCCGGTGCCCCCGGGCAGTGTGAACGCAGAGTGTAGTAGTAGCGACTGAGTCAGGAGGACAAAGCGGGCGGTCAGTTCAGCAGTACAGAAGGACCATGGCAGCAACTCACTGGTAGTAGTACCACAGTGTAATAGTGCTGCCCAAAAAATGAGATGCGCCAGGTGACCCGGGCAGTGTGAACGCAGAGTGTAGAAGTAGCGACTGAGTCAGGAGGACAAAGCGGGCAGTCAGTTCAGCAGCACAGAAGGACCATGGCAGCAACTCACTGGTAATAGTACCACAGTGTAATAGTGCTGCCCAAAAAATTAGATGCGCCCGGTAACCCGGGCAGTGTGGACGCAGAGTGTAGTAGTAGCGACTGAGTCAGGAGGACAAAGCGGGCGGTCAGTTCAGCAGCACAGAAGGACCATGGCAGCAACTCAGTGGTAGTAGTACCACAGTGTAATAGTGCTGCCCAAAAAATTTGATGCGCCCGGTGACCCGGGCAGTGTGAATGCAGAGTGTAGTAGTAGCAACTGAGTCAGGAGGACAATGCGGGTTGTCAGTTCAGCAGCACAGAAGGACCATGGCAGCAACTCACTGGTAGTAGTACCACAGTGTAATAGTGCTGCCCAAAAAATTAGATGCGCCCGGTAACCCGGGCAGTGTGGACGCAGAGTGTAGTAGTAGCGACTGAGTCAGGAGGACAAAGCGGGCGGTCAGTTCAGCAGCACAGAAGGACCATGGCAGCAACTCAGTGGTAGTAGTACCACAGTGTAATAGTGCTGCCCAAAAAATTAGATGCGCCCGGTGACCCGGGCAGTGTGAATGCAGAGTGTAGTAGTAGTGACTGAGTCAGGAGGACAATGCGGGTGGTCAGTTCAGCAGCACAAAAGGACCATGGCAGCAACTCACTGGTAGTACCACAGCCGAAAAATGAACCAAGGTAGGCAGGTAGTCATTTTCTTTAGAAAGGTAGGCATGGTTAACAACACATCATGTCCCCGTGTCCGACAACAGGGGCCAGGAACTCACCTTCCACACAAGCCTGATTGATTTTCAGGAAGGTGAGTTTGTCCACAGAAGCGTGGGAGAGCCGAGAGCGCTTCTCGGTTACCAAGCCACCGGCCGCACTGAAGCATCTCTCAGAGAGGACACTGGAAGGAGGGCAGGACAGGAGTTTCAGGGCGTACTGGGCAAGCTCCTTTCAGATGTCAAGTCTCTTGACCCAGTTTTCCAAGGGGTCCATGGGTCTGTTGTTGGTGTCATTGAGCCCGCTGAATCACCCCATATAGTCAGCCACCATGCTGGTCAGTCGTTGCTGGTGCTGGTTCGAGGTGGATGCTGTGGCTGGCACCTCTGCTCTGGGCTGCTGCACTGCATACATGCTCTTGCTTAGGCTCTTCAGGTTTCCGGGGCGCCAGTTGCTGCTGCTGGTGGTGGTTGTTGTGCTGCTGGTGGTGGCGATGTCAGGCACCTGTTGCTGGGTTGGCAGAGCAGTTACAATGGGGGTGGAAGGCTGGGGGAATGCTTCTAGTAGTCTGCGCACAAGGGCCTCCTGCAACTCCCTTGTGCGTTGCTCGGTGGTGGGTGGCGTCATGAAGTCTCCCAGCTTCCCCTTCAGACGTGGGTCCAGCATCAAGGTGATCCAGATGTCCTCCCTTGAACGCATCTGGATCAACCGTGGGTCCCTGCGAAGGCAGCGCAACATGTGCAGACCCATAGGAAACAAGTGGGCCCTGCCAGCAAGATCTTCATCATCCTCGTCGTTGTCCCATAGCACATACCTGTCCTCTTCCTGTGCCGTGTCGTCCTCCCCAAGCTGCCATCCCCGTACAACGCCTGCGGCGCTCTGCTCCTCCTCATCATTATTCAGGTTAGGTACTTCCAACTCCTCCACTACCTGTGAGCCCTCCTCTGAGCTGGACTGTGCTGCCATCTGCTCCTGATCCAGCTGCCTCAGGGCTTCCTCCCCATGGTCAATTAAATTTCCCATTGCCTGCTCCAGCAGACAAACCATGGGCACCCACTGACACACAGAGGCCCGCTCCTCACTGACCATCTTCGTTGCCTCCAGGAAGGGACTCAGCACCAGGCATACTTGCTGCATCAGTGTCCACTGAGTCACAGTGATGATGGGGACTTGCTGGTTGCTGGGGACAATTGGGTCTAACATGTAGGCCCTAAGAGCCAGCCTGTGCTGACACAGCTGCTCCAACATGGCCAGAGTTGAATTCCAGCGAACTGGCATGTCTATTATCAGGCGGTGTTGTGGCTTGCCGTATTGCTGCTGTAAGGTGGACAGGAGTGCAGAGGCAGTGGCTGACTGGCGGAAAAAACGTACCACCACCCAGGCATCTTGCAGCAGGTCGCTCATCCCCTGGTAGGTGCACAGGAAGCGCTGCACCACAAGATTGAGCACGTGGGCCAAGCAGGGGATGTGCTGGAGGTTTCCCTGCTGCACTGCAGCCACCAGGTTGGCCCCGTTATCGGCTGCCACATACCCCACTTCCAGGCCTCTGGGGGTCAGCCACCTCCGCTCCTGCTTCCTGAGGGCAGCCAGGACGTTGGCGGCCGTAAGCCTCTCCTTCCCGAGGGTCACCAATTTTAGCAGCGCTTGGCAGTGCAGAGGCTTGGCGCTGCTGCTGCCGAGGCGGGCTTGCTTTCCGGGTTTGGAGGGAATGGGATGAGAGAAGCCTGCTGCATCCCCCCTGATCCCGCATGGTGGCACCACTAACTGGGCTGCAGCGCTCTTGTCCTCCCTCCCTTCCACCAGTGTCAACCAGTGGGCCCTAAAGGACAGGTAGCGACCTGTCCCAAATCGGCTACTCCGCGAGTCATTGGTCATGTGGACCAGCTTGCCCACAGAGTAGTCGAGCGAACGGGCCACGTTTTCCACCACAAACTTGTGGAGTGCAGGGATGGCTAAAATAGTGGCGACTGGGGACTTGCCACTCGGGGATGCCAAATTGGAGCAGCGTCCGCATGTCACTCCCCTCCTGCACCAGGAAGTAGGGAAGGAGCTGTGATGCCATGGCCCGGGCCATGCTCATTGAGTGAGCATTATGGGGCGAATCGAACTTCCGGGAAAGTTCGCCTTCGCCGGCGAAGGCGAACCACCCGATGTTCGCCTGGAACCGTTCGCTGGCGAACCGTTCGGCCCATCTCTACTGCTAGTTATTTGATGGAAGGGAATGGGATTGAACCCCTGATGCAATAACGGGGAGAAAAGCACAAACAGGATGAAAAGACACCCAAAGGATAATTAAATGAATTCAAATCTATACAATAAATGAGGTTTGAGGTGGCTTACCTCAATGAAGACAAATTCATATATAAATGAATAATCTTTAATAGCACTGGCAACGCGTTTCGTGGGTCTTCGCCCACTTCCTTAAGCCTAATCAAGTTCCACTCCATGTTCATAGCCAGCCTTTATTCCTGGCTCTGAACATGGCGTGACACTTGATTTGGCCTAAGAAAGTGGGCGGAGACCCACAAAACGCATTGCCAGTGCTATTATATATGTATTTGTCTTCATTAACCTCCTTAGCGGTAACCCCGTGCTGGACACGGGGTAAGCCGCCGGAGGGTGCCGCCCAGGCCCTGCTGGGCCGATTTACATAATTTTTTTTTCCAAATACGCAGCTAGCACTTTGCTAGCTGCGTGTTTGGCCTGATTGCCGCCGCCCGCCACCGATTCGCCGCTATCCGCCGCGTCGCCCCCCCCCCAGACCCCTTGCGCTGCCTGGCCAATCAGTGCCAGGCAGCGCTGAGAGGTGGATCGGAGCACCCGCCGACGTCACGACGGGGAAGCCCATACAGGGAATCCGGTTCAGAACGGGATTCCCTGCAGGGCAAAAGCGCCGGCGGCGATCGGAGGGGTGGGAGGGATAGCGAAGGGAGGGGGGAAGCATGTAGCTAGCGCTAGGCTAGCTACATGCTTTTAAAAAAAAAAAAAAAAAAAAAAAAAGGTGCTGCGCTGCCCCCTGGCGGATTTTTTGTACCGCCAGGGAGGTTAAGGTAAGCTACCTCGAACCTTATTTACTTAATAGATTTTAATTCATTTTATTATCCTTTGGGTGCCGTTTCATCCTGTTTGTGCATTTATTATGTGTGTACACGCCTTTAGTATCACTAGTATTAACAGTTAGGCTAGTTAGTTAGCTAGGCCCCTTTGTTATGTAGTTAGGGTCAGTTAGCGCCCAGCCCACCACACCGCAGTCACTAATTAGTCGCTGATTAGCATCATCACTGTCGCTAATCATCATTGGTACTATATAGTATCTGTAAGTGATCAGTATTGATCACAGTCAGATCTATATCAGTACGTTAGGGTCACCTTAGTGTAAGCTCCACTAAAAACGCGGTGTTTGCCCGATCAGGCCTGATCGTTCGGCTGCACTTGCGTTCAGCCTGCCCCACTGCAGTGACAGAATTTTTTAAATTCTGATCACTGCAGAAACAATACAATAGCTGCGGCGTGATCAGTTTTTTTTTTTCCAAAACTGAGTGATCACAGCTGTTTAATTTACAAATACTCCCGTTTGCTAGACAGGTGCATTTTTTTCCTGGGTAGTCCCAGAGGAATACCCCCTAAATTTAGCAGTCCACTATGGCAAGAAAGGGGTATTCCGCTGAAGAGGCCTACAGGATTCTTGCCCAGTCAGATGAGAGTGATTGGGACTGTAGACAGCAGTGGTTTTCTGACCGATAGCAAAGATGGTTGTGCAGGGAATCTGATAGCGTACTCGTGAGTGTGAGTGGTAGCTCTAAAAAATAATCCGATTGTTCACTAGTGTTATCCCCCTTCAGACTACTACACTGTGTGGGTTGTGTTATAGCACTTGCCAGGTTCTTGTCGGGGCTTTGAGCGCTTCTATTTTAGCCCCTTCCCAAACGAAGAAAGCGAGGCTCAAGAGGCGGGGGGAGACGAAAAAAGAAACAAAATCCTACACACACCCCCGAACTCCAAACCAAATCCATTTTCAATTTGTCCCGCTACACAATGAATCAACAAGAAATTAATTTGTTGAATAAAGGGTTATCATTTTGTCCCACTAACACCTCCCAATTGTCTGAGCTTTTACTGATCTAAACGCCTTTGTGCGGAAACTCACACTAAAAAGGCATTTTGCACTCAAAAAACTTGAAGCAAATACTAGGCCGATAATCACCCAAACTGACACAATACCCACTGTTACCTTTAATGATCAGGAAATAAAACTCGAGAAATGTATAACCACATCCCTGAAGGGCCGTTCGCGGTTTTATCCCACAGCATCAAAAGGGCACTTTATTGAAACATTTTATGCCCTAGTAGTGGAAGATTTACAAAATCTGAGCCAGGATTACATCTCCTATCCCTCCAACCTGAGCCAAATAGAAAAAACAGCCCTTAAACAACTAAGGGAAAACCCCCAGTTAGTTATAAAATCAGCGGATAAGGGGGGTGGTATTGTTGTACATGACAGAGACGATTATGTGAGAGGCATTACGCCTATTACAGAATCCAATGCACTATCAGGTAATCATACAGGACCCCACAAATGACTACAAGAAGGAGCTAAGACAGCTCATTAACAAGGGTCTTCTAGAGGGTTTTCTCACTAAACAAGAAAAAAACTTTATTATTACAGAGAACCCCAATATCCCATTTTTTTATCATTTACCAAAAATTCATAAGAGCCTGGTGAACCCCCCGGGAAGCCCAATAATTTCTGGTATAGACTCGGTAACAAGCCAACTTTCAAAATACATAGATCAACACCTCCAAAAATACGTGCACAAACTTGAATCTTATACAAAGGATTCACAACATCTAATCAGTATACTTAAGGATAGAGATTGGGATTCTGATTTTGTGTGGGTGTCCTGTGATATTACAGCACTGTACACCAACATCACACACAATTTTGGAACAAAAGCAGTGGCCCATTATCTACATACAGATGATCTCATGCCAGTAGGGCAGAAGGATTTTCTGTTGGAGTGTGTAAAATTCATACTTTCACACAATTACTTCTCATTTATGGACAAATTTTATCAACAGGTGGGAGGGACGGCGATGGGCAGTAGCTTCGCCCCCAGCTACGCGAATCTGGCAATGGGTTTGTTAGAATCGACATGCATTTATCAAAACAATCCATATAGAGATAACATAGTCATGTATCAAAGATATATAGACGATTTAATTTTCATATGGAAGGGGGAGGTAGATACTAGATACCATCCCCCTTTTCATTAAACATCTAAATGGGAACACAGCAGGATTAACATTTACATTTAAATACGATAAAAAAACAATTGAGTTTCTAGACTTATTGTTGTCTCACGAGGATGGACACATAAAAACAAAAACATTTTTTAAATCAGTGGACGCCAATGGGTACATACACTTTAAAAGCTTCCACCATAAGCCATGGACACTCAACACACCGTACAATCAGTTCAAGCGTATCTTCAGAAATTGTACCAAAATAGAAGATTACGATGAACAGGCTAAAATCTTAACAAATAAATTCCGGGAAAGGGAATATCCCAAAACCCTGATAGATGACGCAAGATCCAGAGCTAGATCCCAGAAAACTAAACAGAATACCCATTTAGGAACACCTGAAAACTCAGAGAACATAGTTAGATTTATAACTAAATATAGTGTTCAACATAAAAATATTAGGAGCATCCTGAACAATAGATGGGACATCTTGAAACAAGACTCATATTTGAAAGAGAATATCCCAGAGAGACCCATGGTCACCTTTAGAAGAGCACCGAATCTCAAAAATCTTTTAGCTCCCAGTAAATTAAAAAACATATCCAGACTTAATGGATCCGTACAACCCGCAGGGGTTCATAGGTGTCAGAAGAAGCGCTGTCTGGCCTGTATTTTTCTGGTGGAAACTAACCAGGTCACATCATACACCAACAAGATTCAGTACTCTATAACACGACATATTAGCTGTGAGTCCAGATTCGTAATTTATGTGGCCTCCTGTCCATGCGGTATGCAATATGTGGGGCGCACAACCCAGATGTTTCGCGAAATAATTGGCCAGCATAAGCGGAATATAATTAAGGGGTTACTTACACATGGATTATCCAGACATTTCCTATATACTCACAATAGTGACCCAGCACTAGTGTCATTCCAAGCCCTAGAAACGATTAACCCAATGGGACATAATGCAATTAACCAACTGAAAAATAGAGAAATATTCTGGATCCAAACTTTGAAAACTTTAGTGCCCAATGGTCTAAATGAAGTACTAGAGAAACCGTATTAAAAGTAGCAGATCCTCTACATCATCCTCTAGGGGAGGAATGTGCTCACAGCCACTCTCTTTTATAACTTTTATATTTATTGTATTACATTATTATGATGACTTTGGCTTCAATTCATCAAAGGGTGTTCGATAACAAAACCCCAGTCCTTAAAATACCGCATTCGGTATTTTACACTTCACTGTGCTAATTCATCAATATTTTCCCATGTGCGGTAGAGGTTCGTTAAGTTACCGAACTACTAGGCTTCAATTCATCAAAGGCTGTTAGATAACAGCAGAGTGGTGCAGAGCAGCTTGGAATGTCCCTGTGTTGTTACAAGCTGATAACAATAGAAGGCATCCAGACATCCCTTTACATGTAAAGGTGTTATAGTTACTGTTACTTGTACTGCCTCTGCAGCTCTGAATCTGTCCATCAGTCTTTCTTAACATTTTATTTATTTGCCACAACGTAGATGAACTTCCTGGAGACATTACAAATGCCATGCTTGGTGATTTCACCACCAGCATCTTTGCATTATCAAACAGGGCCTGAAAGGGTTACACCACCGAAGGGAATCTGGGGATATATTTTGACCCGTTCTCTCTGCTCACTGCCTGGGGTCTGAAAGCTTGTGTGGAGAAGCCTGTGTGACCTATCAGCGGCACTTGCAGGAGAACAGGGGCTGTTTCTATTGGCTGCCTGCTCCTGCTAATCATGAAAACATTCACACAGAAGGCTTTCGAAGCCTGTAACGACAGGGGAGAGCTTGAGATAAACACCGAATGTGTTAGCGAATGTGGGAACCTTGATGAATTAACATTTGTTGAGCACATGTCGGTAATTTATCTCATTGCTGTGTCATTTCAGCTTCTCATTCGGTAACAGCTTTGATGAATTAACATTTTCTAAAGTGCTCCCTTAAGTCAGCTGTTTTTAGCATTACCGAATGCGGTAATGCTTGATGAATTGAAGCCTAGGAATCCAAATTCTTAGCCCATTCCATCTTCTTCCCTTGGACCTCCCCAATGTGTCCCTCGGCCCCCCCTTTTTTTCCCCCACCTCCGCCCTTCCCTCCTTTCTCCCCCCCCCCTTTTCCTTTTAAGCCCGGTGTAATGGTCCGCCCCCTTTTGGATATATACACGCACAGAGATCACATAAGGGTGGGCGTGTATGTATAAATAATGTATATATGTTTGTACATGGGTTCACCTGACGGTTGAGTCATTGGGTACATCGTGTACACCCATGGGATTGTGTGCAGGGCACATACACATTTATGGATGTATGTTGCTTAATCGGGGATATAGATGTTTTTATTTGTTTATGGGATGCAGTCAGACTGTACCCCGATGTACAGTAGAGGAGGTGTAGAGTAATCATATCCTCTATTTATACGTTTTATTATAATTTCTTATTTAAGTCTGTAGCTGTTTTTTTCACTATTATGATTTATTTTTTATTTATGATTCATTATCTTTATGGCAAGTTCACTATTTATTATTATTATTTATTAATTTTTATTATTTATTATTATCATTTTATTATATCATCATTAACATTTGCACCCCCCCCCCCCCCTCTCCCCTTCCCTCTTCTGTTTTTCTCTTTTGTTATTTTATGTTTACTTTATTTTATTTTATTTTTGCTTTTTTCTATTTATTGAATCCCACAATATATAAGAATAACTAGTATAGGGACAAGAGCAAGGCAATGGAGCGCAAGACAATGGACAGTTTGTAGAGGCAGGACAGAAAGATCCAAGCTAATGCAGAGCCACATCCCACTGCATGCGGCCACCATACTCCTGCGCTCCAGTTAGCGATTCCGGGCTCTGGAGCGCAGAGAGTGGTTGCGACGGAGGGTTGCCATAGGAACATAGAGGAACGTATGGCGGCGTGTTTACAACATGCGCGTCACATCCGCGCCACATCCGCGACGGAGGGTTGCCATAGCAACGTAGAGGAACATAGGGCGGCGTGTTTACAACATGCGCGTCACATCCGCCGGAAGAGCTCAGCCTCCGGCATGGGAATACGAGCGCGCCCCATTGACTCTTTCCCCACACCCTGCAATGAATATAAGGAGCGAGTTTGGGTGCAGACAAGCTACAGAGGCGCCAAACCCGCTCCTGGACATTTGACATAAGCCACTATGTATTCATTTATTCACAGGTATCGGCTGCATTGATGAGGGAGTGCATATGTACAAAGGTAGTTCAATGACGATTTGCTACCATAAATTATCATCAAGGGGGGACATGTATTATAGGTGTAGTAATACAATGTAGTCATATGCACACCTCTAGAGATATATACTCATTGTAGGGGTTATGCTGTGATTGATTGGTTTATGCTGTGATTGATTGATTTATAGGTTGAGATGGCCCCTTTGTTTTAATGGTGATAAGGAGCGCACTTGCTTACAGAGTACTTATAGTGCTTATAGAGTTCATAGTGAAATATAATGAGAGATATATATAGATATATGTTAAGGCTCTTATATCCTAATATTGTGGTTTCTAATATTGTGGTTTAACTTAAGGAAGTGGATGGCATTTATAAATTATGTATGTATATTTTCGTTTTTAGTACTCCCATTTTTATGTTGCCTGAGGAAGCGGGCAGTAGACCCATGAAACGCGTTGCAAAGTGTTGTTGTGGAGTAAGAATAAATCATGTCGTTTTGAACAAATTGCAAATTGTCTTCATTGGGGAGGGAAGTCATCCAATACCCCCCATTTTAGAATTTTAAGTTGTAGCGATTTTAATCTTTGGGCGCCTCTGTAACAACTTCGAATTAGGGCGAGGAATGTTCTACACAAAGCAGAGGCTTCTGGTCTCTGATTTAATTAGCATATATGTGTTGGTTGGATAATTGTTTTTTGAATTTTATTTAAATACAATTGAAAAATTGTAACCACTGCCTGAGAATGGAAGATCTCAGCACATCTACAAGGAAGATGGTACAAACCCCTTGTTGACAGACTTGTGTGAATTTAACACACTCTCTGACTGTTACATTGTGTTTACTTAAATGTACCTATCTAAACTTCGGATGCGTCTGCATTTCTCTCCACGGAACTTTAAAGCGCTGTGTGTAACCCTTCCAATGCTGGTCTAGTAAAAAAAAAAATGCTGGTTGCATATAATATGCTGTAAATAATGTTTTAGAGCAAAGTTGAAATGCTGGGTTATATTCCGCTTTAAGGTGCCCATACACTAGAACGAATATGGGCAGATTTGACCAAGAGACAAATTGATCTCTAATCGAATCTGATTAGAGATAAATATGTCTCTAATCGAATCTGCCCATACACTACAGGCCGATTCCCATCTGATTTCAGCATGAAATTATCCGGGAATCGGCTGAGCCGCCGCTGTCCACCCCGCCGCTGCCCGCCCCGCCACTGCCCCAAAAAATGTATAAATGTATGTAAATTATGTAGTGCATTTATACATTACCTGTCCTGAAGCAACTCGCTGGGTCCATCCATCCATCTCGCCGGGTAAGCTGCATACACGCTAGCAGTGCATAGCGTCTGACGGCAGCCGCTATGCACCTTTGTGACGTCAGAGCACCACCGGCATGTATGCGGAACCCGGCGAGATGGACGGAAACCGCGTGGAGGCTGACACCGGACAGGTAATGTATAAATGCACTACACACTGCATACATTTATACATTGCAGCGGCAGTGGCGGGGGTTTCGTTGTCTCGTCGCTCGTTCGCAATTCGGCCGCCGAACCGCCGCGCTCCCGACCAACCAACCTTGGCCCAAAATTTTCCAGCATGCGCCGTGCGGCTAATTTCTGTCCTGAAATTGGTCGCTTTGTTGGTCAGGCATGCAGTTGGCAGCACCAATTTTCATCCACTTCGATTATAATAATCAAATTGGATGGTCGATTGGTTGGTAGGTCGCCTAGTGTATGGCCCCCTTTAGGTCCCTTTCATACATGTAGCATTAAAGGGAACCTGAAGCTAGAGGTATATGGTGGCTGCCATATTTATTTGCTTTTAAATAATACCAGTTGCCTGACAGTCCTGCTGATCTCTCTGGTTGCAGAAGTGTCTGAATCACACACCTAAATCAAAGATGCGGTTAATCTAGTCAGATTTTTGTTAGAAACATCTGATATGCATAATTAATCAGGGTCTATGGGCTTTAGAGTATTAGAGACAGATCATCATAAGGACAGCGAAGCAATGTGCATTGTTTAAGAGGAAATAAATATGGCAGCCTCCATAGCCCTCTCACTTCAGCTTCTCCTTAAGTTGCGATGCGACTTTTCTTCAATCACACCACAGCATTTCTGAAAGTTTGCACCGTGTGGTAACGGTGAGGTGGGACCATACAGTGAGGCAAACAGTACAATGAAAGTATGCCTCACTTCTGGGGTTAATGCACATGTGGTACTGTTAATGCACTGCACCCCAATCAATTTGATAGCCCCATAGAGCTATCATTGCTTCTACGTAGTGACGTGCCAAGTTTGTGCAATGCGACAGGACACAACGACGGAAGTGTGAAAGAACCCTCAGCAATAGATCTCACTGACACAGGTCACACAAGCAGACAGATTACATATCTTCCAACTTTTTGAGATGAGAAAAATGGACACTTAAGCCATGCCCCTGACACAACCCTGGCCACGCCCTCACCACGCCTCCAGTCACGCATACCATAAAGATGTCATAAGAAATATATGTTGTTTTATAATTCAAATCACACTGGTCCTTTCTATCCTGGTTTATTTTCCTTCATAGTAACATTTTAAAATTAGTAATCTATCAATTTAAAGGTTGGGAATAAAGTTTAGAGTCAATCAAACACATTTTTAGTATAGAAATATATATATTTACATAGAAAGAGGGACAAAGTCCTGAGAGAGGGACAAATGAGGAGGAAAGAGGGAGAGAGGGACAGGGCTCCCAAAAAGGGACTGTCCCTCCGAAAAAGGGACAGTTAGGAGCTATGAGATTACCTTACTTGATATGTTCTTCCATCTGTCTCATGTGCCTTATGCCCCAGACTCACAGCCAATCAGAGCTGATACTCTTTGCATTCTCACAAATTAGGTAGCTGGTTGGGAGAAAGGCACAAGAAACAGCAGGGGCATTTTTAGGCATATGCATTCCAGGCCACAGCTTGAAGTGTTATTAGTCCTGGGGAACGCCATGCTCCTGATTAAGCTCTGCCCTCAAACTAAGCCACACCCCTGAACTCCTCTCCCAAACAAAACAATGCTGCGTGGGTGTTTGTGCTTCCTCCTGCTCCCTTTGGTGTTCCTTTCTGTCCCCTTCTGTCTCCTTGTGCCATCTTCAGTTCCCCTGTGGCCCCCTGTGCATCCAGAGGTGGATTAAGGTGATAACTATACTAACTATACTAACCACTGTGCTTCCGCTAATCAGGAAGCACAGTGGGCGGCATTGGAGGCGGAGACCTGTAACGTCATGATGCTGCGCTCCACGCTTGGAACGCGGAAATCAGGTAAGTAATTGTCCATGCGCCTCCGGCCGCCCCGCACTTGTCGCCGCTATTCTGGAGGGGGAAGAGAGAGGCAGAAGGAGGGGTCCCAAGTGAGGCAGGGGGGGGGATATTTCCCCCCTCCCCACCGCTGCCTCCACAGCCCTCCATCTAGCCCTGCTTCTCCCTCCTGGGGCACCTACACTGGGGGCAACTATACTAGCCATACTGGGGGCAACTATACTAGCCATACTGGGGGCAACTATACTAGCCATACTGGGGGCAACTATAGTAGCTTACTGGGGGCAACTATACTAGCCATACTGGGGGCAACTATACTAGCCATACTGGGGGCAACTATACTAGCTTACTGGGGGCAAGTATACTAGCCATACTGGGGGCAACTATACTAGCCATACTGGGGGCAACTATACTAGCTTACTGGGGGCAACTATACTAGCCATACTGGGGGCAACTATACTAGCCATACTGGGGGCAACTATACTATCTTACTGGGGGCAACTATACTAGCCATACTGGGGGCAACTATACTAGCCATACTGGGGGCAACTATACTAGCTTACTGGGGGCAATTATACTAGCCATACTGGGGGCAACTATACTAGCCATACTGGGGGCAACTATACTAGCTTACTGGGGGCAACTATACTAGCCATACTGGGGGCAACTATACTAGCCATACTGGGGGCAACTATACTAGCCATACTGGGGGCAACTATACTAGCCATACTGGGGGCAACTATACCAGCTATGCTGGGGGCAACTATACTAGCCATACTGGTGGCAACTATACTAGCTTACTGGGGGGAACTATACTAGCTTACTGGGGGCAACTATATTAGCTATACTGGGGGCAACTATACCAGCCATACTGGGGGCAACTATACTAGCCATACTGGGGGCAACTATACCAGCTATGCTGGGGGCAACTATACTAGCCATACTGGTGGCAACTATACTAGCTTACTGGGGGCAACTATACCAGCCATACTGGGGGCAACTATACCAGCCATACTGGGGGCAACTATACCAGCCATACTGGGGGCAACTATACTAGCCATACTGGGGGCAACTATACTAGCTTACTGGGGGGAACTATACTAGCTTACTGGGGGCAACTATATTAGCTATACTGGGGGCAACTAAACTATACTAGCTATACTGGGGGCAACTAAACTATACTAGCTATACTGGGGGCAACTATACTGGCTGGGGCAACTATACTAGCTATACTGGCTGGGGCAACTATACTAGCTATACTGGGGGCAGCTATCCTGGCTGGGGGCAACTATACTAGCTATACTGGCTGGGGCAACTATACTAGCTGTACTGGCTGGGGGCAACTATACTAGCTATACTGTCTGGGGGCAACTATACTAGCTATACTGGCTGGGGCGACCATACTAGCTATACTGGGGCAACTATACTAACTATACTGGGGCAACTATACTAACTTCATTGGGGGCAACTAGCTTCACTGGGGGCAACTATACTAGACAAAGACAAGACAAATAACATTTATATTGCGCTTTTCTCCTTGCGGACTCAAAGCGCCAGAGCAGAGCAGCAGCCACTAGGGCGCGCTCTATTGGCAGTAGCAGTGTAAGGGAGACTTGCCAAAGGTCTCCTACTGAATTAGTGCTGGCTTACTGAACAGGCAGAGCCGAGATTCGAACCCTGGTCTCCTGTGTCAGAGGCAGAGCCCTTAACCATTACACAATCAGCCAACTGCTAGCTACACTGGGGGCAACTGTACTAGCTATACTGGGGGCAGCTATACTGGGGGCAACTATATTACCTACACTAAGGGCAACTATACTAGCTATATTGGGGGCAACTATACTAGCTATACTGGGGCCGCTATTCTGGAGGGGGAAGAGAGAGGCAGAAGGAGGGGTCCCAGGTGAGGGTGGGGGAAAATGTCCCCCCTCCCCACCACTGTCTCCACAGCCCCTCCATCTAGCCCTGCTTCCCCGGGTGTCAAATGCCCTAGGTACGCCACTGGGATCAGGCGAGCGCCTGATCATGGTACTCTGCTGCTAGCCGCCTGTGCAGCAGCCACCTTGCTCTCTGTGCACGTTTGCATTGTGGCCAGCAGCTATGGACTTGGGCAGCTTTGGAGACGGAAAGGAAGAGGAAGCTTCTGCACTGGATATGAGCAGAGAAATGAGTGACACTGATGGCTGCTGCGGTGTGAAGGTGAGCTGGCTACCTATACTGAAAGGGGGGTGGCAAAAGGAGGGATTAAGGGAGTCATCTGGCTACCTATACTGGAGGGAAAGGGGGGAGGGGTCATCTGGCTGCCTATACTGTGGTGGGGGGTGTCATCAGGCTACCTATACTAGATACTCTTAAAATGGCAAAAACCCCTTTCGGAGGTCTCTCTCTGGATTTCGGATTTCAGATAGGAAATCCAAGTTTGCTCGGATAGTCTATTCGGATTTTAAAAAATATCCAAATTGCTATTCAAGGTTCGGATAGTGGAAAAAGTTTGGATTATCTGGGTAGTTCAGATATCCGAAATCTTGCTGAGCACCATTGACTAGAGGGAAGGGGAGAGGAGTCCTCTTGCTACCTATACTGGAGGGAAGGGGTGAGGGGTCATCTTGCTAGGGTGGCAGATGGTGACAGTGGCCTTGGGCGCCTAAGAGTACAAATCCGGCCGGGGGGGGGGGGGGGGGTTGGGAGTGACACAGGGCTGCTTGCCTGGAGTGACATAAGAGCTAGAAATGTCCCTGAGAAACAGGCAGATCATATGTGATATCATTAGGCTTGTCTGTTCTCCGGAATGAGTTTCACTAAAGAACTGTTAACAAGCTGATGAATCCTCTCTAGCCAACTAAAGATAATGAATCATCTTCCTTCCTTGTTGCGGTAAATTGGAATTCCTACCCACCAGTATTTCCACGGAAGCTCTGGAACTCAGATTAGATTACCATCTATGTGGTTTTCACAATATGTCAGTTTTTCCACTTAGATTAGGTTACCACCCATGTAGATCTCATTTCTTTATGAAGCGTGTTCTTCAGAAACACAGAAACAGATCTTAAATTTGCACTTTACAGGATCTCTTGGAAAAGGGGTTACCAAATTTCCTGTAAGATTTAGCAATACACATTCATAGTACTGCTGTTATTCTGGTCACATTTTTATGAATATTAAACAATGAATTTGTCTACAGCACCACCTTCTACATTTATTTTTGTCATCAACACTATTTTTATGAAATGATTATATATATATATATATATAATGCTGGATGCATGATAAAAAGTATTGGATTACTGTGGAGTAACTAGTGAGCTAGTTAGAAAGCTCAAGTATTAAACGGACATTTACAATTAGCATAATAATGCCAACCTTATTGGTTGCCACTGGTGCTAATAATATACAAATTATGGTTGTTTAAGTTTTAGAACTCATTCACAGTAGAGGAACACTGGGGACCTTGCACTATCAGTGCATGGCTATTGCATTGAAGCTAGAATTGATAACAATTTAATGCACACTCCACTTACTACAGACTGTGTTAATCTGCATGAACACACACCAAAAAAGCTTCTGTAGTGCGTTTTAATACCACACCATATATTAACCCATAGCAATCCAAACTTCATACATAGACTTATGCACCTTGGAAGTACCAATGGTAGATCACCATATAAAATAAATGGCATACAGTTGGGAACATCAGATTTGGAGAAGGACTTAGGAATACTGGTTGATAACAAGTTAGGTAATTGTGTAAAATGCCAAGCATTGTTGTCGGTTTGATGGGAAATTGCATTATGTGTACCCAGCATGATGTCCTACCATATTATTATACTGCATTGTGGATGGCTGGGAAAGACCTTTTCAGGAATTACCCTCCCCCCCCCCCCCCCCTTGAAAATCCTGGGTTTGCCCCTGTCTGTACCTATTTTTCATTGGTTCCTAATGCCTGGTAAGCACCATGCAATTTCCCCTTTAGATAGATGTGTTGAATCAATTATTTCCGACTGTTCCATTCTGATTTCTGATAGTTTTTCTGATCGATTTTGTATAGAAGTGATCAGAAATCATATTGGACCTCTTGGAAATAATCGATTTGATCTGTCTATCTGATTGGAAATTGCATGGTGTGTTCCAGGCATAACTGTAGCTTTTTTCTTTCCTGGCTGTCTCTCTCTTTTGTTTTGTTTTTTACCATCTTGATCCCTACTCCTCATAAATCATGTTCTCATTCTTGCCACCTGCCTTAAAATGAGGCCTGTTTTTCCAATGTTCTCTATATATGTTCAACTCTAAAGCCAATATTAGTATTAAACTTGTGATTTTCTGAAATGTTATAGTTTGTTTAGTACCTTTCAGGGCCAGCAGAATCAGTGGCTCCCCTCTGGCTTCTTCTTTATTCTTATAACATGACACATTGGTTCCTTTTAGCAGCACCCAATTCTGTTTATAACCTTTCAGAGTCATTTTTCGTGGCCTAGTGGTAATAGAACATAGTTTTTACATGATTTAAGGACTCAGCACAAGATTTAAATACACTAATATTAGGTAGAAAACCTTATAGTCACCTGAATACTCGCAGATACTCCTGGAGTTCTGGTTCAAGCTCAATGCCTTCCTGTTAAAGAGGCATACAATTATACAAATACTGTGAATTGTTTTAAAAGAACAATATAATGTGACCATGAACTGTATGAGCTAAAAATCTCTTTAATTTTCTATTTACAGCTCGCTACAGTACATAATTACTTCTGCAGTGGCGTAGCTACAAACCTCTGGGCCCCGATGCGGAATCTGGATGTGGGCCCCCCCACGGCAACAACAGCCCCCCTCCCCCGGCAACACCCGACACACACACATATCCGAATCCCTATAGCCAGATATAGATCCCCCCAGTATAGGTAGCCAGGCATAGGTAAGCCAGTATAGTTGCCCCCGGTATAGGTTAGCCAGGTAGGTGCCTCCAGCATAGGTATCCAGTATAGTTGCCCCCAGTATAGGTTAGATAGGCAGGCGCCGCCGGTATAAGTTAGATAGATAGGTGCCCCCAGTACAGGTTAGCTAGGTGGGTGCCTCTAATATAGGTAGCCAGAATAGTTGCCCCCAGCATAGGTTAGATAGGTAGGTGCCCCCAGTATAGGTTAGTTAGGTAGGTGCCTCCAATATAGGTAGCCAGTATTGTTGCCACCTGTATAGGCTAGCTAGGTGCCCTGAATACAGGTTAGACAAGTAAGTGCCCCCAGGTTAGATAGGTAGGTGCCCCCCAGTATAGGTTAGATTAGGTAGCTGCCCCCCAGTATAGGTTAGATGAGGTAGGTGCCCCCCAGTATAGGTTAGGTAGCTGCCCCCCAGGATAGATTAGGTAGCTTTCCCCCAGGATAGGTTAGATTAGGTAGCTGCCCCTCAGGATAGGTTAGAGTAGGTAGCTGCCCCCCAGGATAGGTTAGAGTAGGTAGCTGCCCCCCAGGATAGGTTAGAGTAGGTAGCTGCCCCCCAGGATAGGTTAGAGTAGGTAGCTGCCCCCCAGGATAGGTTAGAGTAGGTAGCTGCCCCCCAGGATAAATTAGGTAGCTGCCCCCCAGGATAAATTAGGTAGCTGCCCCCCAGGATAGGTTAGATTAGGTAGCTGCCCCCCAGGATAGGTTAGATTAGGTAGCTGCCCCCCCCAGGATAGGTTAGGTAGGTAGCTGCCCCCCCCAGGATAGGTTAGGTGGGTAGCTGCCCCCCAGGATAGGTTAGGTAGGTAGCTGCCCCCCCAGGATAGGTTAGGTAGGTAGCTGCCCCCAGGATAGGTTAGGTAGGTAGCTGCCCTCCCAGGATAGGTTAGGTAGGTAGCTGCCCCCCAGGATAGGTTAGGTAGGTAGCTGCCCACCCAGGATAGGTTAGGTAGGTAGCTGCCCCCCAGGATAGGTTAGGTAGGTAGCTGCCCACCCAGGATAGGTTAGGTAGGTAGCTGCCCCCCCCCCCCCAGGATAGGTTAGGTAGGTAGCTGCCCCCCAGGATAGGTTAGGTAGGTAGCTGCCCCCCCCCAGGATAGATTAGGTAGGTAGCTGCCCCCCAGGATAGGTTAGGTAGGTAGCTGCCCCCCCCCCAGGATAGGTTAGGTAGCTGCCCCCCCCAGGATAGGTTAGGTAGGTAGCTGCCCCCCCAGGATAGGTTAGGTAGGTAGCTGCCCCCCAGGATAGGTTAGGTAGGTAGCTGCCCCCCAGGGTAGGTAGGTAGGTAGGTAGGTAGGTAGGTAGGTAGGTAGGTAGGTGCCCCATAATGAAGGGGGGAGCCGCAGCTGCGGGGAGGGCAGCCCGACCTCTCCCTCCCTTCCTCTCCCCGGGCCCCCCCCCCCCTTCAGATGCAGAGTGCGCGGCGCACGGAAGCGCTGTAGTAGGCAGAACTCACCTACGTCCCTGCGCCGCTGATCTCCTCCCGCTGTATAGATGTTGTTACACACTGCTTCCTGTTTAGCAGGAAGCAGTGTGTAACAGCATTTATGCAGAGCGGGAGGAGATCAGCGGCGCTTGGAACGCAGGGACGGAGGTGAGTTCTGCCTACAGAGCTTCCGTGCGCCGCGCACTCTGCATTTGAAGGGGGGGGGGGGCCGGGGAGAGGAAGGGAGGGAGAGGTCGGGCTGTCCTCCCCGCAGCTGCGGCTCCCCCCTCCCAATAGCACGCACGGTCGCACACTACAAAAACACATGGGGCCCCCCCGGGCCCCTCCCCCGCCTCTTCAGGAGCCGGGCCCGGTCGCCGTGGCGACCGTTGCGACCACAGGCCCTACGCCCCTGTACTTCTGATATATTCAATGTATGCAGTTACCTGTGAATTCAAAGCAATGATTAGTAGCTAATAATACAAACTTACAGGCCCCGTTCACACTGCACGCGTTTCCAGCCGCGTTTTGGAAACGCGTGCGGGAGGCCGGCACGCACGACATCAGACAGTGCATAGAGTGCACTGTCTGATGTTCACACTGCATGCGTTCCGGACCTGTGCGGTCCGGGAACGCATGCTGCACGCATTTTTAGCAAAAACGCGTGGCTGTCCCATTCACTTTTCAGTGATGGGATCAGCCATGCAACGCACACAAATGCAAATGGCGTGCGTTCACATACGTTGCGTTCCGCACGCATAGCCATCCGCGTTTGTGATGTGAACGGGCCACAGGCACTATCTGTCTTAAAGTGGACCTGAACTCTTGCACAGGACAAAAGGTGATAAGAGATGTTAAATAAGTTCATTTGAAAGCACAGGATGTTAACAATATGTCTGCATCCATGAATCAGGAAGTAGAAACAGTGCAGATTTATATTAGGATTTGTATCAGCTGTAACAACAATTTTGTTTTTGTTTAACCACTTAAGGACTGCAGTCTTAAAACCCCTTAAGGACCAGACACTTTTTTTCCATTCAGACCACTGCAGCTTTAACGGTTTATTGGTCGGCCATACAACCTACTATCTAAATGAATTTTACCTCCTTTTCTTGTCACTAATACAGTTTTCTTTTGGTGCTAGTTGATTGCTGCTGTGATTTTTAGTTTTTATTATATTCATCAAAAAAGACACGCATTTTCTCCAAAAAATGATTTTTTTTACTTTCTGTGCTGACATTTTTCAAATAAAGTAAAATTCCTATATACATTTTGTCTACATTTATTGTGCTACATGTCTTTGATTAATAAATAGACACTTATTGGAAATTTTTTGTTTGGGTAAAAGTTATAGTGTTTACAAACTATGGTGCAAAAAGTGAATTTCCCCAGTTTGAAGCATCTCTGACTTTTCTGAGCACCTGTCATGTTTCATGAGGTGCTAGAATTCCAGGATAGTATAAATACCCCCCAAATGACCCTATTTTGGAAAGAAGACATCCCAAAGTATTCACTAAGAGGCATGGTAAGTTCATAGAAGATTTTATTTTTTGTCACAAGTTAGCGGAAAATTGCACTTTGTGACAAAAAAAAAGAAAAAAAAAAGTTTCCATTTCTTCTAACTTGCGACATAAAAAAAATGAAATCTGCCACGGACTCACTATGCTCCTCTCTGAATACCTTGAAGTGTCTACTTTCCAAAATGGGGTCATTTGTGGGGTGTGTTTACTGTCCTGGCATTTTGGGGGGTGCTAAATTGTAAGCACCCCTGTAAAGCCTAAAGGTGCTCATAGGACTCAGTGGGAGAAATATCTCTGTAAATGACAATTTTTTGATTTTTTACACACAATTGTCCATTTACAGAGATATTTCTCCCACCCAGCATGGGTATGTGTAAAAATACACCCCAAAACACATTATACTACTTCTCCTGAGTACCGCAATACCACATGTGTGACACTTTTTTGCAGCCTAGGTGCGCTAGGGGGCCCAACGTTCTATGAGTACCTTTAGGATTTCACAGGTCATTTTGAGGCATTTGATTTCTAGACTACTCCTCACGGCTTAGGGCCCCTAAAATGCCAGGGCAGTATAGAAACCTCACAAGTGACCACAAGTAGCATTATAGTCGTGGACGGCGAGGGTTTTTTCAGTGACCGCAGTTGCCCGTGGAATTTGCACTGTCGTGTCTGTGTGAATGGTGGACAGAAGGTAAATGTCCCTCTTGTCCTTCCATTTCACCGCGAGCAGGTCATCAGTACACAAGGCAGCCCTCTTCCCCCATGCTCGCCAGGTACTAACGAGCCGTTGGGGGAAACCCGGCGACTAGGCCGCACGGTGCCACAGCAGCAGATTCCTTCTATCTTTAAATGCTGATAGAGGGCCACACTTGTGTAAAAGTTGTCCACATAAAGATGGTACCCCTTCTGGAACAAAGGTGACACTAAGTCCCACACAATCTTGCCACTGCTCCCCAGGTAGTTAGGGCATCCGACCAGCTCCAATTTTTAGTCTTTTCCCTCATACCCCCTAAAATGAGATGTATAGCCTGTGGCCCTTTCACAGAGCTTATACAGTTTCACCCCATACCGGGCGTGCTTGCTTGGGATGTACTGTTTCATGCCAAGGCGCCCAGTAAAATGTATGAGGGACTCGTCTACGCAGATGTTCTGTTCAGGGGTATAAGCATCAGCAAATTTTGATGACAGGTGGTCTATTTATGGAGCCGGTTGTCACAGGACCCCTGGTGGCCAGACCGCAAATTGCCTTCCAATCGGTTCCAGCACACAGACCATGCAAGCTGTGGTCGCAATCGGTGCACGGAAACCGCTGGAACTTGGGCAGCAGACCGACCAGAAGGGAGCCTGTGAGGTACGGTACTTACAACTTACACACTATTTCAGGGTATAACTGCCACCACCGCTGTTATCATGGGACAGCGGCACCCACTGACTTGCTGAGCCTAGATCTACAAATAAAACCGGTTAAACACACTCTATTCTGTCTAGCTAGCAACAAAACAATAGTAGCGTCTCTTCAGAAGTCTGGGTTCAGTTTGTGCAGCTGAATAGCAGGGTGGCTGAATAAACAAAGGACGTTTGAACGTCGTTTATTAAATATGCAATATGAATAATTAATATATACAGACAATCATTAAAATCAACAATTATTGAAACATTGATAGCCAGTATGAAATAAAAAGGGAGAAAATACTTAGGGTTTGTGGAAATATGTCCGTTCTGGGAAAATCATAAAGTTCTTGGTTCAGTTCAGTAGCAAAGTCCAAACAAACCAGGTTCCAGCATGTCCTCAAGCTGGCAAGGATATAATCAGGATGTTGTTCAAAGTGGAGAACACTGAGTTTGGCTCCTCTGCCATTCTTATGCCCCTGATCCAGTAGGAGGGAGTGAGGGCGGGAGCCACACACCCCCTTAGAATATGAGATGAGTCCTCCCCTTGTCCTGGGGACCAGAAATCATATCTAACCATATATGGGCTCTATCTCACAGAACCGTACAGGTCAGGGCAGATTTACTAACATTTTTAGGTCTGTCTCGATTTACCCAGCAGCCTGATACCAAACATTAGGGGTAGGACTCCTGTGGTATTATCAGGGCACTTTCGAATTGCCTAACTGGCAGTCTTTACCTCAGAATGTTCTGAAACGTTTTCAGAACCAGCACCAGACCAGGCCCAGCATGCTCTGGGAGTTTGAGGAGCCTGCCAGCCTGGCAATACAGGAAATATGACACATATAGCAGTTTATGGAATATTATATACATCTGGGATTTACAGCAGGTCATTTCTAGGTAAAGGCTCCTTTTGAAGCTTAGGGCAACAGCTACATGTCAGCTCCCCTGTTGGGATTGTAGCAAGAGAGTCTGACTTTTTCCCCAATAAATTGGTTCTGCCAGGCTGCTTATCGACTCCATCTGATGAATGGGCCATTAGCACAGCTTGATGCCGGGGACACTCTGCAGCAGGCTCCTGCCTTTTGGTGGAAGGAGGGAAAGAACAGTCTTTTAAAAACTCAGAAATGTCAGTTTTTGATCGCTGCAATGGCTGCACAAATTTAGCCTGAAAGCGATCAGAGATTGGACTGCGCGGATCCTTCCAATTCGCCCGGGTTTCTCACGGCTGTTCCGTGACAGCACCCCCTGGGGTGAAGGCAGATAGACATGCATCAGCAAGATGTGTGTCGTTGCCACTAACCTGCGATATCTGGTCTAGTTCCCCGTTTTAACGGGATAGCCCGTCGGTGTTCTGGTGTCGGCTGACTGCCTTGTGTTGAATCGTGAAGTCGTACTGCTGTAATGACAGGCTCCAGTGTAAGAGCTTGCCATTGGTCCCAGCAGTGCGGTTCAGCCAACTCAGGGGATTATGATCGGTAATAATCGTGAAGGAGCAGCCGTACAGATATGATTGCAGTTTCTGTAGGGCCCACACAATCGCTAGGAACTCCTTTTCAGTAGTGGAATGGGCTACCTCTCAGGGCAGGAGCTTCCGGCTCAGGTAGAGAATAGGGTGCTCGTCTCTCTTTCCGTCCACCTGGCTGAGGACTGCGCCAAGACCGTAGTCAGAGGCATCGGTTTGCACAATAAACCGACAACTGAAATCCAGGGCTTGAAGCACAGGGGCGCTTGCGAGTGCCTGCTTCAAGGCCTGAAAGGCGTTCCCACACTCGGGGGGCCAACTAACAATTTTGGGGTGTTTCTTGCTAGTGGCATCGGTCAGGGGCTTTGCGAGGGTACTATAGGCTGGAACAAATTTCCTATAGTAGCCAGCAGTCCCCAGGAATGCCTGGACCTGTCTCTTCGTGATAGGCCGAGGCCATGCCAGGATGGCGTCGACCTTTCCCGTGTCAGGTTTCAGGGTATTACCCCCCACCCGGTGACCTAAGTGCTGCACCTCCGTCATGCCAATCTGACACTTACTTGGCTTAACCGTCAGATTGGCCCTGGCCAGCCTCTCTATTACCTGAGACAGGTGTTTGAGGTGTTCTTCCCAGGTGGGGCTGAACACTGCAATGTCATCCAGGTACGCTACAGTGAACCCTTGCATTCCCTCCAGCAGGTCGTTCACGGCCCGTTGAAACGTGGCAGGTGCGTTCTTCATCCCAAAGGGCATCATCGTGAACTCGAAGAGGCCGAAAGGGGTGATGAAGGTCGACTTTTGCCTCGCGTCAGGCGCAAGCGGTATCTGCCAATACCCCCTGCTCAGATCCATGATTGAGAGGTACCTGGCGGCCGCCAGTGTATCTAACAACTCATTGATGCGAGGCATGGGGTAGGCGTCTGTAGTAGTGATGGCATTCAACTTCCTGTAGTCCACGCAGAACCGAGTTGTCTGGTCCTTTTTGGGGACCAGGACAACTGGGGCTGCCCAGGCACTGCAGGACTTTTGAACGACCCCTAGTTCTAGCATCTCCCTCACCTCTTTCTGCATGTCTGCTTGCACCTCTGGAGAGACACGGTAAGCGGATTGCTTGATGGGGGGATGGGTTCCTGTATCCACTTGGTGAACTGCCAGACTGGTTCGCCCTGGGAAACCTGAGAAAGTGTGCTGGTATGGGGCCAGCACCTCTTGCAGTTGTTCTGTCTGGGATGGAGAGAGTTGCGGGATGACATTTATGTCACCGTCCAACTCGTGGGTGTCAGCCAGTAGATCTAAAAGGGGGTCTGCCTCTCCCTGCTCTAACCGGCTGCACACTGGCAACACATAGTTGACCCTGTCATGGTGGGCCTTCAGCATGTTGACATGGAAGCTTTTCTGTTTCCTGCCTCCCATGTTCACTAGGTACGTCAGGGGGTTTAACCACTTCCCGACCGCCTAACGCACAGAGGCGGCCGGGAAGTGCACCCCGCAAGGACCGCCGTATAGACAAATGGCGGCGGTCCTTGTAGGGGCATGGGCGGAGCGATCTCGTCATCCATGACGCGATCCTCCGCCGGCGCCTGTCACCGTTCGCCCGCCGCAACATCCCGCCGGCTATACGGAAGCGCCGGCGGGATGTTAACCCCGCGATCGCCGCATACAAAGTGTATAATACACTTTGTAATGTTTACAAAGTGTATTATACAGGCTGCCTCCTGCCCTGGTGGTCCCAGTGTCCGAGGGACCACCAGGGCAGGCTGCAGCCACCCTAGTCTGCACCCAAGCACACTGATTTCTCCCCCCCCCGTCCCCAGATCGCCCACAGCACCCCTCAGACCCCCCCCCCTGCCCACCCCCCAGACCCCTGTTTGCACCCAATCACCCCCCTAATCACCCATCAATCACTCCCTGTCACTATCTGTCAACGCTATTTTTTTTTATCTCCCCCCCCTGCCCACTGCCCCCTCCTGATCACCCCCCACCCCTCAGATTCTCCCCAGACCCTGCCCCACCCCCCTGTGTACTGTATGCATCTATCCCCCCTGATCACCTGTCAATCACCTGTCAATCACCCCCTGTCACTGCCACCCATCAATCAGCCCCTACCCTGCCCCTTGCGGGCAATCTGATCACCCACCCACACCAATAGATCGCCCGCAGATCCCACATCAGATCACCACCCAAACGCAGTGTTTACATCTATTCTCTCCTCTAAACACCCACTAATTACCCATCAATGACCCATCAATCACCCCCTATCACCACCTGTCACTGTTACCCATCAGATCAGACCCTAATCTGCCCCTTGCGGGCACCCAATCACCCGCCTACACGCTCAGTTTGCCCTCAGACCCCCCCTTATCAATTCGCCAGTGCATTAGTTATATCTGTTCTTCCCTGTAATAACCCACTGATCACCTGTCAATCACCTGTCACCGCCACCCATCAATCACCCCCTGTCACTGCCACCCATCAATCACCCCCTGGCACTGCCACCCATCAATCACCCCCTGTCACTGCCACTCATCAATCAGCCCCTAACCTGCCCCTTGCGGGCAATCTGATCACCCACCCACACCAATAGTTCGCCCGCAGATCCGACGTCAGATCACCTCCCAAGGGCAGTGTTTATATCTGTTCTCTACCCTAAACATCCACTAATTACCCATCAATCACCCCCTGTCACTGCTACCTATCAGATTAGACCCCTATCTGCCCCTAGGGCACTCAATCACCCGCCCACACCCTCAGAATGCCCTCAGGCCCCAGCCCTGATCACCTCGCCAGTGCATTGCTTGCATCTATTCCCCCCTCTAATCACACCTTGAGACACCCATCACCTCCTGTCACCCCCTAGCACACCTACCCATCAGATCAGGCCCTAATTTGCCCCGTGGGGGCTCCTGATCACTCGGCCAAACCCTCAGATCCCCCTCAGACCCCCTTCCGATCACCTCCCCAGTGCATTGATTGCATCTATTTTCCCCTCTAACCACCCCGAGACACCCATCAATCACCTCCTGTCACCCCCCTAGCACTCCTATCCATCAGATCAGGCCCAATACAACCTGTCATCTAAAAGGCCACCCTGCATATGACCGGTTCCACAAAATTCGCCCCCTCATAGACCACCTGTCATCAAAATTTGCAGATGCTTATACCCCTGAACAGTCATTTTGAGACATTTGGTTTCCAGACTACTCACGGTTTTGGGCCCGTAAAATGCCAGGGCGGTATAGGAACCGTGATGATGAGTTCATAGAAGATTTTATTTTTTGTCAAAAGTTAGCGGAAAATGACACTTTGTGAAAAAAAACTATTAAAATCAATTTCCGCTAACTTGTGACAAAAAAATAAAAACTTCTATGAACTCACCATACTCCTAACAGAATACCTTGGGGTGTCTTCTTTCTAAAATGGGGTCATTAGTGGGGTTCCTATACTGCCCTGGCATTTTAGGGGCCCTAAACCGTGAGGAGTAGTCTTGAAACAAAAATGACCTGTGAAATCCTAAAGGTACTCATTGGACTTTGGGCCCCTTAGCGCAGTTAGGGTGCAAAAAAGTGCCACACATGTGGTATCGCCGTACTCGGGAGAAGTAGTACAATGTGTTTTGGGGTGTATTTTTACATATACCCATGCTGGGTGGGAGAAATACCGCTGTAAATGGACAATTGTGTGTAAAAAAATCAAAAGATTGTCATTTACAGAGGTGTTTCTCCCACCCAGCATGGGTATGTGTAAAAAATACACCCCAAAACACAAAAACACACCCCAAAAAATTATGTCGACTGCCACTCGGTGAAATGGCTCACTGATGACTGGCAGGGGACACAAGGGAGCTTTGGGGGATTCCCAGCCCTTTTTACCTTTTGGCAAGCGACACTTGACCGGCAGTAGTTTGTCACGTCTATCCGCATTTTAGGCCAGTAGAAATGTCCCTGAATACGGTCAAGGGTCCTGTGGATTCCCAGGTGCCCAGCCAGGGGGATGTCATGTGCGGATTTCAGCACATGCCCCCGGAATGCGCTAGGTACCACAAGCAACTTGGCATTCAGCCCCGTTTTTTCCTCCGGTGGGTTGTACTGGCTCACTGTACAGCTTACCACCTTCCCAGTACACCTTGAATGCCGACCCGTCTGCGAGGGGCTCAGAAGCCTGTCTTCTGAGGGCCTCGAGACTAGGGTCGGTCTGGAGTGCCTGCCTGAAGGCAGCACTATCAGTTTCAGCCAGCTGGCCCGTGGCATACGAGGTCAGTGGCTGAAAGTCATCATCCTCGGGGTCAGAGGAGGTAGAGGAGGCCGGAGCCCCATCCACCTGTTCTGAGCTCAGGTTCTGAGCAGGGGCACATTTCAGAGTTAACTACATCAGTTTCACATGCAGGAGTGACCATAACAGGTATAATAACATTTTCATGACAACTTACAGTGGTAGCATTGAACACAGGTACCTTTGATTCAGGTACTAGGGAACCCGGTATCCTTGAAAGGGGCACATTTAACACACCTCCCCCCTGTTCTTGCCCCTGGGTGCAAAGTACCTGAGTGTGGGCGGAGTGTCTGTCTCCGTCCTGGGGTTCCACAGGGCTTGGGGCAGGTTCATAGGACAACACAAGCTTGCCCAGGTCGGTCCCCAGCAAAACAGGGACCGGCAGTTGGTCCAAGATCCCCACAACCTTCTCTTGAACCCCCAGTCAATGGACACCCGAGCTTGGGGAATGTGAGAAAGAGTGCCCCCCACTCCAGTGAGGGTGAGGTACTTGTCAGGAATGATGTACTCTGCGGAGACAAGGTGCGCATGCGCCAGAGTGTCATCTGCTCCGGTGTCTCGGAAGCCAGTGACAAGCTGGTCATTCACAGTAACCAGCTGGTGATTGCTCATGATGGGGGAGTTCCCTGCACCCTTGGCAAACATCATGTTGGTTGCTGCTCCTGGTTGGGGTACACTGGCGGGTGGTGTCTGCCGCGGGCGAGGTACAGGTGGTACCGGTGTTGGGGTGGTCTGCCTCCGCTCCAGACAGGTGAACTTCATGTGTCCCATCTTGTAGCAGTAGTGACAGGTGACCCCTCCAGGTGCTGCAGGCCTGGGCGCAGCAGCTGCGCTGGGTGGCCTCTGTGGCGGACGGCTCACAGGGGCAGGAGAGTCTGCCAGAGTATTGGGCGGACCTCCTCTTCTCCAGCTGGATGGTGCAGTTCTGCTTGTGTCAGGCACCCGGGTAGTTGCAAAGGTTTCAGCGAGGTCTGCAGCGACAGTTGCTCCAGCACAAACTGTCGTACATTAGCAGGGCAAATGTTCAGAAACTGTTCTAGGACCATCAAGTCCTCTAGGACATCATAAGACCCTTTTGTGAGGCCTAGAGTCCACTGGCGGAGTGTGGTGAGCAAGCTGCTGAACACATCTCGATAAGAGTCAGAAGATTTTTTCTGCCAGGACCTGAACTTTTTGCGAGAGGCTTTTATAGCTGCATAATCATTATCTTTTTCTGCAGGTAACTCTGCAAAAGCATCAAGCGCTTTGTAGCGCAGCAAAGGTGTCAGATGTCTGGCCCACTGGTCTTGGGACAGACGATACTGACGGCATGCTTTTTCAAAAGACCGCAGAAACAAGTCAATGTCAGTGTCTTTTTCAATATTAGCAAATTTAAATTTTGCTCTTACGGGTGAGATTGCTCCTTCAGCAGGGAGGCTGGGCGGTGAACTCCGACTGGCCTGGTGAACCTTGGCCATGTTCAGTTCATGCTGTCGTTGGAGCTCCCGTTCTGTAGCAGCCGCTCCCGTTCCTCACGCGCTTCTGCAGTCTGGCGCTCTTCTCATGCTTGTATATACTGCAGGTACTTTTCCAGGTCAGTGTACATCAGCTTTTGTAATGCCTGCTGCATTACCGGGTCAGCACACATGGACAGTCCAGTACTGGCCGCTTCCGTGTGAGTACTTTCAGAAACTCTGGGATCGGGGTTCACACTGACAGTCTCCTGCATAACTGTTGTCGCATTGCCTGCAGGTTGCTCAACCTCTGTACGCTCAGGTTCTTCAGTCTCTGGTTCCCCTTGACTTGGGTCAGATGGGCTGGCGCCTACCTAAGCGGACACATCCAGCTCCCACAGTTGCTGGCTATCCCATTGAAACAAGTCATTTACCAGTTCCTGTTGTTTCTTGCGGCAGATGTCAATGCCTCCCACTTGGCAAAGATTTTGCAGGTCTGCCATGCACATGTTATTGTAGTTCCCGGACATTTCCATGCCAAATAAAATAAAACGTTTGGGGAGGGGTACTGGCTACACAGTCTCTCTGTATATATTAAAAAGTATATTGCATTCCAGCTACACCAATGAATTAGTTCATTTCTTGATAGCGCTAGTGCTATCTTGGATACTTTCAGCACAACACAGATCCCAACCACTGCCAAACACTGTCACAGGACCCCTGGTGGCCAGACCGCAAATTGCCTTCCAATCAGTTCCAGCACACAGACCATGCAAGCTGTGGTCGCAATCGGTGCACGGAAACCGCTGGAACTTGGGCAGCAGACCGACCAGAAGGGAGCTTGTGAGGTACGGTACTTACAACTTGCACACTATTTCAGGGTATAACTGTGTAACGATTGGTGTCAGCAACACAGATTTTTCTGATTATTGGTGATCTGCAGTATCACCAATAATACAGATGCTATTCCCGATTATATGGTGATCTGCAGAGTCACCAATAATACCAGTATAGCTAGACACAGGACACCCAATGATATGTAGTGTTTTGTGCAACAGTAATAGGAAAGGTTATCTCCAGAGAAGCGGGATATACAGACACTACTGCAGCCAAGGATTCCCTGAGGTGCAGGGAATCAGATTGTACTGCAGCCAGTGGGTACCTGAGGAGCAGGGACGACTGTCTGGAGTGAAGTAGTGAGGTTTGGACTGCAACTGGGGATTCACTGAGGAGCAGGGAATCAGACTGTACTGCAGCCAAGGATTCCCGGAGAGGAAGGGAATCAGACTGTACTGCAGCCAGTGGACTTTAGAGAGGTAGAAACCCACTAGCTGTGCTGTATGATAGTCTCCAGAGGAGCTGGTGACCATAGGCCAGATATAACAGCTAGTAACCACCTGAAGAGCAGGTGTCACAGGAGTAAGGAAAGGCTGTTTCACCCAAGGGCTAGGTGACAGCCAGGAAGATCAGACAGGCAACACACGGACAGACAAAGTAGAGAAGAGTAAGGCTGATTCAGTATCCAGGTACAGGCAGGGTTGGCAACAGGTAGACAGATGAGCGGAAGTACCGAATCAGAGAACAGGAGAGTAATCAGGAAAGCCAAAGGTCATAACGGGTAGACAGTAATATAACACAATTCCTAGTCTTAGGTGTGAGGTCCTTGGTCTCAACACCTGGGAACTAGTCTGAAAGATGATAATAACAATTCCTAGTCTTAGGTGTGAGGTCCTTGGTCTCAACACCTGGGAACTAGTCTGAGAGATGCTAATAGTAAACAATAGTACTAAAGGCGATCACAAGAATCTGACTCAGTGTGAATTTCCAGCTCCGGCTGGTTCTAACACACTGTGCGATCTGACTCAGGTCTGAGCGCTCACACGCATGTGTTCGCAACAGCAGACAACTTGCAAGTGACCAGCAAGTCCCTATATATACTAACAGCGCTGACCAGCGCAGCCCCAGACACTCAGCCAATCTGAATCATGGCTGGAGTCATGATCAGCTGACTCCCCTTCTAGCAGCATAAAGGTCCTGTCACCTGGCGCGCGTAGATCTCCATTTGTGTGCACTAGAAGGACCAGGCAAGACAGCCCCATGCTGCTGCGCGGCCGCAGCCGCCGGCTGAGACGCAGAGATAGCCGCCATGCCGCTTGTCCATGCGGCGGTATCTCCGCTATCCCTTACAAACTGCCACCACCGCTGTTATCATGCGACAGCGGCACCCACTGACTTGCTGAGCCTAGATCTACAAATAAAACTGGTTAAACACACTCTATTCTGTCTAGCTGGCAACAAAACAATAGTAGCGTCTCTTCAGAAGTCTGGGTTCAGTTTGTGCAGCTGAATAGCAGGGTGGCTGAATAAACAAAGGACGTTTGAACGTCGTTTATTAAATATGCAATATGAATAATTAATATATACAGACAATCATTAAAATCAACAATTATTGAAACATTGATAGCCAGTATGAAATAAAAAGGGAGAAAATACTTAGGGTTTGTGGAAATATGTCCGTTCTGGGAAAATCATAAAGTTCTTGGTTCAGTTCAGTAGCAAAGTCCAAACAAACCAGGTGCCAGCATGTCCTCAGGATGATGTTCAAAGTGGAGGACACTGAGTTTGGCTCCTCTGCCATTCTCATGTCCCTGATCCAGTAGGAGGGAGTGAGGGCGGGAGCCACACACCCCCTTAGAATATGAGATGAGTCCTCCCCTTGTCCTGGGGACCAGAAATCATATCTAACCATATATGGGCTCTATCTCACAGAACCGTACAGGTCAGGGCAGATTTACTAACATTTTTAGGTCTGTCTCGATTTACCCAGCAGCCTGATACCAAACATTAGAGGTAGGACTCCTGTGGTATTATCAGGGCACTTTCGAATTGCCTAACTGGCAGTCTTTACCTCAGAATGTTCTGAAACGTTTTCAGAACCAGCGCCAGACCAGGCCCAGCATGCTCTGGGAGTTTGGGCAACCTGCCAGCCTGGCAATACAGGAAATATGACACATATTGTGGGCAGCACGGTGGCGTAGTGGTTAGCTCTCTCGCCTTACAGCGCTGGGTCCTTGGTTCGAATCCCAGCCAGGGCACTATCTGCAAAGAGTTTGTATGTTCTCTCCGTGTCTGCGTGGGTTTCCTCCGGGCACTCCGGTTTCCTCCCACATTCCAAAAACATACGGATAAGTTAATTGGCTCCCCCTAAAAATTTGGCCCTAGACTACAGTACTTACACTACATAATATAGACATATGGCAATGGTAGGGATTAAATTGTGAGCTCCTTTGAGGGACAGTTAGTGACAAGAGATATATATATATATATATATATATATATATATACATTGTACAGCGCTGCGTAATATGTCGGCGCTATATAAATACTAAATAATAATAATAATAATAATAAAATAGCAGTTTATGGAATATTATATACATCTGGGATTTACAGCAGGTCATTTCTAGGTAAAGGCTCTTTTTGAAGCTTAGGACAGCAGCTACGTGTCAGCTCCCCTGTTGGGATTGTAGCAGGAGAGTCTGACTTTTTCCCCAATAAATTGGTTCTGCCAGGCTGCTTATCGACTTCATCTGATGGATGGGCCGTTAGCACAGCTTGATGCCGGGGACACTCTGCAGCAGGCTCCTGCCTTTTGGTGGAAGGAGGGAAAGAACAGTCTTTTAAAAACTCAGAAATGTCAGTTTCTGATCGCTACAATGGCTGCACAAATTTAGCCAGAAAGCGATCAGAGATTGGACTGCGCGGATCCTTCCAATTCGCCCGCGTTTCTCACGGCTGTTCCGTGACACCGGTCACCGTGACACCGGTCATAAAAGTGGTCACTTTCATGACAGGTTGTGTTGTCATTGAAGTGCAGGAAGCACAGGATGTTCTCAAATCGTGTCCTGGACATGACAGCAGAGAACATGGGCAGGGGATGTATTGGGTGCGTAGACCAATAAGACTGCAATACATTCAATTTGACTAGACCCATGTTAAAGAGAAGGCCCAAAAAAGTTTTAAGTTCAGAAACGGAGTGGTTTCCACTGGAAAGGCTGGGCATAGTACCTATCCGGGTTGTTGGTGATGTATTGTGTGGCATAACGGTTGGTCTCAGCCACAATTAAAGAGACTCTGAAGCGAGAATAAATCTCGCTTCAGAGCTCATAGTTAGCAGGGGCACGTGTGCCCCTGCTAAACCGCCGCATACGCGCCGCTAAACGGGGGTCCCTTCACCCCCAAACCCCCCACTGCGACACTTGGTCGCAGGCTTGGTCGCTCCTGGAGGCAGGGCTAATGGCTGCAGCCCTGCCTCCATTCGCGTCTATCAGCCGCGCATCGCCGCCTCTCCCCCGCCCCTCTCAGTGAAGGAAGACTGAGAGGGGCGGAGATACGCGCTGACAGACGCGCGTGGGGCAGGGCTGCGGCGGTTAGCCCTGCCCCAACCAGGAAGTGCTCCCCCGCATTATGGAGGGGATTTGGGGGGACAGGGTCCTTCGTAAAGCCGCGGGATAGCGGCGGTTTAGCAGGGGCACACGTGCCCCTGCTATATATGAGGTCTGAAGCGAGATTTATTCTCGCTTCAGACTCTCTTTAAGTGGTAGAGATCCTCGGTGAAGAACAGATGAAAAAAGTCTAGGGCCGATCCTAAATTATCTGTCTCTACCTGGACTCCAGACTGGAGATGGCCAGAACCTCCGATTTTCAGTTTGCGAACCGGGTTTGCGAACCTCCCGAGAAAGTTTGGTTTGCGTGAACTTTTGCGAACCGCAATAGACTTCAATGGGGAGGCGAACTTTGAAAACTAGAAAAAATTATGCTGGCCACAAAAGTGATGGAAAATATGTTTCAAGGGGTCTAACACCTGGAGGCATGGTGGAGTGGGATAGATGCCAAAAGTCCTGGGGAAAAATCTGGATTGGACGCAAAGCAGCGTTTTAAGGGCAGAAATCACACTGCATGCTAAATTGCAGGCCTAAATTTCTTTAAAACATCTTGCATGTGTATACATCAATCAGGGAGTATAATTAGAGTACTGCTTCACACTGACACACCAAAATCACTGTGTAACGCACTGCAAACAGCTGTTTGCGTAGTAGCCATGGCGAGATTGCTCTTCCTCACTCAGTGATGTCAGGTAATGTCTGACTTCCTCCAACTTTCAACGGTTCTTTCTCTACCATTGTTAAAGCTTACATCTACTTTTTAAATACTTGTTCTGCTTGCTGTTCAGTACCTGCAACGAGAATCTTTTATGGAGGGCAAGTCTGCCATTGCGAGTGACCACAGGTAATGGCCAGGGAATCCTGGTTCGATTCCGGTCCGGAGTGGGAGCCTAAGAAATGGCTACCACCACCACACATCCAAGGAAGGCAGCAGGCATGCTGTGGACAAAGAAGCAGGAACGGCTACCACACATCCAAGGAAGGCAGCAGGCATGGCATGCACGTCCCGAGGTAGTGACCAAAAAAACAATACAGGAGGACTTTTGAGGCCCTGCTGTATATGAGATGAATCAACTTTAAATCCTTTAACAAGAATCTGTTATGGAGGGCAAGTCTGCCATCCATTCAAGTGAAAGGTATGCACTGATTGCCAGGTATAATACAATGTGCAGTCAAAGATGCAGTGAAAGGTATGCAGTGACTGCAAACAGCTGTTTGTATAGTGACGGCCGTGCTGGACTGGTGCGCACCATGAAGAAAGTGCAGGTGATGGCGGCTTTCCAGCCCATATGGTCGCCGGGCTGAGGTAGCTGAATGACAGAACAGTGACTGTCCAGCTGATCAAATTTGGTCTGTCTACAATGAAGCAACAACCTTATTATCTTTGGTGTGCCACCCCCGAGACACTCATATAGCCGTTGGTCATTGCTTCATTGTGATACACAAGCCCCTTCACCGCGGCAAGGTAATGATCACGAAGGGGAATGGGCACATGTACATGCCCTTTGTTTTGTTGTTGCAGCCGCAGTGCAGCCAGAAAAATTAGGCAGGCATGTACACACACCAGAAAAATTATTATAGCGTGGCCTTAAAAATTCTGGAATCCGCCTGGAGTCCTGGAGTCTGTTGGTGGTGGTGGAGAAGGAAGTCAAGCGGCCTGCGGGCAGAGGTGCTGTGTGGGAAGTGACTTAGTCATGGGGCAGGCAGCCAGTCACACGGCGTGCAGGCAGAGATGCTGTGTGTGGGGACTGACTTAGTCTTCGGACGGGCAGTAGCCCTCCGGGATCCATGCCTCATTCATTTTGATAAAGGTGAGGTACTGAACACTTTTGTGACTTAGTCGACTTCTCTTCTCAGTGACAATGCCTCCAGCTGCGCTGAAGGTCCTTTCTGACAGGACGCTTGAGGCAGGGCAAGACAGATGTTGGATGGCAATTTGTGACAGCTCTGGCCACAGGTCAAGCCCGCGCACCCAGTAGTCCAATGGTTCATCGCTGCGCACAGTGTCTACAGCCACACTTAAGGCCAGGTAGTCGGCTACCTGCCGGTCCAGGCGTTGGTGGAGGGTGGATCCAGAAGCACTAAGGTGAGACGTTGGACTAAAGAATGTCCGCATGTCCGACATCACCATGAGATCGCTGGAGCGTCCTGTCCTTGCCTGCGTGGACATGGGAGAAGGATTACTGGCAGTGGTACCTTTATTGTATTGTGCTGTGACACTCTTAAACGCATTGTAAAGCATAATTGCCAGTAGTGATGCTCAAATACCCCTTTTTAAAATTCGAGTTTGGTCGAATTCGAATAGTAAATTATTCGAGGTCAGTCGAATATTCGAGTCGAATAATTTTTACTATTCGATTCGACCTCGGACTTCGAGCTCACTATTCGAGTCGGTATTCGAGCTCACTATTCGAGCTGACTATTCGAATTGGCCTTAAATAGCTTCCAACACTTGTTTTGAGGGTGAATGATGCAAGAAACATCTTTTTTTCCAAGTAACAACAGCAAGTGATTATGTGGGGATGTTCCTTTAAAAAAAATGTGGAAAGAGAAGTTGTGTCCTAAATTTTGTTCAGTAGTGTTACTGTATATACTTGTTCTTCTTCTTCTTTATCTTTCTTCTTCTTCTAGATCTTCTTCTTCTATATCTTCTTCTTCTTCTTCTTCTTCTTCTTCATCATCTTCTTCTTCTTCTTCATCATCTTCTTCTTCATCTTCTTCATCTTCTTCTTCATCTTCATCTTCATCTTCTTCTTCATCTTCATCTTCTTCATCTTCTTCTTCTTCATCTTCTTCTTCTTCTTCTTCTTCATCTTCTTCTTCTTCATCTTCTTCTTCTTCATCTTCTTCTTCTTCATCTTCTTCATCTTCTTCTTCTTCATCTTCTTCATCTTCTTCTTCTTCTTCTTCATCTTCTTCTTCTTCATCTTCTTCTTCTTCATCTTCTTCATCTTCTTCTTCTTTTTCATCTTCTTTTTCATCTTCTTCTTCATCTTCTTCTTCATCTTCTTCTTCATCTTCTTCTTCTTCATCTTCTTCATCTTCTTCTTCTTTATCTTCTTCTTCTTTTTCATCTTCTTCTTCATCATCTTCACGTATTTCTCTTTTCAATTTTTTTTTAAAGAAATGCAGCTATTTTTGAGCGTAACAAATAGCTGGTGGGCGCACGCATGTTGGAAGCGCCATTGTATGTGCTCCCTGGCAGTGGAAACACAAAGACAGCAGGAGGTAAATTCAGCAGCAGGAGGAGGAGGATGAGTGTGTGGCAGCAGGCAGTCAATGAGGCAGGCAGCTCGCCGTGACATAATAGCCCTGGTACCTAGCGGTGATACCAGGGCTGTAAATAAACACAACAGGAGGTCCCAGACAGCGGTCGTGCAGCCCACATTGTGTCCAATACACAACTGGGACAACACAGTTTTCAACCCGGGCACCTCAGAAAAATTAAACCTTTTTTTTTTTTAATGGTTTTTTGGTTTTTGGTTTTACAACCAATATAGCTATTGTTTGACGTAATAGCTGGTGGCAGAGTGGCAGCAGAAGAAGGTAATGCTGTGTACCCTGGCAGTGGGAAACACAGACAGACAGCAGCAGCAGGAGGAGGAATGGAGGAGTAGGCGAGCAGCTATTGTTTGACGTAATAGCTGGTGGCAGAGTGGCAGCAGAAGGTAAATCATCTGTGTACCCTGGCAGTGGGAAACACAGACAGACAGCAGCAGCAGCAGCAGGAGGAGGTGTGGAGGAGCAGTGTGAGTGTGGCAGCAGGTAGGCAGCGTGACATAATAGCCCTGGTACCTAGCGGTGATACCAGGGCTGTAAATAAACACAACAGGAGGTCCCAGACAGCGGTCGTGCAGCCCACATTGTGTCCAATACACAACTGGGACAACACAGTTTTCAACCCGGGCACCTCAGAAAAATTAAACCTTTTTTTTTTTTTAATGGTTTGTTTGGGTTTTGGTTTTGCAACCAATATAGCTATTGTTTGACGTAATAGCTGGTGGCAGAGTGGCAGCAGAAGAAGGTAATTCTGTGTACCCTGGCAGTGGGAAACACAGACAGACAGCAGCAGCAGGAGGAGGAATGGAGGAGTAGGCGAGCAGCTATTGTTTGACGTAATAGCTGGTGGCAGAGTGGCAGCAGAAGGTAAATCATCTGTGTACCCTGGCAGTGGGAAACACAGACAGACAGCAGCAGCAGCAGCAGGAGGAGGTGTGGAGGAGCAGTGTGAGTGTGGCAGCAGGTAGGCAGCGTGACATAATAGCCCTGGTACCTAGCGGTGATACCAGGGCTGTAAATAAACACAACAGGAGGTCCCAGACAGCGGTCGTGCAGCCCACATTGTGTCCAATACACAACTGGGACAACACAGTTTTCAACCCGGGCACCTCCGAAAAATTAAACCTTTTATTTTTTTTAATGGTTTTTTGGTTTTTGGTTTTACAACCAATATAGCTATTGTTTGACGTAATAGCTGGTGGCAGAGTGGCAGCAGAAGAAGGTAATGCTGTGTACCCTGGCAGTGGGAAACACAGACAGACAGCAGCAGCAGGAGGAGGAATGGAGGAGTAGGCGAGCAGCTATTGTTTGACGTAATAGCTGGTGGCAGAGTGGCAGCAGAAGGTAAATCATCTGTGTACCCTGGCAGTGGGAAACACAGACAGACAGCAGCAGCAGCAGCAGGAGGAGGTGTGGAGGAGCAGTGTGAGTGTGGCAGCAGGTAGGCAGCGTGACATAATAGCCCTGGTACCTAGCGGTGATACCAGGGCTGTAAATAAACACAACAGGAGGTCCCAGACAGCGGTCGTGCAGCCCACATTGTGTCCAATACACAACTGGGACAACACAGTTTTCAACCCGGGCACCTCAGAAAAATTAAACCTTTTTTTTTTTTTAATGGTTTGTTTGGGTTTTGGTTTTGCAACCAATATAGCTATTGTTTGACGTAATAGCTGGTGGCAGAGTGGCAGCAGAAGAAGGTAATTCTGTGTACCCTGGCAGTGGGAAACACAGACAGACAGCAGCAGCAGGAGGAGGAATGGAGGAGTAGGCGAGCAGCTATTGTTTGACGTAATAGCTGGTGGCAGAGTGGCAGCAGAAGGTAAATCATCTGTGTACCCTGGCAGTGGGAAACACAGACAGACAGCAGCAGCAGCAGCAGGAGGAGGTGTGGAGGAGCAGTGTGAGTGTGGCAGCAGGTAGGCAGCGTGACATAATAGCCCTGGTACCTAGCGGTGATACCAGGGCTGTAAATAAACACAACAGGAGGTCCCAGACAGCGGTCGTGCAGCCCACATTGTGTCCAATACACAACTGGGACAACACAGTTTTCAACCCGGGCACCTCCGAAAAATTAAACCTTTTATTTTTTTTAATGGTTTGTTTGGTTTTGGTTTTGCAACCAATATAGCTATTGTTTGACGTAATAGCTGGTGGCAGAGTGGCAGCAGAAGAAGGTAATTCTGTGTACCCTGGCAGTGGGAAACACAGACAGACAGCAGAAGGGCAGTACACAGCAGCCCACTGTAGGTGTAAAATGTGTGGCTGCAGGCGACGTAATAGTCAAAGTGAACCAGGCTGGCTTAGTGAGCAGGAGCCAGGAGGTGGTAAAGGGTGGTAAGGCACATTAACGATGGTTCCGGCAGCCAGTTCATGTCCCCCTCTCGCCGACAACAGGGGCCAGGAACTCGCCTTCCACCCACGCCTGGTTCATCTTGAGAAACGTCAGTCTGTCCACAGACTTGTGAGACAGACGTGAGCGTTTCTCGGTGACCACGCCACCAGCTGCACTGAAGCAGCGCTCGGACAGCACGCTGGAAGGGGGGCAGGACAGCACTTCCAGGGCGTACTGCGCCAGCTCGCTCCAGATCTCCATGCGCTTGACCCAATACTCCATGGGATCAACAGGGGCATCGCTGTCAAGCCCGCTGTACGACCCCATGTAGTCAGCCACCATGCGGGTCAGGCGCTGGCTGTGACCGGAGGAGGATGCTGCTGCATGCATCTCCTCTCTAGTCACTGCTGCCGGAGCCTCTACAGTCCTGTAGAGCTCGTGGCTGAGAGACAGCAGGTCTGTGGGGCGCTTGCTGCTGCTGGATGCAGGCACCTGCTGCTGCCTCTGTGCTGGCTGCTGGACAGTGGGGGTGGAAGGCTGGGGGAAGGCTTCCTCCAAGCGCTCAACAAGGGCCTGCTGCAAGCTCCTTATTTGTTGCACTGGGTCTCCTCCTGCAGGCGGCAGGAACTGGCTCAACTTCCCCTTGAGGCGTGGGTCCAACATCATGCTGATCCAGATGTCCTCCCTCTGCTTCATCTGGATCACCCTGGGGTCCCTGCGCAGGCACGTCAGCATGTGCGCTGCCATTGGGAAGAGGCGGGCCACGTCTGCTGGCACATCGACGTCAGTGCTGTCCTCATCCTCCTCCTCTGCCGCCTCATCCTCTCTCCACCCCCGCACCAACTCAGCTGCGCTGTGCTGATCCCCCTCATCAGCAGCCAGGTCAGGGACCTCCACCAAGTCCTCCTCCTCCTCCCCCTCAGAGGTGGACTGCGCAGCTGGTTGCCGCTCCTGCTGGTCCAAGGCTGCCGCTCCCTGTTCCAGCAAAGCATCGAGGGCCCTGTTCAGCAGAGAAACCAGGGGCACCCACTCGCAGACCATAGCATGGTCCCTGCTCACCATGTTTGTGGCCTGCAGGAAGGGAGCCAGCACAAAGCACACCTGCTGCATGTGCCTCCAGTCATCATCGGGGACGATGGACGGGATGTTGCTGGTCTTGTCCCTTCTCTGAGCTGCGGAAACAGTGGCCAGGGCAAGGTACTGGTTGACAGCGTGCCTCTGTTCAACCAGACGCTCCAACATCGCCAGGGTGGAGTTCCAGCGAGTCGGAACGTCAAGGATCAGCCGATGGCGTGGCAGATCCAGCTCCTTTTGCACGTCTTCCAGGCTCGCACAGGCTGCAGCCGAGCGCCGGAAGTGACGCACAACATTCCTTGCCGTTTCCAGCAGTTCGCCCATCCCCTGGTAGGTGCGCAGGAACTTCTGCACCACCAGGTTCAGCACGTGGGCAAGACAGGGGATGTGGGTCAGGTTTCCCCTGTCTATTGCGGCAACCAGATTGGCCCCATTGTCGGCCACCACCTCTCCGACTCTGAGGCCTCTGGGGGTCAGCCAAATCCTCTCCTGCTCCTGGAGTTTGGCCAACACATGGGTTGCCGTCAGCTTGGTCTTCCCAAGGCTGACCAAGTGCAGCAGCGCTTGGCAGTGGCGGGCCTTCACGCTGCTGCTGAGGCGGGGGGTTTGGCCAGGTGTGCCGGAGGATGGCAGAGGATCGGAGGAACCTGCTGCAGTTCCCCTGACCCTGCGGGGTGGCACCACCCACTGTGTTGCTGCTGCTGCTGTGCCCGCTGCTGCTCTCCCATCCTCACCCCCTTCCACCAAGCTGACCCAGTGGACAGTGAAGGACAGGTAGCGGCCTGTCCCGAAGCGGCTGCTCCAGGAGTCCATGGTGACGTGGACCCTTTCACCAACCGCGTGCTCCAGCCCTCGCTCCACATTGGCCATCACAAAGCGGTGCAGTGCAGGAATGGCCTTGCGGGCAAAGAAGTGTCTGCTGGGGAGCTGCCAGTCTGGGGCTGCGCAAGCAAGCAGCGCACGAATGTCGCTCCCCTCCTGCACGAGCGTGTACGGCAGGAGTTGGGAGCACATGGCCCGTGCCAGCAAGCCGTTCAGCTGCCGCACGCGACGGCTGCTGGGAGGCAGAGCCCTAACCACCCCCTGGAAGGACTCGCTCAAAAGGCTCTGGCGTGGCCTTTTGCTGGCACGGGAATCAGCAGACACAGCGGAGGAGGCCACTGAGGACTGGCTGCCAGAACAGGCCTCAGTGTCGGCGGCAGGAGTTGCAGAGGGGGGAGGAGCAGTGCGTTTCCGCACTCCTGCTGGTGCTGCTGGAGGAGCAGGAGGGCGGGTGGCTGCTGTTGCTGCTGCTGCTGCTGAAGGCTGTGCAGTGATGGGTGTGGTGCCACTGCCAGCACCAGATGCCTTCAGCCTCTGGAACTCCTCATGCTGGTGGAAATGTTTAGCCGCAAGGTGGTTGATGAGCGAGCTGGTGCAGAACTTTAAGGGGTCTGCACCTCTGCTCAACTTCCGCTGACAGTGGTTGCAAGTGGCGTACTTGCTGTACACAGTGGGCATGGTGAAATATCGCCAGATTGGTGACTTAAACATCCCCCTACGGCATGGAAGCGCTGCTGCCTGTCTCCCTGTGGTGGTTGGGGGGGGGGCTTGGGGGGCTTGGGTGCGGCTGGTGGTGGTACTGGCAGATGCTGCTGCTGCTGCTGCTGCTGCTGAGCCTGAGACACCAGCAGGCTGTGGGACCTGCCTACTGCTGCTGCCAATGCTTGCAATGATGCGCCTCCTTGCAAGGCCCACAAGAGCATCCTCCTCCTCCTCCTCAGAGCTGCTGAGGACGACATCCCCTGGAGGTGGTGGCACCCAGTCTCTGTCTGTCACCGGGTCATCATCATCCTCCCCCTCCTGAAACATGTCCTGCTGGGATGAGGACCCCCCAAACTCCTCTCCTGATGCATGGATGGGCTGCTTGACTGTCGCCACAGTCTTGCTGTCCAATCCCTCATCCCCCAAAGTGCCCATCAGCATCTCCTCCTCAAGATCGCCAACAACAGCAGACAATTTACTCATGATGCCTGGGGTCAAAAGACTGCTGAATGACAGGTCGGCGAGTGACGGTGAACTGGCCTCCTCCCCAGACCCTGCTGGGCGGCTGCTGCGAACAGGGGTGGTGGTGGTGGTGGTGGTGAGGGTGGAGGCCTCGGATGCAGAGCTGATGGCGGGCTGCTCATCCTCCGTCATGAGTTGCACCACAGTGTCTGCATCCTTTTCCTCAATGGGACGTTTCCGACCCGGCTGGAGGAAAATGGGAGCAGGTGCTACACGCTGCTGCTGCTGTGTCTCTGCAGCGTGAGTTGCAGATGCTCCTGCTGGGCGGCGCCCAAGGCGTCCACGGCCAGTGTCTATGGGAGGAATGTTAGCCACTGACGCTGCTGCTGCTGCTGCGGAACTGTGCATGGTGGCGCGCCCGCGGCCGCGGCTTGCCACAATGCTGCTCCCTCTCCTCCTGATTCCCTTGCTGCCCTTCCCCTTGCCCAAACCGCGCTGGCTGCCACTTCCAGACATCTTCAATGTTTTGGGCGTATAGAGAAAAGTTTTTTAAAAGGGCGGCTGAAAAGTGGGGTACTTTAATGGAGTGGGTTGGTTGGTGAGGTGACTGAGTGAGTGTCCCCTAGTACAGTAAGTAAGTAGTAACAGTCAGGAAGTACAACTAGCAGTTACAATAATCAGTAGCATTCACAAGTAAATTTAGTGTGTGTACACTCAGACAGTGAGTGCACGCACGCAGGAGCTAGTAGCCTATGGACAGTGACTGAGTGTCCTAGACTCCTAGTACAGTAAGAGTAAGTAGTAACAGTAAGTAGAACTAACTAATTACAATAATCAATCAGCGATCAGAAGGAAATGGAGTGTGGGTGTGTGTACACTCAGACAGTGAGTGCACGCACGCAGGAGCTAGTAGCCTATGAACACAGTGACTGAGTGTCCTAGACTCCTAGTACAGTAAGAGTAAGTAGTAACAGTAAGTAGAACTAACTAATTACAATAATCAATCAGCGATCAGAAGGAAATGGAGTGTGGGTGTGTGTACACTCAGACAGTGAGTGACCGCACGCAGGAGCTAGTAGCCTATGAACACAGTGACTGAGTGTCCTAGACTCCTAGTACAGTAAGAGTAAGTAGTAACAGTAAGTAGAACTAACTAATTACAATAATCAATCAGCGATCAGAAGGAAATGGAGTGTGGGTGTGTGTACACTCAGACAGTGAGTGACCGCACGCAGGAGCTAGTAGCCTATGGACAGTGACTGAGTGTCCTAGACTCCTAGTACAGTAAGAGTAACTAGTAACAGTAAGTAGAACTAACTAATTACAATAATCAATCAGCGATCAGAAGGAAATGGAGTGTGGGTGTGTGTACACTCAGACAGTGAGTGCACGCACGCAGGAGCTAGTAGCCTATGAACACAGTGACTGAGTGTCCTAGACTCCTAGTACAGTAAGAGTAAGTAGTAACAGTAAGTAGAACTAACTAATTACAATAATCAATCAGCGATCAGAAGGAAATGGAGTGTGGGTGTGTGTACACTCAGACAGTGAGTGACCGCACGCAGGAGCTAGTAGCCTATGAACACAGTGACTGAGTGTCCTAGACTCCTAGTACAGTAAGAGTAAGTAGTAACAGTAAGTAGAACTAACTAATTACAATAATCAATCAGCGATCAGAAGGAAATGGAGTGTGGGTGTGTGTACACTCAGACAGTGAGTGCACGCACGCAGGAGCTAGTAGCCTATGAACACAGTGACTGAGTGTCCTAGACTCCTAGTACAGTAAGAGTAAGTAGTAACAGTAAGTAGAACTAACTAATTACAATAATCAATCAGCGATCAGAAGGAAATGGAGTGTGGGTGTGTGTACACTCAGACAGTGAGTGACCGCACGCAGGAGCTAGTAGCCTATGGACAGTGACTGAGTGTCCTAGACTCCTAGTACAGTAAGAGTAAGTAGTAACAGTAAGTAGAACTAACTAATTACGATAATCAATCAGCGATCAGAAGGAAATAGAGTGTGTGTTGTGTGTGTACACTCAGACAGTGAGTGCACGCACGCAGGAGCTAGTAGCCTATGAACACAGTGACTGAGTGTCCTAGACTCCTAGTACAGTAAGAGTAAGTAGTAACAGTAAGTAGAACTAACTAATTACAATAATCAATCAGCGATCAGAAGGAAATAGAGTGTGGGTGGTGTGTGTACACTCAGACAGTGAGTGCACGCACGCAGGAGCTAGTAGCCTATGAACACAGTGACTGAGTGTCCTAGACTCCTAGTACAGTAAGAGTAAGTAGTAACAGTAAGTAGAACTAACTAATTACAATAATCAATCAGCGATCAGAAGGAAATGGAGTGTGGGTGTGTGTACACTCAGACAGTGAGTGACCGCACGCAGGAGCTAGTAGCCTATGAACACAGTGACTGAGTGTCCTAGACTCCTAGTACAGTAAGAGTAAGTAGTAACAGTAAGTAGAACTAACTAATTACAATAATCAATCAGCGATCAGAAGGAAATGGAGTGTGGGTGTGTGTACACTCAGACAGTGAGTGACCGCACGCAGGAGCTAGTAGCCTATGGACAGTGACTGAGTGTCCTAGACTCCTAGTACAGTAAGAGTAACTAGTAACAGTAAGTAGAACTAACTAATTACAATAATCAATCAGCGATCAGAAGGAAATGGAGTGTGGGTGTGTGTACACTCAGACAGTGAGTGCACGCACGCAGGAGCTAGTAGCCTATGAACACAGTGACTGAGTGTCCTAGACTCCTAGTACAGTAAGAGTAAGTAGTAACAGTAAGTAGAACTAACTAATTACAATAATCAATCAGCGATCAGAAGGAAATGGAGTGTGGGTGTGTGTACACTCAGACAGTGAGTGCACGCACGCAGGAGCTAGTAGCCTATGAACACAGTGACTGAGTGTCCTAGACTCCTAGTACAGTAAGAGTAAGTAGTAACAGTAAGTAGAACTAACTAATTACAATAATCAATCAGCGATCAGAAGGAAATGGAGTGTGGGTGTGTGTACACTCAGACAGTGAGTGACCGCACGCAGGAGCTAGTAGCCTATGGACAGTGACTGAGTGTCCTAGACTCCTAGTACAGTAAGAGTAACTAGTAACAGTAAGTAGAACTAACTAATTACAATAATCAATCAGCGATCAGAAGGAAATGGAGTGTGGGTGTGTGTACACTCAGACAGTGAGTGCACGCACGCAGGAGCTAGTAGCCTATGAACACAGTGACTGAGTGTCCTAGACTCCTAGTACAGTAAGAGTAAGTAGTAACAGTAAGAAGAACTAACTAATTACAATAATCAATCAGCGATCAGAAGGAAATGGAGTGTGGGTGTGTGTACACTCAGACAGTGAGTGCACGCACGCAGGAGCTAGTAGCCTATGAACACAGTGACTGAGTGTCCTAGACTCCTAGTACAGTAAGAGTAAGTAGTAACAGTAAGTAGAACTAACTAATTACAATAATCAATCAGCGATCAGAAGGGTGTGTGTACACTCAGACAGTGAGTGCACGCACGCAGGAGCTAGTAGCCTATGAACACAGTGACTGAGTGTCCTAGACTCCTAGTACAGTAAGAGTAAGTAGTAACAGTAAGTAGAACTAACTAATTACAATAATCAATCAGCGATCAGAAGGAAATGGAGTGTGGGTGTGTGTACACTCAGACAGTGAGTGCACGCACGCAGGAGCTAGTAGCCTATGAACACAGTGACTGAGTGTCCTAGACTCCTAGTACAGTAAGAGTAAGTAGTAACAGTAAGTAGAACTAACTAATTACAATAATCAATCAGCGATCAGAAGGAAATGGAGTGTGGGTGTGTGTACACTCAGACAGTGAGTGACCGCACGCAGGAGCTAGTAGCCTATGGACAGTGACTGAGTGTCCTAGACTCCTAGTACAGTAAGAGTAACTAGTAACAGTAAGTAGAACTAACTAATTACAATAATCAATCAGCGATCAGAAGGAAATGGAGTGTGGGTGTGTGTACACTCAGACAGTGAGTGCACGCACGCAGGAGCTAGTAGCCTATGAACACAGTGACTGAGTGTCCTAGACTCCTAGTACAGTAAGAGTAAGTATTAACAGTAAGAAGAACTAACTAATTACAATAATCAATCAGCGATCAGAAGGAAATGGAGTGTGGGTGTGTGTACACTCAGACAGTGAGTGCACGCACGCAGGAGCTAGTAGCCTATCAACACAGTGACTGAGTGTCCTAGACTCCTAGTACAGTAAGAGTAAGTAGTAACAGTAAGTAGAACTAACTAATTACAATAATCAATCAGCGATCAGAAGGAAATGGAGTGTGGGTGTGTGTACACTCAGACAGTGAGTGACCGCACGCAGGAGCTAGTAGCCTATGGACAGTGACTGAGTGTCCTAGACTCCTAGTACAGTAAGAGTAACTAGTAACAGTAAGTAGAACTAACTAATTACAATAATCAATCAGCGATCAGAAGGAAATGGAGTGTGGGTGTGTGTACACTCAGACAGTGAGTGCACGCACGCAGGAGCTAGTAGCCTATGAACACAGTGACTGAGTGTCCTAGACTCCTAGTACAGTAAGAGTAAGTAGTAACAGTAAGTAGAACTAACTAATTACAATAATCAATCAGCGATCAGAAGGAAATAGAGTGTGGGTGGTGTGTGTACACTCAGACAGTGAGTGACCGCACGCAGGAGCTAGTAGCCTATGAACACAGTGACTGAGTGTCCTAGACTCCTAGTACAGTAAGAGTAAGTAGTAACAGTAAGTAGAACTAACTAATTACGATAATCAATCAGCGATCAGAAGGAAATGGAGTGTGGGTGTGTGTACACTCAGACAGTGAGTGCACGCACGCAGGAGCTAGTAGCCTATGGACAGTGACCGAGTGTCCTAGACTCCTAGTACAGTAAGAGTAAGTAGTAACAGTAAGTACAACTAACTAATTACGATAATCAATCAGCGATCAGAAGGAAATAGAGTGTGTGTTGTGTGTGTACACTCAGACAGTGAGTGCAGTGCGCACACGCAGGAGCTAGTAGCCTATATGAACAGTGACAGTGAGTGTCCCTACGGGTACAGTAAGAGTAAGTAGTAAGTAAGTACAACTAAATAACAATAATCTATCAGTAATCAGAAGGAAATAGAGTGTGTGTACACACAGACAGTGAGTGAGTGCACACACGCAGGAGCTAGCTAGTAGCCTATAAACAGTGACAGTCAGTGAGTGTCCTACTCCTAGTACAGTATAACTACAATACTATTAGTAAAGGACAGCAGAAATACTGGTATAGATGAGAGAAATAAACAGAGGACAGCTGCCCACAGAGGCAAGGCCCCCCTGAGGCCTAAACCTGTAAGCTTGCAGCAGCTGCCTGTCTCTAATGTAACACACAAGCTACTAACTAAAATACAATGTCTATCTAACTAACAACAATATAGGTGTATATGGCAGGTGTAGGTGAGCAAAAACGCTAGGTAAATGATCACAATAGAGCACTTGCTAAGCCAAAGCACAAAGGAGCAACTCTCTCTCTGTACAAGTCTCAGGCAAGCATGGAGAAACGGAACATGGCGGCCGCTATTTATAGGGTAGGGGCTGGCCAGGGTCCCCCTCTGTGATTGGCTGCCGTCAGAGGGCCTGGGAGCCCTCTGATTGGCTCTAAGGACATCAATCTGGGCTATGACGCTATTCGAGCTCGGTACCGAGCTCGAATAGCGCCGGGTTGCTCGAATAGCTCGAATAGTGAATGGGCTATTCGAGTGTACTCGGATAGCCCATTCGAATAGCTCCAGCTATTCGGAGCTCGAATACCGAGCTCGAATAGCTGGAAAAGAGCTCGAATATTCGAGCTACTCGAATATTCGAGCTCTGCTGAGCACCACTGATTGCCAGCTTGTTCTGCATGTGCTGCATCCTTTCTGCCTTCTGGTGAGTTGGTAACATGTCCGCCACTTTGTGCCTATACTGAGGGTCTAGTAGCGTGGCCACCCAGTACAGCTCATTCCCCTTGAGTTTTTTTATACGGGGGTCTCTCAACAGGCTGGACAGCATGAAAGACGCCATCTGCACAAAGTTGGATCCAGACGTACTCTCCATCTCCTCTTGCTCTTCCTCAGTGACGTCAGGTAAGTCCTCCTCCTCCCCCCAGCCACAAACAATACCACGGGAACGTCGAGCAGCACAAGCCCCCTGCGACGCCTGCTGCAGTTGTTCTTCTGCCGCCGCCGCCTCCTCCTCCTCCAAAGAAAGACCTTCCTCATCATCCGAGTCTAACTCCTCTTCCCCACACGACTCTTCCTTCTCCTCCCCCCTCTGTGCTGCCGCAGGTGTTGAGGAAACATCTGATTCTGATGTAAATTGCTCCCAGAACTATTCCTTCCGTAACTGTTCCTCTTGTTTGCACCTGTTGTGTGCCGTTGCATGAAATTGTGCTTACCCGCCAGCAGGATCGGGAACGCTCATCATCGGGGAACATTTCTGTGTTTTTTTTTCGTTCATCGTTAGGTGAGTATTCAGCTTTAAAAGCAGAAAGTCTTACTATTTACCATTCAAAGAATAAGGTTTCAGTACACAGTAATACTTTCTTCAGACTCTACATACTGTGTACCAAACAAAATGTACAAAAGCACAAACTATGCAAAATTACAATATTTCTACTTTTTCATCAAGAAGGAACAGGGCTGGTTCTCTCATGAAGCAATATGAAACATTTGCATCAGGCGCAGAGATTACAGGGGCAGCATTTTTGTATCGTGTTTACACTAACAGTATGCAGTCAGAGTAGGAGGAGAAGTGAGACTCACAGCCAGCCAGTGTGCTATTGTGTTGAACTGCAGCATGTCATGTGAGAACATTAAATGAAGCAGAGCAAATTGTCGGTTGCTGTGCGATGCGATCATTCCAAATCAGTAAGGGGGGGGGGGGGTCATCCTCACAATTTTAAAACCGACCCTGAGAAGGAACCCCTTTAGTCACTGCATGAACCAATAAGAAACAAAGGTGTTCTGGATTCATAGAATAGTGTAAAAGTAATCTATAGGGAGCTAAGGTATACTTTTTTTTAAATCAGCCACCATGGCTCCCCATTAGTCATTTGACCTCAGGGAGGTTTCTCATTGGTCCAGTCAATGGAACAATGGGGAGCCATGGCAGCAAATGTAAAGATGCTTCTGCAGGGCTCACTATACCGTAATCTACCTTAGTGTGATGGGGAGTGGCAGAGGTGCTGGATGTTGTCAGCAATGCTGCAGCAAGGGGTAGTGGCTGGCTTTGGGAGAGGTGCAGCAGGGAGTGGCAGCATCTGATGGTTCCACAGTTTCAGGCTATCTCAAATGAGGTATTATAAAACAGATTTTATAGTGTTTCAGTGAGGAAAATAACGAGATAAATGTCATATAGACAGCCAAAAATATTATAAAGTGGCTCAATAAAATCAGTAAGTCACTGTGTTTTATATTCACAGACAGAGACCCTTTTAACGTGACACTGAAGCAAAAAAAAAAAATTATGATATAATAAATTGCTTGTGTAGTATGGGTAATTAATAGAACATTCATAGCAAAGAAAATAGTCTCATATTTTTATTTTCCCTTTTATAGTTTTTGTTATAACATTGCATCATTCTCTAATATTTGCAGTTTACACACTACACTCAGCATTCCAAATGATTTCACAGAGCAGGCTAATGAAGATTTGAACTTTCCTCTGCAGAAAAAAACAAAATACAGTAACAGACACATGAGATAATAAGCTTCAGAAGACAGAGCTCTCTGCGACTTTGAAAGTCGGAGAGATCAGTGAAGCTCTTTTGTATAGATAACAACTGGAGTTTTTTAACTCTTCCTGTACTGGAAACAACATTAGACTCATGCTGCTAATGTTTTATTTCTTAGCTGTACTACGCATACAAATCATTATATCATAAGTTTATTTTCACTTCAGATTCCCTTTAAGGTGCGTACACACGCACTACCGCCGGCAACAACGGGTCCGCCTGGGTGGACGTTCAGCTGACAGTAGCACGTGTGTACGCGCTGTCGGCGGACTGATAAGGCTGTTTCTGAATGATTGTTCAGAAATAGCCTTATCAGTCTGCCTGACAGAATGTACACACGCACTACTGTCGCTGGAACGCCCGCCCAGCGGGAGGGTCTGACGGACCCACCGTTCATTGAGGTAGTGCGTGTGTACGCACCTTTAAGGATCCACAGATGCCAGCAATTCAAAATGATGATGTAACAATACATATGAATAACACAAAATCAGATTATCTGACCTCTGTGTGACATAGACTCAACCGTGACTTGATCAATGTATCTTCCTATTCCTAATCATTGTCATACTTATGGATGCCCTTTAAAGCAAGGAAAGCATCCATGTTTCTTTTAAACGGAAATATAGAATTTGCCATGGTTATATTCTGGGATAACATATTCCAAATCTTAACCAAACTTGCTATGAAGATTTTTTTTATCTAAGCAAGTGGAAAAATCTGCTTTCCCCTATGCATTGGTTATGTCCTTGAGTCCTTTCTACAGATCTAGTGACAAAAAACGAATTTGGCAAACTTTTGTATAACCCTTGGATATATTGTTATCCTCTTCTATTTTAAATGCCTCAAGGGACCATGATCCTTAACATGATGCAATGTCTAAAGTTTCTAAAAATCGGCGGTTTCTAAAGTTAGCAAGATACTTGTCTGTATTATTGAATTATTAATATAGTGATTGCCTGGCACTGGCAACCCACAAAGTGTAAGTTGTATTTATAATTTTCCTTATCATTTGTACACAGATAATTCCACTGGTTGCTTCCACTCAGCTGGTTGATTCCAACTCTGAGGAAAACCTAGCACATGTACAGCCTCCCCAATGTGTTTCTAAGAGATCAGGAGAATGTGTTGCAGGAGCATCTTGGATGGAGGCAAGTTGATGAGCGCATTGTTCCCTTACTTACCCCTCTCATCCAAAGCTGCTCCTTTGTGTGCTGTGCTCTTTGTCCACCTACCACTCCATAACAACAGCCTTGCAATGTGTCTGTATAGACTCCTGAACTTTTGCCTGAGGGATCGAGCCCTGATTCTCGTAGGCGACATTTTTCATGCAAATGAACAGACATGTAATTTGAATGTTCACCATTTGAGACTCCTGGGCTCTCTCCTTGCTTTTTTCTCCTGTCCCCACAGAAGAGTGTAAGAATCTATACGTTGGTTACTATGGGCAACAACACTACACCTTCGTTCGGCACCATATCACAGGAAGTGTGATCAGTGCTGCTCATTAATATTCCGGATATCCGGGTAGTCCCGGATAACCGAACTTTTTAGGCCTATCCGACCGAATCCAGATTCCAGATAGCTGGGCCCAAATCCGGAATGCAAACCGTGGATAGTTGGTCGCATGCCCAGATATCCGCGGATATCATGTGGATATCCGGATCCAGGTACTGTTACCATGGAGATGACGTCCATGACGTCATTCAGCCAATCAGAGGGCTCCCAGCCTAAGCCCAAGCAACCAATCACAGAGGGGAACCTTGGCCAGTCCCTCCTGTATATAAGGAGGGGGCCATGATGAGAATCTTGTCCATGCTTGACTACCACTGAAAGAGACACTCTAGTGTGTTTGGCTGAAGCAAGTGCAGTATCTGAGTGATAAACCCAGCGTTTTTACACTTAAACACCTTCTGTACACTATTATTTTACTGTGTTGTAGTTAGCTAGTCTGTGTATAGTTTGTGTATAGATTCTCTGTATAGTTACTGTGTTATATATATTGTGTAGTTAGTGCAGTGCTATTAGTTGTTAGAGAGTGAGAGTATTACTGTGTTAGCTGCTACTACTTTTTGCGATTATTGCAGTGCTGCTGACTGAGCAGTGTCAGTGTGTCTTGTTGTACTCTGCTGTCTGTCACTCCGTGCTGATTCACAGTCCAAGTACAAGTACCCCACACATCATCTGTGACGTCATCATCAACAGTCTTGTACTATGTCTGGCACTGGCAGCCGGGGGAGGGGCAGTAAGGCCAAGAGGAGAGGGAGCAACATTGCGGCCTCCAGCAGTTCTGCCGCATCAGTCTCCATTCCGACGCTACCCACTGGCCATCCAGCTGGTAGGGGGAGTCACGCTGCAGAGACGCAGCAGCAAGTTGCGGACATTTTCAAGCAGGGTCAGCGGCGCAAATTGGAGGAGAAACACGCCGTGCCTGTGATGCAGCTGATGGTGGATGACGACGATCAGGCCAGTGAGGCCACCACCAGTCCAAGAGAAAACATTCTGAGCAAAATTGGCTTTGCGGAAGAGTCTGAGATGCTGACAGTAATTGTTGGGGGGGAGCTTGTCCATGATGTGTCAGCAGAAGAGGAGTTTGAGGCGGGCTCATCATCCCAGCAGTTGTTTGAGGAGGGGGCGTTTGATCTTGATGATGAGGTGAAGGACCCGGACTACCATGGACTGGAGGGGGATGTCAGCTCTGACTCTGAGGAGAAGGATTCAGTGGTTCTGGCACGCAGGATAAACATTGCAGGAATTGGCAGGAGCAGCAGTGGGCATGGAATGCGTGACCCACACAGCCTGCCAGTGGCACTACTACCACTAGCTGCACCACTCAACCCCAGGCCCCAACCACCACTGGGAGAAAATCAGTATCAGCATCCCATTTTGAGCGACGTAAGGGCAAACTGCAATCCCCAATATGGCAGTTTTTTCCATCTGCCCTCACTTGATAGCAAGTTTGTAACTTGCAAATTATGTCATGTGAAGCTGAGCAGAGGGTCTATCCCCTCCACTTATGGCACCTCCAGCTTCATCAACCATCTGGCCAATAAACACCAAACAGAGCATTTGGAGTTCAAGAGGCTGAAGGAAGCTGGCGCTGGCCCTTGCAGGGGTCACAGCACCATAACCCCCTTTGCCACTCCTGCTGACACTCAGGCCCGTTCAGGCAGCCAGTCCCCCTCAGTGGTCTCCTCTGCTCCCTCCTCGGCTTCCCATGCAAGCCTAAAACGCCACCACCACCAGACCCTGCTGAGTGAGTCGTTCGTGGTCAGGGCTCAGCCTCCTAGCAGCTGTCGCATACGCCAGCTGAACGGCTGGCTTACACGGGCCATGTCCTCCCAGCTCCTCCCGTACTCGTTTGTGCAGGAGGGGAGCCAGATGCGTGCACTCCTGCAGTGCGCAGCGCCGGATTGGCCAATCCCCAGCCGGCACTACTTCGCACGCATGGCCATCCCAGCACTGCACCGTTTTGTGAAGGTCAACGTGGAGCATGGGCTGGATCATGTGGTGGGTGCGCGTGTCCATGTGACCATGGACTCATGGTCAAGCCAGTTTGGGACAGGCCGGTACCTCTCTTTCACCGCACACTGGGTCAGTTTGCTGGAAGGGGGTGATGAGGGGACAGCAGCATCATCACCCCATTGGGTGGTGCCACCCCGCAACAGGGTCAGGGGAAGTTCCAGCTCTGATCCAGTTCCATCCGCCGCCAAACACCCCCGCCTCAGCAGCAGCGTGAAGGCCCACCGCTGCCAAGCGCTGCTGGAGATGGTAACCCTGGGGAAGATCAAGCTTACGGCAGAGCACATCCTGGCCAAGCTCCGAGAGCAGGAGAGGAGTTGGCTGACCCCCAGAGGCCTCAGAGTCAGAGAGGTGGTGGCCGACAATGGGGCAAGCCTAGCTGCTGCCATCCACCGGTGAAACCTCACCCACATCCCCTGTCTGGCCCACGTCCTGAACCTGGTGGTGCAGAAATTCCTGCACACCTACCAGGGGATGGACACTCTTTTGGGAGCGGCAAGGAAAACCGTGGGTCATTTTCGCCGCTCGGGTAGTGCCACAGCGTCCCTGGAAGCCGTGCAGCTGGAGCTGAACCTCCCATGGCACCGGCTCATTATAGACGTTCCAAAAAGCTGGAATTCCACCCTGGCAATGTGTGAACGTCTGGTTGAACAGAGGCGGGCTGTCAAACTCTACCTGGCCAAAGCCACCTTGGAGGCCAACTTGTCTGGGACCGGCACCACCCACCTCCCGGACATCATCCTCAGTGCTGATTGGGGAAAAATGCAGCTGGTATGCTTGGTGCTGGCACCCTTCCTGGAGGCCACCAACATGGTCATCCGGGACCATGCGTCGCTGTGTGAGTGGGTGACCATGGTGTACATGCTGGAAAAGGCCCTCGATGCTCTGCTGGAAGTGGGAGAGGAAGCCTTGATCCAGCAGGAGCAGCAGCAGCAGCAGCAACTTTCACAGTCCACCTCTGTGCGGCAGGAGGAGGAGTTGGAGGACTTGGAGGAGTTGGAGGTCCCTGACCTTGCAGAGGAGGGGGCACAGCGGAGTGCAGCTGCAGTAGTGCGGGGGTGGAGAGAGCAAGATGAGGCTCCGGGATCAGAGGAGGAGGACAGCACTGTCAGCAGGCAAAAGATGATGGGTCAGCAGAGATGGCAGCCCTCTTCCCCATGGCAGTGCACATGCTGCAGTGCCTGCGCAAAGACCCAAGGGTGAAGCAGATGCGTGCTCGGGAGGACATCTGGATCACTCTGATGCTGGACCCATGGCTGAAGGGGAAGTTGGCTCAGTTCCTGCCTGTAGGAGGAGACCCTGTTCGGCAAATGAGGGACTTGCAGCGGATTCTGGTTCGGTGCTTGGAGGAAGCCTTCCCCCAGACTCCCACCCCCCTTCTGTCACAGTCCAGCCATCAGAGCAGCAGGTGCCTGTATCCAGCAGCAGCAGGCGCCCAACAAACCTGCTGTCAAAGGCTCTCTACGCCACGCCAGTACTGCTGCCTACAGAGGAGGTGCCTGCAGCAGCATCTGGCTCTCAAAGCCAGAACCAGCACCTGACCCGGATGGTGGCCGACCATATGGGGTCCTACGGTGGGCTTGACACTGACACCCCTGTGGACCCCTTGGACTACTGAGTCAAGCACCTGGATATCTGGAGCGAGCTGGCGCAGTACGCCCTGGAAGTGCTGTCCTGCCCGCCTTCCAGCGTGATGTCAGAAAGGTGCTTCAGTGCAGCCGGTGGCGTGGTCACTGAGAAGCGCTCTTGTCTGTCCAGCCAGTCTGTGGACAGACTGACTTTTTAAAAAATGAACCAGCTTGGGTGGTTGGTGAGTTCCTGGCCCCTGTTGTTGGCAAGAGGGGGAAATGAGGTGGCTGAGTGGGAATCACTATGCCTGCTTCACCACCCTTTACCACCACAACCTCCTGACTCCATCTTGATTAAGCCAGGTTAAAAAAATTTTTACAGCCATGGTACCAACACACTAAGTGCCATGGTCAACTATGTAAACACAATAGCTGTGTAATTTTTTTGGAGGTGTCTGTGCTGTCCGAGTTGTGGAGAGGCCCCAACTGCGACAGTACGACTGCTTCCTGGAACCTCTCCTAATTTTTTAATGAGCCATGGTACCTACAAGTGCCATTGTGAACTATCTAAACACGAATACACAATAGCTATGTAATTTTTTTGGAGGTGTCTGTGCTGTCCGAGTTGTGGAGAGGCCCCAACTGCGGCAGTATGACTGCTTCCTGGAACCTCTCCTAATTTTTTAATGAGCTGTGGTACCTACAAGTGCCATTGTGAACTATCTAAACACAAATACACAATAGCTATGTAATTGTTTTGGAGGTGTCTGTGCTGTCCGAGTTGTGGGGAGGCCTCAACTGCGGCAGTACGACCGCTTCCTGGAACCTCTCCTTTTTTAATGTTTTACCTGTGCCGTGGTACCAACACTAGGTGCCATAGCGATTATATGAACACAATAGCTGTGTAATTTTTTTGGAGGTGTCTGTGCTGTCCAAGTTGTGGGGAGGCCCCAACTGTGGCAGTACGACCTCTTACTGGAACCTAGTCCTGATGTTAATTGACAGCCATTTATTTTTTTCATTTTTGGGGGATTTGAAGTCCCCACATCATCAATTAGTGTTTCCCTTTACAAAATAATGAAGCTACATGCCTCATATACCCTTAAAAACGTTTTTAAAGCAATTTAAAGGCCACTTCCGGTTTTCTATCCGGATATCCGAATCCGTCGGATACTGAGGTTGGATATCCGACCCGGATCGGAAAATTTTTGATCCAGAAATCCAACCCGGATCGGATAGAAGGGTATCCGTATCCGAATTAGTTCCAGATAGTGAAAAGTGGTATCCGAGCAGCACTGAGTGTGATAACTTGACTCTCATCACAGCAAGCAGCCTGGGAGATATAACTTCTTAGGCGTCATCACAGTTTCAAAGAGTTTATTCAGTAAACAGATATATCGAGGCTTATCTCTAATAGCTACTGTGCGGGCAGCACGGTGGCATAGTGGTTAGAGCCTTTGCCTTGCAACGCTGGGTCCCCGGTTCGAATCCCAGCCAGGTTAACATCTGCAAGGAGTTTGTATGTTCTCCCTGTGTCTGTGTGGGTTTTCTCTGGGCACTCTGGTTTCCTCCCACATCCCAAAAACATACAGATAAGTTAATTGGCTTCCCCCTAAATTGGCCCTAGACCATGATATAGACATATGACTAAAGTAAGGACTAGATTTTGAGCCCCTCTGAGGGACAATTAGTGACAAGACAATAAACTCTTTACAGCGCTGTGTAATATGTCGGCGCTATATAAATACTTAAATAAATATTTAGATCTCAGCGAAGCAATTGATCTGTAGTAATTCCTCTTTGCGGTACTTGCATACTTGATCTATCTCTAATAGCTAGATCAGGACTCTCTTAGGTTACATCTATACTACGTGGCACTGAGGCCTATATACAGCATACAATTAGATAATATGACAATACATTACAAATAAAAGTAAAGGGTGGAAGTCAGCAGCAGTAGTCAGAAGTGGCTCTCAGCTGCTTTAGTACTAACCACTAAAGAGTTACATATGACATCATCTGAGCAAGAACTCATCGCCTGCTATTGGCTGATAAAACCTCATGATATAATGACAGGCACGGTCTTTACTACGCATGCCCGAACTATCACCTAGTTCTAAGACCATTTGTTTAATGTTCTTGTGAGAATATTTTCATAACAATGGCTCATATTTATGTTGTTCGTCGCCAGCTAGTCTGCCCCCTATACTGGATATCTCTGATACAGCCTTGGGTGTTCCTGTATCACACTGTTCTTCGGTGCTTCTCAAAATCCTCTTTTAGGCTACTTACACACCAAGACGTTGCGTTAGGTGCTGCGTTAAGGTCGCATAACGTGCACCTAATGCAACGTATGGTGGTGCGGGAGAGGACGGTAGAGTGAGCCGCGTTAGGCGGCTCTATCCGTATAAGGTCTCCCAGAGTGGCATTGATTGGCCGGCGGGACCACGTGATGCGGAGCGAGACACTCCGCATCACGTGGTCCCGCCGGCCAATCAGCGGCCGCCAGTGCAGTGAATATTAAGTAGCCATGTGCGCGGCTACTGTAGCTGCATCTCCCCGCCTCCTCTCCACCCCCCACTGAGCATGTGCAAACAGTCTAACGCGGCTATAGCCGCTCTAACGCCGTAGCATGCTGCACTTTCGGCAGAACGTGCAGCGTTACATGTAACGCAACGTGGGCTGTGTTAACAGCCCACTTGTGTTACATTGCTGTGCGTTGGGGGAGCGTTACAGGCGCACTAACGTGTGCCTGTAACGTCTTAGTGTGTAAGCAGCCTAAAGGCATACTCTGAAAATCAAGTCTTTTAACTAACCTCAGTTAAAGTAACTGAGGCCTACAAATTCAATCATATAATACTTAAATTCTAACAAAGAGATCCATCCTGTTCTGTAGTAGGAGACATGGAAAAGCTTAGTTATGAAAAAAGCGTAAATGCTTAAAGTGGAACTAAACTCAAATAATAATAATCTGAACATTTGTATATCACTTTTCTCCTGTCGGACTCATAGTGCTCACTGCTCAGGAGCTGCAGCCACTGGGATGTGCTCAAAAGGCCAACCTGCAGTGTTAGGGAGTCTTGCCTTGAACTCCTTACTGAATAGGTACTGACCCCTGCCAGGATTTGAACCGTAGTCTCCCATGTCAAAGGCGGTGCCCTTAATCAGTACACATTCCAGGCACTCAGAGCTTCCTCTCTGCTTTTAAAGGTAAGCCACTGCATAACAATCTGGGGGGGGGGGGGGGATCTTCATTACAATTTATGGAAATTCTAAAAAACTCTTAAAGAAAATATCAGGTAATTAAACTTAAATAACCCCCGTACTGTAATGAGAACAGGGGAAGCAAGCTGTATAAAATTATTCTTCTATATGTAGAGGATGTGCTGGGTGGTGGTAGTCGGTGCTGCTCGGATGGCCCACTTGCAGTGGCAGAGAAATATATAAAGTCCATGCAGTGCAATTATATTCTCCCTCTAACCTCCAAATCACAATTATCTACTGCCCCCCTGGCCCTGCTTCTATATTCCTAGATCACTTCTCTGCATGGCTCCTCCAGTTCCTGTCCTCTGAAATCCCTACCATCATTAAGGGTGAGTTTAACATTCATGTCGCCACCAACAATTCTGTTGCCACCAAACTTCTGTCACTTACTTCCTTCTATGGCCTGTCTCAGTGGTCCATGGCCACAACTAACTCTGGTCATACACTTGACCTCATATTCACTCTCTCTCATACCTCCCAACACTCGAAGATGTGAAAGAGGGACACTTAAGCCACGCCCCCTGTGCGGCCTTAAGCCACACCCCTGTTTTTGCAGGAGGGTGACAATAGGAGTAATGAGTTTGCGGAGGAGGGTGCCAGTGGGTGGGAGAGGGTGACACTGGGTGGAAAGGGGGGTGCCAGTGGGTGGGGGGGGAAGGTGCCAGTGGGTGGGGGAGGAAGGTGCGAGTAGGTGGGGGAGGAAGGTGCCAGTGGGTAGGAGGAGGGTGTTAGTGGGAAGTGGAGAGTGTCAATGGGCAGAGAGGAGGGTGCCAGTGAGCAGGGAGGAGGGTGACACTAGGTGGGGAGGAGGGTGCGAGTGGGCAGTGGTGCTCGGATACCCCATTTTATTATTCGAGTTAGGTCGAATTCGAATAGTAAATTATTCGAGTTAGGTCGAATATTCGAGTCGCATATTTTTTACTATTCGATTCGACCTCGGTATTCGAGCTCACTATTCGAGTCAATATTCAAGCTCATTATTTGAGCTGACTATTCGAATTGGCCTTAAATAGCTTCCAACACTTGTTTTGGGGGTGAATGATGCAATAAACATCCTTTTTTCCAAGTAACAACAGCAAGTGATTATGTGGGGATGTTCCTTTAAAAAAAAAAAAAAACAGTTTGAGGCCTCTTGCACACTGCAAGTGATTCCGATTCAGATTCCGCTTTTTAATCAGTTTTTACATCCGATTCCGATTTGCAGTTTGCTCCCTGCACACTGCAAATCGGAATCTGAATCGGATGTAAAAACTGATTAAAAAGCGGAATCTGAATCGGAATAACTTGCAGTGTGCAGGAGGCCTAAATGAGAAGGTGTGTCCAAAGTTCTGTTCAGTACTGTATATACTTCTTCTTCTTTATCTTCTTCTTCTTCTTCTTTTTCTATATCTTCTTCTTCTTCTTCTTCTTCTATATCTTCTTCTTCTTCTTCTTCTTCTACATCATCTTCTTCTTCTTCATCTTCTTCTTCTATTTCTTCTATATCTTCTTCTTCTATTTCTTCTATATCTTCTTATTATTATTATTTCAAAACTGTACACTTGTGTCACCAGGCGCTGATAGGTTCCTAACTAATTAAGCAGCGTTGTAAGACAAGGGGTCCCTTAAACCCCTGAAATTGTATTGTATTAGTAAACTCAGTCTAACACGCGCTAAAGATAAAAAAACAATTTTAATTCAATATTGTTTCCATTCACTCGACCCAAGATTCACACTCCACCCAATTTCATTAAGCTATTTACAACCTAATAGAAGGGCCCTTCTCTTTATGCTCCTTTCTAATTGTGCACATAAAAAAGATAAAAATGTCAATAAAAATCTCAATAAAAATTGTGTATAAGTTCACAAAAAAATGAATACTCTCAATTGGATAAATTTCATATAGATAAGGTGGCATACAGCTGTATCCATAAAATGCAATCCTCACACATATACAAGACCAACTCACGGTACTGTAGAGTCTCTCTTCACAGTGTGTTCTCACATTAAATACTGTTATCAGTCTCCACAGAGGTACTGGTAGTCTTATTTAGCACCCCTGGGTCCAGCGTACTTCCACGTTACTGGCAGCTCCCAGTCTCTCCGTACCTGCAAGCGGGGTTACCGCACGAGGGTCCGGCCTCCTTGTAACAATTCCTCCGTGTGATTGCTAGCATCCGGGTGCGGCCTGCGTCACTTCCCGTTGTTAGACACCAGGGTCCGCTCGCCACACTTCCGCTTAGTTAGCTGCAGTCAGCACTGTTTCTTTGGGTGACGTCACCACTCAGGTCTCCTGGATCTTTGTATACAGACGGCCGCTGAGCGCTCTTACGGCTAGTCTCTTGTCCAGGACCCGTACACTTGTTACAATTCTGTGTTACAACCTCTACGCGTTTCTGCCAATCAGCGTTGGCCTTCTTCAGGAGGGTTTTCTTCACAATCTGAGGCTGCCATTCCTTGTACTGCTTTTATATATCAGATTAGTTGCCACCCCTCAAATTGACAGGGTCAAGGGTCAGAGTCTCAATAACGTTTTTAAGCCACCAGATTATTATATATCCTTGTACTCCAATAGCATTCTTGAACTACAGAGCAAACATTAATCATATTTATTTCATATTCCTCCGTACGGGCGGTTATCATTTGTCCTGCTTATCTCATACCTATGTAAATCTCCAAATTCTCGGTCTCCACCCACACATAAACAATCAGATTTTACTCTCTTTATCCTAATATACCAAATACCTCAAACATTTCCATAGTCCAATTAATCCTACATTGCTCTATACACAAAAGGCTATCAGTCATATCAATTACTTAAAAAATGCAAAAAGTTCCATTTCACTATTGAGTCCCTTAGGGACCAGTGTGTTCAGCTGAAAAATCCACTTGGATTCATACCTTGACATTTTATCTAAATAATTCCCTCCCCTTTCATTCCGTCCCACTACTTCGAGACCAAAAAATATTGTCCCCCTTACAGAACTCCCATGTTGCTCTTTATAGTGTTTGGATAGCGGGTGACCTTCATATTTGTTCTTAATATTATTGAAATGTTCTCCCACCCTCCTCTGAAGGGACCTCTTTGTCCTCCCAACATATCTTTTCTGACATGGACATTGTACACAATAAATGACACCACATGTAGTGCACGTCATTGAATCCCTTATTCTATATTTTACAGAGTCAGTCGCCTCAATCTCAACTATCCTCCCTGGATTACTGGTCCTCTTACAATTAAGACATATCCCACATCTAGATAAAATATAGAATAAGGGATTCAATGACGTGCACTACATGTGGTGTCATTTATTGTGTACAATGTCCATGTCAGAAAAGATATGTTGGGAGGACAAAGAGGTCCCTTCAGAGGAGGGTGGGAGAACATTTCAATAATATTAAGAACAAATATGAAGGTCACCCGCTATCCAAACACTATAAAGAGCAACATGGGAGTTCTGTAAGGGGGACAATATTTTTTGGTCTCGAAGTAGTGGGACGGAATGAAAGGGGAGGGAATTATTTAGATAAAATGTCAAGGTATGAATCCAAGTGGATTTTTCAGCTGAACACACTGGTCCCTAAGGGACTCAATAGTGAAATGGAACTTTTTGCATTTTTTAAGTAATTGATATGACTGATAGCCTTTTGTGTATAGAGCAATGTAGGATTAATTGGACTATGGAAATGTTTGAGGTATTTGGTATATTAGGATAAAGAGAGTAAAATCTGATTGTTTATGTGTGGGTGGAGACCGAGAATTTGGAGATTTACATAGGTATGAGATAAGCAGGACAAATGATAACCGCCCGTACGGAGGAATATGAAATAAATATGATTAATGTTTGCTCTGTAGTTCAAGAATGCTATTGGAGTACAAGGATATATAATAATCTGGTGGCTTAAAAACGTTATTGAGACTCTGACCCTTGACCCTGTCAATTTGAGGGGTGGCAACTAATCTGATATATAAAAGCAGTACAAGGAATGGCAGCCTCAGATTGTGAAGAAAACCCTCCTGAAGAAGGCCAACGCTGATTGGCAGAAACGCGTAGAGGTTGTAACACAGAATTGTAACAAGTGTACAGGTCCTGGACAAGAGACTAGCCGTAAGAGCGCTCAGCGGCCGTCTGTATACAAAGATCCAGGAGACCTGAGTGGTGACGTCACCCAAAGAAACAGTGCTGACTGCAGCTAACTAAGCGGAAGTGTGGCGAGCGGACCCTGGTGTCTAACAACGGGAAGTGACGCAGGCCGCACCCGGATGCTAGCAATCACACGGAGGAATTGTTACAAGGAGGCCGGACCCTCGTGCGGTAACCCCGCTTGCAGGTACGGAGAGACTGGGAGCTGCCAGTAACGTGGAAGTACGCTGGACCCAGGGGTGCTAAATAAGACTACCAGTACCTCTGTGGAGACTGATAACAGTATTTAATGTGAGAACACACTGTGAAGAGAGACTCTACAGTACCGTGAGTTGGTCTTGTATATGTGTGAGGATTGCATTTTATGGATACAGCTGTATGCCACCTTATCTATATGAAATTTATCCAATTGAGAGTATTCATTTTTTTGTGAACTTATACACAATTTTTATTGAGATTTTTATTGACATTTTTATCTTTTTTATGTGCACAATTAGAAAGGAGCATAAAGAGAAGGGCCCTTCTATTAGGTTGTAAATAGCTTAATGAAATTGGGTGGAGTGTGAATCTTGGGTCGAGTGAATGGAAACAATATTGAATTAAAATTGTTTTTTTATCTTTAGCGCGTGTTAGACTGAGTTTACTTATTATTATTATTCTTCTTCTTCTATATCTTCTTCTTTTTCTATATCTTCTTCTTCTTCTTCTTTTTCTATATCTTCTTCTTCTTCTTCTTCTTCTTCTATATCTTCTTCTTCTTCTTCTTCTTTTTCTATATCTTCTTCTTCTTCTTCTTCTTCTTTTTCTATATCTTCTTCTTCTTCTTCTTCTTTTTCTATATCTTCTTCTTCTTCTTCTTCTTTTTCTATATCTTCTTCTTCTTCTTCTTTTTCTATATCTTCTTCTTCTTCTTCTTTTTCTATATCTTCTTCTTCTTCTTCACTTCTTTCTCTTCTATATCTTTTTTCTTTTTCCTTTTATTTTTCTTCCTCTTATTATTATTATTCTTATAATTTTTTTTTTAAAGAAATGCAGCTATTTTTGAGCGTAATAAATAGCTGGTGGCGCATGGTGGAAGCGCCATTGTATGTGCTCCCTGGCAGTGGAAACACACAGACAGCAGGAGGTAAATTCAGCAGCAGGAGGAGGAGGAGGATGAGTGTGTGGCAGCAGGCAGTCAATGAGGCAGGCAGCGAGACATAATAGCCCTGGTACCTAGCGGTGTTACCAGGCCGTAAATACACAGCATGAGGTTCCAGACAGCGGTCGTGAAGCCCACATCGTGTCCAATACACAACTGGGACATCACAGTTTTCAACCCGGACACCTCTAAAAATAATATCACAAAGTATTAAAAAGTATATATATTTTTTTTTTAAGAAATGCAGCTATTTTTGAGTGTAATAGCTGGTGGCGCATGGTGGAAGCGCCATTGTATGTGCTCCCTGGCAGTGGAAACACACAGACAGCAGGAGGTAAATTCAGCAGCAGGAGGAGGAGGAGGACGAGTGTGTGGCAGCAGGCAGTCAATGAGTCAGGAAGCGTGACATAATAGCCCTGGTACCTAGCGGTGGTACCAGGGCTGTAAATAAACACAACAGGAGGTCCCAGACAGCGGTCGTGCAGCCCACATCGTGTCCAATACACAACTGGGACAACACAGTTTTCAACCCGGGCACCTCAGAAAAATTAAACCTTTTTTTTTTTTTTTTTTACAGGTAAATATACAACAGGCAGGCAGCTATTGTTGGACGTAATAGCTGGTTGCAGAGTGGCAGCAGAAGGTAATTCTGTGTACCCTGGCAGTGGGAAACACAGACAGACAGCAGCAGCAGGAGGAATGGAGGAGTAGTGTGAGTGTGGCAGCAGGCAGGCAGCGTGACATAATAGCCCCTGGTACCTAGCGGTGATACCAGGGCTGTAAATAAACACAACAGGAGGTCCCAGACAGCGGTCGTGCAGCCCACATCATGTCCAATACACAACTGGGACAACACAGTTTTCAACCCGGGCACCTCAGAAAAATTAAACCTTCTTTTTTTTTTTTTTTTTTTTACAGGTAAATATACAACAGGCAGGCAGCTATTGTTGGACGTAATAGCTGGTTGCAGAGTGGCAGCAGAAGGTAATTCTGTGTATCCTGGCAGTGGGAAACACAGACAGACAGCAGCAGCAGGAGGAATGGAGGAGTAGTGTAAGTGTGGCAGCAGGCAGGCAGCGTGACATAATAGCCCCTGGTACCTAGCGGTGATACCAGGGCTGTAAATAAACACAACAGGAGGTCCCAGACAGCGGTCGTGCAGCCCACATCTTGTCCAATACACAACTGGGACAACACAGTTTTCAACCCGGGCACCTCAGAAAATTTAAACCTTTTTTTTTTTTTTTTTACAGGTAAATATACAACAGGCAGGCAGCTATTGTTGGACGTAATAGCTGGTGGCAGAGTGGCAGCAGAAGGTAATTCTGTGTACCCTGGCAGTGGGAAACACAGACAGACAGCAGAAGGGCAGTACACAGCAGCCCACTGTAGGTGTAAAATGTGTGGCTGCAGGCGACGTAATAGTCAAAGTGAACCAGGCTGGCTTAGTGAGCAGGAGCCAGGAGGTGGTAAAGGGTGGTAAGGCATATTAACGATAGTTCCGGCAGCCACTTCATGTCCCCCTCTCGCCGACAACAGGGGCCAGGAACTCGCCTTCCACCCACGCCTGGTTCATCTTGAGAAACGTCAGTCTGTCCACAGACTTGTGAGACAGACGTGAGCGTTTCTCGGTGACCACGCCACCAGCTGCACTGAAGCAGCGCTCGGACAGCACGCTGGAAGGGGGACAGGACAGCACTTCCAGGGCGTACTGCGCCAGCTCGCTCCAGATCTCCAGGCGCTTGACCCAATACTCCATGGGATCAACAATGGCATCGCTGTCAAGCCCGCTGTAGGACCCCATGTAGTCAGCCACCATGCGGGTCAGGCGCTGGCTGTGACCGGAGGAGGATGCTGCTGCATGCACCTCCTCTCTAGTCACTGCTGGAGCCTCTACAGTCCTGTAGAGCTCATTGCTGACAGACAGCAGGTGTGTGGTGCGCTTGCTACTGGATGCAGGCACCTGCTGCTGCCTCTGTGCTGGCTGGACAGTGGGGGTGGAAGGCTGGGGGAAGGCTTCCTCCAAGCGCTCAACAAGGGCCTGCTGCAAGCTCCTTATTTGTTGCGCTGGGTCTCTTCCTGCAGGAGGCAGGAACTGGCTCAACTTCCCCTTGAGGCGTGGGTCCAACATCATGCTGATCCAGATGTCCTCCATCTGGATCACCCTGGGGTCCCTGCGCAGGCACGTCAGCATGTGCGCTGCCATTGGGAAGAGGCGGCCCACGTGTGCTGGCACATCGATGGCAATGCTGTCCTCATCCTCCTCCTCTGCCTCCTCAGCCTCATCCTCTCTCCACCCCCACACCAACTCAGCTGCGCTGTGCTGATCCCCCTCATCAGCAGCAAGGTCAGGGACCTCCACCAAGTCCTCCTCCTTCTCCCCCTCAGAGGTGGACTGTGCAGCTGCATGCCGCTCCTGCTCGGCCAAGGCTGCCGCTCCCTGTTCCAGCAAAGCATCGAGGGCCCTGTTCAGCAGACAAACCAGGGGCACCCACTCGCACACCATAGCATGGTCCCTGCTCACCATGTTGGTGGCCTGCAGAAAGGGAGCCAGCACTAAGCACACCTGCTGCATGTGCCCCCAGTCGTCATCGGGGACGATGGACGGGATGTTGCTGGTCTTGTCCCTTTTCTGAGCGGCGGACACAGTGACCAGGGCAAGGTACTGGTTGACAGCGTGCTTCTGTTCAACCAGATGCTCCAACATCGCCAGGGTGCAGTTCCAGCGAGTTGGAACTAGTGTTGGGCGAACAGTGTTCGCCACTGTTCGGGTTCTGCAGAACATCACCCTGTTCGGGTGATGTTCGAGTTCGGCCGAACACCTGATGGTGTTCGGCCTTTTAAGTTCGGGTTCGCCCCGAACTACTAAATGGCCGCCGAACAGGGCCGAACAGGGCCCCTGTTCGGCCGAATACTGCCCCCCTATGGGGTCGCAGGCATAAGGGGGGAGCATGCCCCGATCGCGGGGGGGGGGGGGTCGGAAATTCCCCCCACCCCCTCCGCTAGCGCTCCCCCCTTGGCCCGCTTCCCCATACAAAAGTTTGGCAAAAGTAAAATAGTACCGGTGGTGGTGGTGGCCTTGCACTGTGAAGTGAGTGAGGAGGAGGAGGAGTCCGGAGAGTGACGCGTTGAGGGAGGCCGGGCAGCGGGCGGTTCAGCGGTAGTACCCTTGTGGTACTTCCGCCCTTTCTCTGACCTCACGTCCTCTGCGTGATGACGCATACGAGGGTACGCGTGACGCGTACCCTCGTATGCAGAGGACGTGAGGTCAGAGAAAGGGCGGAAGTACCACAAGGGTACTACCGCTGAACCGCCCGCTGCCCGGCCTCCCTCAACGCGTCACTCTCCGGACTCCTCCTCCTCCTCACTCACTTCACAGTGCAAGGCCACCACCACCACCGGTACTATTTTACTTTTGCCAAACTTTTGTATGGGGAAGCGGGCCGAGGGGGGAGCGCTAGCGGAGGGGGTGGGGGTAATTTCTGACACCCCCCCCCCCGCGATCGGGGCATGCTCCCCCCTTATGCCTGCGACCCCATAGGGCCCCCAAAAGCGGGATGTTCGGGGAGTTCGGGGTTCGGCCCGAAAATGCCGAACATCGCGGCCATGTTCGGCGAACTTTCCCGAACCCGAACATCCAGGTGTTCTCCCAACACTAGTTGGAATGTCAAGGATCAGCCGATGGCGTGGCAGCTCCAGCTCCTTTTGCACGTCTCCCAGGCTCGCAGAGGCTGCAGGCGAGCGCCGGAAGTGATGCACAACATTCCTTGCCGTTTCCAGCAGTTCGTCCATCCCCTGGTAGGTGCGCAAGAACTTCTGCACCACAAGGTTCAGCACGTGGGCAAGACAGGGGTGTGGGTCAGGTTTCCCCTGCCGATTGCAGCAACCAGATTGGCCCCATTGTCGGCCACCACCTCTCCGACTCTGAGGCCTCTGGGGGTCAGCCAACTCCTTTCCTGCTCCTGGAGTTTGGCCAACACATGGGTTGCCGTCAGTTTGGTCTTCTCAAGGCTGACCAACTGCAGCAACGCTTGGCAGTGGCGTGGCTTCACGCTGCTGCTGAGGCAGGGGGTTTGGCCAGGTGTGCCGGAGGATGGCAGAGGATCGGAGGAACCTGCTGCAATTCCCCTGACCCTGCGGGGTGGCACCACCCACTGTGTTGCTGCTGCTGCTGTGCCCGCTGCTGCTCTCCCATTCTCACCCCCTTCCACCAAGCTGACCCAGTGGACAGTGAAGGACAGGTAGCGGCCTGTCCCGAAGCGGCTGCTCCAGGAGTCCATGGTGACGTGGACCCTTTCACCAACCGCGTGCTCCAGCCCTCGCTCCACATTGGCCATCACAAAGCGGTGCAGTGCAGGCATAACCTTGCGGGCGAAGAAGTGTCTGCTTGGTAGCTGCCAGTCTGGGGCTGCACAAGCAAGCAGCGCACGCATGTCGCTCCCCTCCTGCACGAGCGTGTACGGCAGGAGTTGGGAGCACATGGCCCGAGCCAGCAAGCCGTTCAACTGCCGCACGCGGCGGCTGCTGGGAGGCAGAGCCCTAACCACCCCCTGGAAGGACTCGCTCAAAAGGCTCTGGCGTCGCCTTTTGCTAGCACGGGAATCAGCGGAGACAGCAGAGGAGGCCACTGAGGACTGGCGGCCAGAACAGGCCTCAGTGTCGGTGGCAGGAGTTGCAGAGGGGGGAGGAGCAGTGCGTTTCTGCACTCCTGCTGGTGGTGCTGGAGGAGCAGGAGGGCGGGTGGCTGCTGTTGCTGTTGCTGCTGCTGAAGGCTGTGCAGTGGTGGGTGTGGTGCCACTGCCAGCGCCAGATGCCTTCAGCCTCTTGTACTCCTCATGCTGGTGGTAATGTTTAGCAGCAAGATGGTTCAGAAGAGAGGTGGTGCTGTACTTTAAGGGGTCTGCACCTCTGCTCAGCTTCCGCTGACAGTGGTTGCAAGTGGCGTACTTGCTGTCAACTGTGGGCATGGGGAAAAATTGCCAGATTGGTGACGTGAAAGCCCCCCTACGGACTGGAGCCGCTGCTGCCTGTCTCCCTGTGGTGGTTGGGGGGGGGGCTTGGGTGCGGCTGGTGGTGGTACTGGCAGATGCTGCTGCTGCTGCTGCTGAGCCTGAGACACCAGCAGGCTGTGGGACCTGCCTACTGCTGCCAATGCTTGCAATGATGCACCTCCTTGCAAGGCCCACAAGTGCATCCTCATCCTCCTCCTCCTCAGAGCTGCTGATGATGACCTCTCCAGGAGCTGGTGGCACCCAGTCTTTGTCCGTCACCCTGTCATCATCATCATCCTCCCCCTCCTGAAACATGTCCTGCTGGGATGATGACCCCCCAAACTCCTCTCCTGATGCATGGATGAGCTGCTTGACTGTCGCCACAGTCTTGCTGTCCAATTCCTCCTCCCCCAAAGTGCCCATCAGCATCTCCTCCTCAAAATCGCCAACAACTGCAGACAATTCCCTCATGATGCCTGGGGTCAAAATACTGCTGAATGACAGGTCGCCAACCTGTGACGGTGAACTGGCCTCCTCCCCAGGCCCTGCTGGGCGGCTGCTGCGAACAGGGGTGGTGGTGGTGGTGAAGGTGGAGGCCTCGGATGCAGAGCTGATGGCGGGCTGCTCATCCTCCGTCATCAGTTGCATCACAGTGGCTGCATCCTTTTCCTCAATGGGACGTTTCCGACCCGGCTAGAGGAAAATAGGAGCAGGTACTACACGCTGCTGCTGCTGTGTCTCTGCAGCGTGAGTTGCAGATGGTCCTGCTGGGCGCCCAAGGCGTCCACGGCCAGTGGCTATAGGCGGTATGTTAGCCACTGACGCAGCTACTGCTGCTGTGGAACTGTGCATGGTGGCGCAGCTTGCCACAATGCTGCTCCCTCTCCTCCTGATTCCCTTGCTGCCCTTCCCCTTGCCCAAACCGCGCTGGCTGCCAATTCCAGACATCTTAGATGTTTTTGGCGTAAACAAAAAAGTTTTTTAAAAGGGCGGGTGAAAAAGTGGGGTACTTTAATGGAGTGGGTTGGTGGGTGAGGTGACACTAATCACTAAGTGATTAGATCGCTAAGTGATTACTAGTACAGTACAAATACAAAATACAATAATCAGTAATCAGTGAGTGTGAACAGTGAACAGTGAGTGTGTCCCCTAGTACACTAGTACAACTAGAAAATACAATAATCAATTAGTAGTAATCAGATTCAGTAGAAGGAAATAGAGTGTGTGTACTGTACACTACAGACAGTGCACGCACACACACACGCAGGAGCTATGAACAGTGACAGTGAGTGTCCCTAGTACAGTACAACTACAAAATACAATAATCAGTAGTAAAGGACAAGACAGGGTAGAATACACAGCACAAACACAGGTGTTGATGAGAAATAAACAGAGGACTCAGGACAGGAGGACAGCTGCCCACACAGGCAAGGCCCTGAGGCCTAAAGCTGTAAGCTTGCCTGCAGCAGCAGCTGTCTCTATGTAACACACAAGCTACTAACTAAAATACAATATCTATCTAGCTCGGTGATTGGCTGCCGTCAGAGGGCCTGGGAGCCCTCTGATTGGCTCTAAGGACATCAATCTGGGCTATGACACTATTCAAGCTCAGTATTCAAGCTCGAATACCGCTGTTTGCTCGAATAGCTCGAATAGTGAATGGGCTATTCGAGTTCACTCGAATAGCCCATTCGAATAGCTGCAGCTATTCGAGCTCGAATACCGAGCTTGAATAGCTGAAAAATAGCTCGAATATTCGAGCTACTCGAATATTCGAGCTCTGCTGAGCAAGCCTGCCAGTGGGTAGGAGGAGGGTGACACTGGGTAGGAGGAGGGTGACACTGGGCACGGAGGAGGGTACCCGTGGGTGGAAAGAAGGGTGCCACTGGGTGGGGGAGAAAGGTGCCAGTGGGTAGGAGGAGGGTGTCAGTGGGTAGGAGGAGGGTGACGCTGGGTGAGGAGGAGGGTACCCGTGGGTAGAAAGGAGGGTGCCACTGGGTGAGGGAGAAAGGTGCCAGTGGGTAGGAGGAGGGTGTCAGTGGGTAGCAGGAGGGTGACACTGGATGGGGAGGAGGGTACCTGTGGGTGGAAAGGAGGGTGCCACTTGGTGGGGGAGAAAGGAGCCAGTGGGTCATTTTTTTCTGTCTTCCCTCCCCAGCCGGCTGGGATTTAAGTGGGGTTTCCCAGGATAGCGGGAGAGCCCCCCCCCCAAATCGGGAGAACCCCAACGAAAATGGGACGGTTGGGGGGCATGCTCACTGTTCTATCACTGGTTTTACTAATGCCCCACTACCACTCTCTGACCATAACTTCTCTCTCCCTCTATCTTCCTACCACGCTGCCACAAGCACGCTCACATATACGCAGAAACTACCGCAACATAGACCTGCAATCTGTCTCTGATGCCCTGGCACCTCTCCTCAAACAAACATTCACTGACCCAGACTCGGCAGCTACACACTACCACAGCTGAATCACGCAAGTCATGGATGCAGTTGCACCTCTTACCATTGTCCGCCCACACCATGTCAGTTGCCAACCCTGGCTGACCAAAGCTACTAAACAGCTAAAGGGGTCCTCTAGAGTAGCTGAACGGCGTTGGAGAAAAATCAATACTAATGAGAACTTAATTTCATACAAATAAGCCTCAAACAACTTTAGAAATGCTCTCTCTTCTGCTAAACATTCATATTTTACCTGCCTCATATCCTCCCACTTGCATAATCCAAAGCACTTCTTTAGCACTTTCAACTCCCTTCTCCATCCACCCCCTCCTCCTGCTTCTTCATGCTTATTAGCTGAAGAATTTGCAACATGTTACATGGATAAAATAGCCAAAATCTGAAGTGTTTTTTCCATGCAGACCTCAAACTCCATCTCTATACCTCTTATCGATTGCTCTCTACCTGCCTTCTCTCCACTTTCCAAACATTCTCTCTCCTCTCTAATCTCCAAATCTCATCTAACCACCTGTTCTTTGGATCCTATCCCCTCCAATCTCATTCCGCAGCTATCCTCATCCCTGCCCTACCATCGCTGTTTAACCTATCCCTCTCCACTGGTATTTTTCCATCCCCACTCAAAAAGGCTGTTATAACACCACTACTTAAAAAAAACATCTCTAGATCCCACTGTGTTTGCCAACTACCATGCAGTGTCACTTTGCCCATTTGCATCTAAATTACTAGAGGTGAAGTAATTATCATTATTCATGCTGAACTAAGCCACTATTTATGTGACAATTCTCTGCTAATACAAAGGAGAGGAGAGGCAGCTGAGCCCGCCCCATCCCCACAACAAACACATTGCAAATAGCAGGAGAGAAGGTTGATCTCCATAGTACAGTGCAGGCAGGGGCACTGATAGCACAGGAGGACACAGTGACAGCTAAATCATGGGGTCAAGACAGAAATCCCTCCAGCATGCCCTGTGCTGCAGAGGCTGTGATGACAGTGACCTCAGACGGACCTCAGCTCAGCCAGGCTGACTGGTAATAAAGTGCAGAAGATAATCTGAACACACAGTAAAAATCAGTGGAGCTGCTCATTCTGATGTTATGTGAATCCTGACTGAGCTTTCCTGTGTTTTAGCCTGTGTTTGTAAATGGCATTTTCTATATAAAGGTGCCCATAAGTTAGATGATGATGTATGGGCAGATCGACCAAGAGACAGATCTCTGTCTGATCAAATCTGATCACCGCAGGCCAATTCCCGAGAGAGAGATTTTAGTATGAAATTTCTTGGGAATCAGCATTGTGATGCTGCATCCATCGTTGCCCCAATAATGTGAATGTGCCCCCCATGCAATTAATACTGTCTGCCGTGTTCCGCCGTGGTACATTTATCTTCAGTATTGTGGATGGACTTCCGACGTGCACATGCTGCGTGATCTACAGAGGCCAGCGGCAATGCTGACAATGCATGAGGGCCAGGGCAGGAGACCGAGGATAGGTAAGGTATAATTTGCATGGGTGGGGGGCACATTCACATTATGGGAAAGATAGCTGGTGGTTCTATCATGTTTCCCACTCATCCCAATCACACATTGTTACTTCCACGCATTCCATCGACCACTTCATCCCAACGTCTTGCAGCATGCCAAATCGCTACATTTGACCAATTTCGGGCTACAATTGGTAAAATCGGGCATGCTTGTGGCGGCACCAATTTTTATGCTTGATCGGTCACCAAGTCGAGTGATGCTCTGAATCTCTCCCTGAAATGCCTGTTCTGTGATGTACAGATGTTTGCTTTATGTGCATGATTAGTGAATATGTGTGCTATCTTTTACACTTATACAATATTCCATGAAAAAATACATTTTTTTCCAAATCTGGCATGCTTTTAAATTTTACCTGACGCTAATGGTACACAAGCATTAAAAATTCAATAAAATTTACATTTTGGGGCTTCCTCCAGCCCCCCTGTAGTGCGTGGGGTTTCCTCTGTGTCTGGTCCCGTGCATTCTCCCGCTGTCCACCTAGCACGTGCACGCAGCCCCTGCTGCAAACATGCTTGGTTGTACTCCCATGGTTGGGAGTGCTCTGCACATGCGCAGTTACAAGCCTTGAGTAACTGCGTAGGTGCCGAACACTCCTTGTCACAGGAAGGTGACCAAGCACATGCAAGACAGCCCTTGTGCATGCGCAGTAGCCCCCAACTACTGGGGTGTAAAGCAGGGGAACAGATGGGACTGGACACACAATGAGGGGGCCCATGGTCTACAGGGGGCTAGGAAGCCCCAGGTAAGTATAAATGTTTGTGTACCACTTGCCTTATGTATCAGTGCATGATTGACTTGTGTATATAGAGAACTGTGTAAAGGGTTTTGCTGGGATTGTGAATTGGTTTGTTTGTCTCACGCCTTGTGGAAATAGGTAGTGCATTTTTTTTAACTGCCTGCATTTGTCTATTGGCGCATATGGTGCCTGCGTTCATCTATTGGAGACATGTGGTAACTTAATTTTTCTATTGGGGACATATTTTGGCTGCATTTGTCGATTGGCACACACAGTGACGGTATTTGCCAAATGGGGCACATGGTGGCTGCATTTGTCGATTGAGGGCACACATTGTGGGGGGCCCAAATTTGCTAGTTTGCTTAGGGCCCCATTTGACCTTAATCCGGCTCTGAATAGAACTAATCGTCTTTCCCCATCTCTGTCCACCTCTCTGCCTGATATAACAATAAATGCTAATAACACCCCTATAACTTCGCTTTTCAAAGCATGGTACTTATGGGTAATATTTGATTCTTCTCTCTCATTTATTCATCACATTAACTCCCTAACCATCTTCTGTCATCTCCAACTCACAAACATAGCACACATTTGACCTTTTCTTACTCAGGACACAACTAAAATATTAGTACATGCCTTTATTATATCTCGCTTGGACTATTGTAATATATTGTTTGCTGGTCTTCCAACTAACGGACTGGCACCCCCTAATCTGTACTGAACTCGGCTGCTCGTCTCATTTCTCGGTCTTCCTCTGTGGCTACTCTCTGTCAAGTTCTTCATTGGCTACCAATTAACCAGAGGATACAATTCAAACTCTTAACCCTAACCTACAAAGCTCTCCACAGTCTCTCTCCTCTGTACATCTCCTTACTAGTTTCCAGATACCAACCCAACCACAATCTCAGATCTGCACATGAGCTTCTTTTATCCTCCTCTAGAATTACCTTATCACATTCACGTATTTAAGACTTTTCACATGCATCACCCCTCCTCTGGATTGCCCTTCCACAGCACATCTATCACTCTCCCACCTTTGAAGTATTTAACCGCTTCCTCGGGCTAATACTGGGGGCCCCCAATTGCAACATCCGGGTCTTGTGAGTATACAAACTGTCTAACAGCTGCAACTAACATACGCTTTGCTGGGACTTGCTGTTGCTGTGCTATGCATGAAGCTTATTCCTGCCACTGGACCTGGTTTGAAGTACTGGATAATAAGAGATTACTCGCTTGATTTTAAGGAGGTGGTTGCTACCAGTGGTTGCTACCAGTGGTGCTCACCAGGCATCGCGAATTCGAATTTACCCGTGATCATGGGTAGATTTTCATGGTTGCCGAAGTCGAATTCGAAGAGCTATGCTGCTGCCGAATTCGAATGTACCCGAATAGCACTCTTGAATTTGGCGTGATCACGCGTGATCACAAATTCGGTTTCAGTATCCAGGAGATGATGTCATCAGGCCAATCAGAAGGCCCCCAGCAGAGGCCCTAGCAACCTGGCCCTCCTCTCCTCTATATAAGGCGGCGGCCATGTTGCGGAACCTGTCCTTGCTGTGTGACTGAGCGGTGCTGTGAGCATCTCCAGTGCTGCTGCGTGTCTAGCAAGTGCTTTTCAACTGTTAAACCTAGCGTTTTACCTCCTATACACATTCTTAACACATTGATTATATTGATTTATAGTAAGATAGTGATTTAATTGTTATAGTTCAGTCAGTGTATATACTGTACACTGTGCTAGGCTAGTGTTAGTCTGTGTGCAGGCTAGACCTGCTAGCCTAGGTAGCCTTAGCCTACTACTAGCTTAGGTAGGTTAGGGATTATAGTTAGTTGTGTACTAATTTACTTAATTTCTACTGTTAGTCTGTGAGTTTATTAGCTTCAGTACTGTGTTAGTTAGTGACTGTGTACAGGCCAGCATCTGTTGTGATCTCATCTGACTGTGACTGCCTGTCACCTGTCATCTCTGCCTGACCCTATTGATTGCGTCTGTGTGTGACAGACTTTGATTGTCACCGTCGGTCGCACAAGTTAGTTATCGAGTAGTGAGTGTAGACTACACTACTGTCTGTTAGTACTACAGTCACTCACCAGTCACCACCAACCCAGACTCTTTATTAAAGTTTACATCCTTTCCTATTAAGCCTTTTATTGTTTTAATATTGATGATTTTGGCATACAGCTCATGAAAACCCAAATTTCCCATCTCAAAAAGTTAGCATATTTCATCTGACCAATAAAAGAAAAGTGTTTTTAAAACAAAAAAAGTCAACCTTCAAATAATTATGTTCAGTTATGCACTCAATACTTGGTCGGGAATCCTTTTGCAGAAATGACTGCTTCAATGCGGCGTGGCATGGAGGCAATCAGCCTGTGGCACTGCTCAGATGTTATGGAGGCCCAGGATGCTTCAATAGCGGCCTTAAGCTCATCCAGAGTGTTGAATCTTGCGTCTCTCAATTTTCTCTTCACAATATCCCACACATTGTCTATGGGGTTCAGGTCAGAAGAGTTGGCAGGCCAATTGAGCACAGTAATACCATGGTCAGTAAACCATTTACCAGTGGTTTTGGCAGTGTGAGCAGGTGCCAGGTTGTGCTGAAAAATGAAATCTTTCATCTCCATAAAGCTTTTCAGCAGATGGAAGCATGAACCCACTTTTGAACCAGAAACAGCGGCAGAAGCGCCTGACCTGGGCTACAGAGAAGCAGCACTGGACTGTTGCTCAGTGCTCCAAAGTACTTTTTTTCGGATCAAAGCAACTTTCACATGTCATTCGGAAATCAAGGTGCCAGAGGAAGACTGGGGAGAGGGAAATGCCAAAATGCCTGAAGTCCAGTGTCAAGTACCCACAGTCAGTGATGGTCTGAGGTGCCATGTCAGCTGCTGGTGTTGGTCCACTGTGTTTTATCAAGGGCAGGGTCAATGCAGCTAGCTATCAGGAGATTTTGGAGCACTTCATGCTTCCATCTGCTGGAAAGCTTTATGGAGATGAAGATTTCATTTTTCAGCACGACCTGGCACCTGCTCACAGTGCCAAAACCACTGGTAAATCATGGTTTACTGACCATGGTATTACTGTGCTCAATTGGCCTGCCAACTCTCCTGACCTGAACCCCATAAAGAATCTGTGGGATATTGTGAAGGGAAAGTTGAGAGACGCAAGACCCAACACTCTGGATGAGCTTAAGGCCGCTATCGAAGCATCCTGGGCCTCCATAACACCTGAGCAGTGCCACAGGCTGATTGCCTCCATGCCATGCCGCATTGAAGCAGTCATTTCTGCAAAAGGATTCCCGACCAAGTATTGAGTGCATAACTGAACATAATTATTTGAAGGTTGACTGTTTTTGTTTTAAAAACACTTTTCTTTTATTGGTCGGATGAAATATGCTAATTTTTTGAGATGGGAAATTTGGGTTTTCATGAGCTGTATGCCAAAATCATCAATATTAAAACAATAAAAGGCTTGAACTACTTCAGTTGTGTGTATTTGAATCTAAAATATATGAAATAATATATTTAGGGTCAATAAATTCATTGATATATGGCGGATATTAAATTTAGGAATAAAGGACTACACTTTTTATTCCATCCCCCATGATACGTACTCAAGAATAGATCATTTCTTGATACAACAAAGCTACGTAAAGGATGTGATGGAGGCAAAAATAGGAAATTTTTCTCTATCAGACCATGCCCCAGTAATTCTAACATTAAAATGGGGACAAGTAAGACAGCAGGCAAGAATCTGGAGACTAGACTCAGACCTACTAAAGGATAAAGAAATTGTACAAAGGATTAAATTAGCTATTGTGGATTTTCTGGACAATAATGATTACCCGACAATACCAGGAAAGTTGCTGTGGGATTCCATGAAGTGCGTCATAAGAGGAGAAATTATAAAGCAGGAAATAATTAAGAGGAAAGGAGAGACAGAACTTATTAACAAACTTATTAATCAGTTACAGATATTGGAAGACAAACACAAAGCAGAGCAAACTGCTTTGTTGAAAGATAAGATTGCACAGATTAAAGGGGAGTTAAATAAGGTGCTAAACACGGAATCTAAAAAAAATTATGGGAAACTATGTCGGACTAAGACTCTCTATTTAAACAAATCAGGGAAAATAATGGCTGAGAGGTTAAAGAAGGAAAAGGCCAAAAGATTCATTGAAAAAATCAAAAATATAGATGGTACCCTGGTGCATGACACAGAGGAAATAAGTGAAGCCTTTCATATATACTATAATAATCTATATAACCTGAAGGAAGGAAAAGGCTCACCAAAACCCGCCTCCTTTTTAGACAAGGTTAAATTGCCCATATTGTCTAACTTAGATCAAGAGGAACTGGGAGAACCAATAAAAATAGAGGAATTTTTAGATGTTGTGCAAAAACTGGTAAATAAAAAAAGCCCCGGGCCAGACGGCTACACAAGTGAATTTTTTAAAAACTTTGCTCAGGATTTAGCAACACCATTTTGTAAACTGGTTAACGAAAGCCTAGAAGGCGAGACATTCACCGACCTCTCTAATAAAGCTATTATCACTTTAATTCCCAAGGAACAGAAATCATCTATAGAAGTCGCCAATTATCGCCCAATATCTTTAATAAATATAGATGTTAAGATATATGCTAAAATATTATCAAATAGATTGGATAAGAAATTAGATTTATTATTGGGGAAACAGCAAATTGGTTTTAGAAAAGGGAGGCATATAAAAGATAATATCTATACGGTAGTAAACTTTATACATCAATGTAAGAAAAGTCGGGGAGAGGCTGCCCTGCTTGCTCTAGATGCAGAAAAAGCATTTGACAGGGTATCCAGAGAATATTTATACGCGACACTGGAAAAATTTGGGTTAGGTGAGAACTACATTAGAAGGATTAAAAAATTGTATATAAACCAAACCGCATGTATAAACATAAATGGTTTTCATTCAAAGGCTTTTAGACTGACAAATGGAGTCAGGCAGGGCTGTCCTCTCTCCCCTAGTCTATTTAACTTGGTACTGGAAACATTTATTCAGACTATACAGAAAGAAGAAAAGATTAATGGTCTAAGAATGGGTAGGGAAGAATTAAAGATATGTGCCTACGCAGACGATGTAATTCTGACACTTAAAAACCCTGGTGTTTCCATAGAAAAAACCATTAATATAGCAAAAAATTTCGGGGACCATTCAAATTATAAAATAAATATAGAAAAAACCTCGGCACTTAATTTAGATTGCAGTAGCGAGACTAAAAAGAAAATTAGGGAAAAATATAAAATACAGTGGCATAATGACCATATTACATACTTAGGGATAAATATATGTAGTGAGACCCGGAATCTCTTCGACAGAAACTTGGGTAAAGAACTTGAAATCTGTACTAACGCCCTAAAACAATGGGACATACATAGTTTTAATACCCTGGGCAGAATAGATATAATAAAAATGAATTTACTGCCTAGGATATTATTTAAACTACAAAGCATCCCAGTAGAAATTCCCCAAAATTGGTTCTCGGCACTACACAGGCTTTTCTCAAAATACATCTGGAGAAACAAAGCAGTAAGAATATCATATAAAAAAATAACAAGGGATAAAAAAAATGTGGGATTAGCAGCACCGGATTTACTTAAATATTACCAAGCTATATTACTGGGTAGAATGTTGGAGTGGAGGCAAGGGAGAGGTGATAAAATATGGATCACGATGGAATATGAGTGTGTGAATATGAAAGATGTACTGTCATGGGATAAAACAAGAATCAGGCATGTAGCAAAGAAAATAGACCACCCATTTATTACCCCCACGTTGAAAATAATCTTAGACTATATTAAACATAATATTGTAGACCCTCCACCTCTAATGTTAATTGAAAACAACTCAGAATTTGTACCAGCAAGAGAACTAGGTTGGCTAAAAAGGAATAAATTAGAGGAAGATACGAGAATAGTTAATTTAGTCCAAGGAATAAGGCCAGCCACTGAGTTTGGAAAAATACAAATACAAAGTTTCCTTGGAAGACAGAAACTAAAGGGGGGAGTGATAAGAGAACAATTGAATAAATTAGAAAAACTCTTTATAGAAAAAACAGTCCCACAGAAGATGCTGTCTCGGCTATACGACCATTTGGGAGAAAAAGAGGTGGAACAAAATATTATCTGGTACCGTGAAAAATGGGAAAAGGAGTGGGGAGAAAAATTAGATGATTCGGAGTGGGAGAAGATTATTTCATATATATGGTTACCCAAGAATACCAGTGTTCAATTAATACAATTCAAAATAGTGACTCAATGGTATTTAACGCCTGAGAAACTCTTTCAAAGAAAATTAAAGGATAATAACCACTGTTGGAAATGCGATGCAGGCACGGGGAATCTGGCTCATATGCTGTGGCAATGCCCAACAATACGACCCTTTTGGTCAGAAATACAGACATTTATAAGAAAATATGTTCTCCCTGATGGCGATATAAATGAGATAGCAGCAATTTTTGGATTAGGCCTAAAAGGGGAAAACAAGGCAGTGGATCTGTTAATTTATATTCTCTTAGTGGCAGCTAAAACTGTTATAATAAGGAATTGGAAATCCACTGACAAACCCTCAAAAAAAGAATGGGCGAACTTATCATCCTATTGGCTACAGATAGAAGCAGGGGAGGAAGGAGAGCTGGAAGATGCGTTACAGGAAAATGTTCAGAGGGCCAGAGAGTTGTGGGAGGAAGCAAGGGGGAGAGAGGAGGAGAGAGGATGAGAGAAGATAAGAGAGAGGAAGAACAAAGATTAAAGAATAGTAAAGTGGGAAGGAAAAAGGAGGTGTAGAACCCGGGGAATGGTTGAGGATGGGACTCTCAGAGGGGAATAGGATACCGAAACGGTTAAAGCTGACATACCGGATATATGTGGGAATGGGTAGAGAAAGATAAAGAGAGAATGTATAGAGAGGATGGGGATGGATGTAATTTAAGGAGGATAAATGTGTATGTTTAGAAGTCTGAAAGAAACTTGGTGTATATTAATTTAAAACTTAAAAGGTGAGGCATGATTCGGGTGAGAGGGGTTATCTGGGCCACTAACCTTCTTCTTCTTTCACTTATTTCTGCTCTCACGTTTTGGCGTAACTTTTGATAGCTAATTAGATATACACACATATTTATATACAGATATACATATTTGAGAAGTAAAAAACTGTCAAACGATGATGCAAAATAAAACCCAACATAAGAGGGCTCCGGTGAAGCGCAGCTAATCTAGTTGGGTATAGTACAAATCTGTACGCTGAGTTTGAAAAAAAGAAAAAAATAAATAAATAAATAAAATATATGAAAGTCTAATGTTTATCAGTACATTACAAAAAATAATGAACTTTATCACAATATGCTAATTTTTTGAGAAGATCCTGTATATATATATATTTTGTTTTTCTTAATGTATTTCTATATTATTACACAATGACTGGCAGAGGTAGAGGGCGAGGCACCACCAGGAGAGTCAGCACCATTGCAGCAGCAGCAGGTCTGTGACTGGTCTGCCGCCAGCCACTGACAGCAGAATTGTGGAGAAGGGAGCAGAGGCGCAACAGCAGCGTGTTGCGCCTATCTTTGAGATGGGTCGTCGCCCCCGGCCCATTGCGGAGAGCCAAGCAGAGGCTGTGGTGGAAATTATGGCGAAGCAGCAAGCCACTGTTTCCAGCCAGACCTCCAGTGCCAGTGAGAGCAGTGCCACCACCACCAGCACTCCGGTCCGCAGCAGGCCTCCACCACCACTTGAGGTCACGTCGACCCCAGCGACCAGCCTGCCCTCACTGAGCTCGCTCTTCACCCCAGGGACCGCAAGTGTTTTCAGGGATGTGGTTGCCCAGTTTGAGGAGGAGATGACGGGGGCATGCAAGGAGGAGGAGGAGTTTGAGATGGAGGAGTTTGTTGTTGGAGCAGAACAACAACCTGAGGGGCGTGATGCAGGGGATGTTGGGGCAGAGGAGTTGGTTGAGGCGGGCTCAATGTTTGGGGATGATGATGATGATGCGCTGGATCGTCCCTATGTGCCATCACCAGTACAGTTAGTTGAAGGCAGCTCATCTTCAGAGGAGGAGGTGCCTCTGCCACAGAGACGCGGCAGCAGCATGGCGGCCAGCACAGGGCGTGGAAGGCAGGAGCCACAGCCTGCTGCTTCAGCCGCTGCTTCAGCCGCTACCACCACCACCTGGCCTGCACCAAAGCTCCTTCCAAAAAAAACAGCCCTCCGAAGGCAAAAAAGCTCCTCAACTCTCAAGCTTGAAGGACAAGTTGAAATCCGCAGTCTGGAGTTACTTCACTGTGTGCGAAGACGACAAAACCCATGCCATTTTCCACAGTTGCGGTGCCAGCCTGAGCAGAGGTCGCGATCTAAACAAGTTGGGTACCTCGTGCCTTCAGACCACTTGGAGACCAAACATTTTCAGGACTACAGTGAGTTTCTGAAGCTGAAGGACAGTGGCGCAGGCAGGGGTCAGAGCCAGACAGCCACTGCACAGACCCACCCTCCTGCTTATCCAGTATCAGCAGCAGGAGCACATAAACTCACCGCCCCCCCCCCCCCGGGCAGCCAGTCCTCAGTGGCCTCGTCATCTGCTCCCTCCACAGTCGCCTCCTCTTCCTCCCGTGCAGGCAAACGCCGCCAGACCCTTCTCAGTGAGTCATTTCCTGGTGTGCCCAAGGTGCTGCCTCCCACCAACAGGCGCATCCGGGTGCTGAATGGGTTGCTTGCCCAGGCCATGTGCTCCCAGCACCTGCCGTACTCATTTGTGCAGGAGGGGAGTGACATGAGAGTGCTGCTGCAGTTTGGGATCCCGGAGTGGCAAGTCCCCAGCCGCCACTACTTCTCCCGCACGGCGATCCCAGCACTCATTTCGCAATGGCGAATGTGGGCCACTCGCTCAATCACGCCGTGAGTGAATGGATCCACATAACCATGGATTCATGGAGCAGCCGTTTTGGGACAGACCGCTACCTGTCCTTCACGGCCCACTGGGCCAGCCTGGTGGAATGCGCCAGCGAGGAAGCAGCAGGTCCATCCTCGGGCTAATCAGCAGCACCAGTCGCCCACTATGTGGTGCCACCACGCGGGGTCAAGGGAGAAGCAGCAGCTCCTGCCACCAAGCGGACCCTCCTTAGCAGCAGCGTGAAGGCCCGCCACTGCAAAGCGCTGCTGGAGATGGTCAGCCTTCGGAAAACCCAACTGACGGCAGCCAAAGTGCTCCGCTACCTGAGGGAGCAGGAGAAGACGTGGCTGACCCCCAGAGGCCTCAGAGTCGGATTGGTGGTGTCCGACAATGCGGCCAACCTGCTGGCTGCCATCAACAGGTGACACTTGACCCACGTTCCCTGCTTGGCCCACGTCTTGAACCTGGTGGTGCGCACCTACCAGGGGGTGGACAATCTTTTGGAAGCGGCTCGGAAAATTGCGCGCACTTTCCGCTGCTCAGCAGCTGACATGCAGCAGCGCGAGGGCTTGCCACGACACCGGCTAACCATCGATGTGCCAACTCGCTGGAACTCCACCTTGGTGATGTTGGAGTGGCTGGTTGAGCAGAGGAGGGCTGTCAACCGCAACATCGTTGAGCGCACTCCCGCCGGCACCACCAAACTCCAGCTCCTCTCCAACGCACAGTGGGGGCAGATGCAGCAGGTCAGCTTGGTATTGGCTCCCTTCCTGCAGGGAACCAACCTGGTGAGCAAGGAGCGGGCATCCCTCTGCTGATGGGTGCCATTTTTTGGTCTGCTGGACAGGGCACTTTGTGATCTGGTGGATGTGGGAGAGGAGGCCCTGATCCAGCTGGAACAGCAGCCGCCTGCGCAGTCCACCTCTGCGCAGGATTATGAGGTGTTGGAGGAGGAAGAGGAGTTGGAGGTCCTGGATGTTGCTGCTGAGGGGGAACAGCATAGCGCAGCAGCAGTGGTGCGAGGGTGGAGAGAGGATGAAGAGGCTCAGGGGCCAGAGGAGGAGGAGGACAGCGTTGCGGCCGCTGACCCTGATGTCTCTGCTGGATGGACCACCCTGTTCCCCATGGCAGCGCACATGCTACACTGCCTGCGCACAGAACCCTGGGTCAAGCAGATGCAAGCTCGGGAGGATGCCTGCATCAGCATGATCCTGGACCCACGGCTGAAGGGGAAGGTGGCTCAGTTCCTGCCTGCTGGAGACTGTGAGCAGCGAACAAGGGAGTTGCAGCAGCTCCTTGTTTGGCAACTGAAGGAAGCCTTCCCCCAGCCTTCCACCCCCTCTGTCCCTGTCCAGCCAGCACAGTAGCCGGTGCCTGCAGCCAGCAGCAGCGTCAGGCGTCCAGGAGACCTGCTGTCATTGACTAAGGCATTCTACATGACGGTAGAGCAGCTGAGAGAGGAGGTGCGTGCAGCAGCATCCTCCTCTCAAACTCACAGCCATCGCCTGACCCAGATGGTGGCTGACTACATGGGGTCCTTCAGCAGGCTTGACACCGGCAACAAGGAGCCTGTGGACCCCTTGGAGTACTGGGTCGAGCGCTTGCAGATCTGGAGTGAGCTGGCGCAGTACGCCCTGGAAGTACTTTCATGCCCCCCTTCCAGCGTGCTGTCCGAGAGGTGCTTCAGTGCGGCCGGTGGCAGGGGTCCCCAAGAAGCGCTCTCGTCTGTCCACAGAGTCCGTGGACAGACTGACATTCCTGAAGGTCAACTAGGCCTGGATTGAAGGCACGTTCCAGGTCCCTGTTGTCAGCGACAGGAGGACATGAGGTGCCTGGGAATTAATTTGTGACCACTGACAACATCAACCTTCAGTCTCCTGCTACTTTGGCCTGGTTTTCATTTAGGTGCTGTGGTACCAACGCTAGGTACCATTGGCCCGTTACATTGCCTGCTGCCAAACGTCACTCCTCCTCCTCCTGCTGCTGCTGTAGTTAACCTCCTGCTGTCTGTGTTCCCACCACCAGGATCCACAGGATTATGCGCTGCTGCCATGCGCCACTAGCTATTACTTCACTACAATAGCTACATATTTGTTGTAAAAAAAAAAAAAAAAATGTTGAGGTGTCTGGGTTGAAAACTGTGCTGTCCCAGTTGTGCATTGGGCACAATGTGGGCTTCACGACTGCTGCCACGACCTCCTGCTCTTGATGTTTATTTATAGCCGTGGTACCAATGCTAGGTACCATTGGCCCCGTTACATTGCCTGCTGCCACACGTCACTCCTCCTCCTCCGCGTACATTTAAAAAAGTCGCGGTCAAATTTAGGCGCGATTTAGCGGGAAAAGAAAAATATCGTAATTTAGAAATATCGATAATTTAACAGTATTTGTAATGTAAAATCGATAATTCTGATTATTATTATTACAGGTATAAAACAGATGTGGGATGAAAACGAAAATATAATAACGTTAAATATCGTAATGTAATTCAACAACACAGCTTAACCCAACCCTACTCTCACACAGAACCCTCCCTTGGTGGTGCCTAACCCTAACCACCCCCATGGTGGTGGCTTACCCTAAATGTACCTAACCCTACTCTGACACAGAACCCTCCCTGTACCTATCCCTAACCCCTAGACCCCCCTAGTGGTGCCTAACCCTAACCACCCCCCTGATGGTGCCTAACCCTAAAACTCCCCTGGTGGTGCCTAGCCCTAACCACCCCCCTGGTGGTGTCTAACCCTAAATTATCGTAAATACCTCATATATTATCGTAAATAGAAATATCGTCAAATATCGTTATTACATCAGTACAGTGAATGTTACATTTTCGTAATTACAAAATTATATGTATTTGGACAGAATTTGCTTACATTCCATCATTAAACATGTTCATTTACCGTTATTACACACCAAAAGACTTTTTAAGTTATCATTATTACTGACATCGTTTTTCTTTATTTAGCATTATGATATTCGTTCTGATAGATTATCATAAACTTTAAATTACCGATATTACAGATTCCACAACAAAATTAGGAATATTACCGAGTTTACTTTATCGATTTACGTAAAATATCGATTTTATGCACTAGCGCCCAAACATATGCAAAATTGAGTGTAAATTTACAAAAACGATAATTAACATTAGAAATATAGCCGCGCCCAAATCTATTAGCGCTATTTTTAGCTGATCTGCCTCCTCCTCCTCCTGCTCTCCTGCTGTCTGTGTTCCCATCACCAGGGTCCACAGAATTATGTGCTGCTGCCATGCGCCACTAGCTATTACTTCACTACAATAGCTACATGTTTGTTTTAAAAAAAAATTCTGAGGTGTCTGGGTTGAAAACTGTGCTGTCCCAATTGTGCATTGGGCACAATGTGGGCTTCACGACTGCTGTCCGGAACCTCCTGCTCTTGGTGTTTATTTACAGCCGTGGTACCAACGCTAGGTACCATTGGCCCCGTTACATTGCCTGCTGCCACACGTCACTCCTCCTCCTCCTCCTGCTCTCCTGCTGTCTGTGTTCCCATCGCCAGGGTCCACAGCATTGTGCGCTGCTGCCATGCGCCACTAGTTATTACTTCACTACAATAGCTACATTTTTGTTGTAAAAAAAAAATTCTGAGACCTCTGAGTTAAAAACTGTGCTGTCCCAGTCGTGCATTGGGCACAATGTGGGCTGCATGACTGCTGTCCGGAACCTCCTCCTGCTGTTGGTGTTTATTTACAGCCTCGGCACCAATGCTAGGTACCATGGCCCGTTACATTGCCTGCTGTCACATGTCACTCCTCCTCCTGCTGCTGCTGCTGTAGTGAACCTCCTGCTGTCTGTGTTCCCACTGCCAGGGTCCACAGAATTATGCGCTGCTGCCATGCGCCACTAGCTATTATGCCACTACAATAGCTACATTTTGTTGTAAAAAAAAATTCTGAGGTGTCTGGGTTGAAAACTGTGCTGTCCCAGTTGTGCATTGGGCACAATGTGGGCTGCACGACTGCTGTCCGGAACCTCCTGCTGTTGGTGTTTATTTACAGCCGTGGTACCAACGTTAGGTACCATTGGCTCCGTTACATTGCCTGCTGCCACACGTCACTCCTCCTCTTCCTCCTGCTCTCCTGCCGTCTGTGTTCCCACCGCCAGGGTCCACAGAATTATGCTCTGCTGCCATGCGCCACTAGCTATTACTTCACTACAATAGCTACATTTTTGTTGTGAAAAAAACCAAACAATTTTGAGGTTTCTGGGTTGAAAACTGTGCTTTTCCAGTTGTGCATTGGGCACAATGTGGGCTTCACAACTGCTGTCTGGAACCTCCTGCTCTTGGTGTTTATTTACAGCCATGGTACCAAAGCTAGTTACCATTGGCCCCGTTACATTGCCTGCTGCCACACGTCACTCCTCCTCCTGCTCTCCTGCTGTCTGTGTTCCCACCACCAGGGTCCACAGAATTATGCACTGCTGTCATGCGCCACTAGCTATTACGCCACTACAATAGCTACATTTTGTTGTTAAAAAAAAAAATTCGGAGGTGTCTGGGTTGAAAACTGTGCTGTCCCAGTTGTGCATTGGGCACAATGTGGGCTGCATGACTGCTGTCCAGAACCTCCTGCTGTTGGTGTTTATTTGCAGCCATTGTACCAATGCAAGGTACCATTGCCCATTACATTGCCTGCTGCCACACGCCACTCCTCCTCCTCCTCCTGCTGCTGCTGCTGCTGTAGTTAACCTCCTGCTGTCTGTGTTACCACCGGCAGGGTCCACAGAATTATGCGCTGCTGCCATGCGCCACTAGTTATTACGCCACTACAATAGCTACATTTTGTTGTAAAAAAAAAAAATTCTGAGGTGTCTGGGTTGAAAACTGTGCTGTCCCAGTTGTGCATTGGGCACAATGTGGGCTGCACGACTGCTGTCCAGAACCTCCTGCTGTTGGTGTTTATTTACAGCCATGGTACCAACGCTAGGTACCATGGCCCAGTTACATTGCCTGCTGCCAAACGTCACTCCTCCTCCTCCTGCTGCTGCTGTATTTAACCTCCTGCTGTCTTTGTTCCCACCACCAGAGTCCACAGAATTATGCACTGCTGTCATGCGCTAATAGCTATTACGCCACAAATTTAGCTATGCTGTTGAAGAAAATTTTTTACAACAGTTGAGTTCTGTAAGGGAAAAAACATTGTTGGGTACAAGAGGAAGAATATGAACACAAAAGAAAAAAAAAAGATGGTGGGGTGAAGAAGAAGAAGAAGAATAACAAGGTGAAGAAGAAGAACCAGGTGAAGAAGAAGAAGAACCAGGTGAAGAAGAAGAATCAGGTGAAGAAGAAGAAGAAGAATAACCAGGTGAAGAAAAAGAAGAAGAATAACCAGGTGAAGAAGAAGAAGAACCACCAGGTGAAGAAGAAGATGAAAAACCAAGTGAAGATGAACCAGAAGAAGAAGAAGAAGAACCAGGTGAAGAAGAAGAAGAACCAGGTGCCAGTGAAGAAGAAGATGATGAAGATGATGGTGAAGAATGATGACGACGAGAAAGAAGATGGTAAAACAGAAAAAGAAGACAGTGAAGAAAAAGATGGAGAGAAGAAAAAGAAGAAAGTGAAGACAGTGAAGGAGAATAAACAAGAAATGCCGAAAATACGTTTTCCATCACATTTTTTTTTACATTACAACTATTTCATTGTAATTTCCCTTTACAAAAAAAAATTAGCTTGAAGGCCATCCGAATTCGTGATCAAGACTATTACCCGAATTCAAGTACCTATCACGAGTAGAATTCGAAACTAATTCGATGGGCATGATCACGGCTGAATCCGAATATGACCCGAACCAGAATTCGAATGTACTCGAATCGAATTTGGGTACATTCGAGCACCATTGGTTGCTACAAAAATTGGGCCCTTAAGCATGTGTGAGGATATGTTGGTATTGTTCGGGTATGGTGTGGTGTGTGGCAATTTGTGTGCAACAACGCTGTTGATTTTAATGTGTCTAGGCACATACTTTTTATGCTTTGCTAGTCACTGGAGTAACCAATACATTATTTCCTTGTCACATTTGATCCTTGTCACCGTTTCACTTGTTTCAAACAATAGTGTGGATCAAGGTTATACTTACCAAGTGGACGTAGGTTATAATTGGTAGTGTCCAGGCCTTCCTCATTCTCCCCCCCCCCCCCCCCTTCCTCAAAACTCACCTTTCCTGACATGACAAGCATATGCTCTACCTTAGGCCATTCCCATTCGACCTTGCGTCGAGTTTAACTCCTTACTAAATTACCTAAACATGCAGTGCCTGTTGTATACTGCATACTTTCCCACCTCTTGTTCCCCTCCCAATTATTTTAGATTGTAAGCTTGCAAAGGGCAGTGCTCTCTCACACTTTTGTGTCTTGGGATTTGCTATTCATTTCATAGCTTGCACTCTATTATACATTTTATTCATCATGTTAAATCTGTCATTGTAATCAGAATCAGAAAACTTTATTCACCAAGTGCGACCATGTCACACCTGGAATTCCTGGTTCTGACCGACCTCACGGGGTCAGTGTCTGCATGGAAGAAGCCCCATGTTTAAGAGTTTGAGTCTGCTTTAAGCCTAACTTCATCCTTAATTCAGACATGAGTAACACTGCTCAAAAGCTGACCTGAATCATTAGGTTATACCAAATGATGAAAGTGATCAGTACTGATCGCAGTCAGATCTATATAAATACGTTAGGGTCACCTTAGAGTAGGCTCCACTAAAAATACAGTGTTTGTCCAATCAGGTCTGATCATTCAGCCGCACTTGCGTTCAGCCCACCCCACAGCAGTGAAATAAATTTTTGTTGTCTGATCACTGCAAAAACCCAACACAATAGCTGCGACACTCTAAAGATCAGTTTTGATTTTTTTTAAATCAAAACTGAGCGACCACAGTTTTTTACTTCACAAGCACTCCTTTTTGCTAGGAACTGTAGGTGTGCTCTCTTTCCTGGGTAGTCTCAGACAGGGGCGTATCTGGGTAATATAGCACCTATGGCAAACAATGAAATTGTGCCCCCCCACCCCCCCTCAGTCAGAGCCCCCTTCCCCTCTAAAAACAGCATCATTTCTCGTGTGCATGTGTTATGGTTGCTTGTGTGTTTTGGCTCAGGATATTGCTGAGGTTACTTTTTTGGAAATAGCTCTTGTTATTCACTCTCTTTCCTCTGTTCTAACACTAAGCAAAGTGTGCCCTACATGCATAAGTTAAGTAGACATGTTCCCCAGATAACAGTATTAATCTGATCTGAGGTCTGAATGACAGGGAGGCATGGAGGCAAGCAGGCCGGTGCAGGACAGGGGTAGGCATGGCGCCCATTGTGCTGTGGCGCCCGTGGCACAATCCATGCCCGCACCCCTCTAGATACGCCTCTGGTCTCAGAGCAAGGGTCCCCATACTTTTTTGGTCAAGGGCCAGGTCAACATACTTCAGACTGCTGGGGGGCAGGAGTATACATGAAATGATGTAGAAAAACAAAACATTCAGCCTAGGTATTGTAGACAGTGTCTTTTTACATGGGAAGCCCTCATGTCTCCCACAGATATTATGCCATCAACACAGCATGTGCCGATAGTATGCCCCCAACACAGCATGTGCAGATAGTATGCCCCCAACACAGCATGTGCAGATAGTATGCCCCCAACACAGCATGTGCGGATAGTATGCCCCCAACACAGCATGTGCGGATAGTATGCCCCCAACACAGCATGTGCAGATAGTATGCCCCCAACACAGCATGTGCAGATAGTATGCCCCCAACAAAGCATGTGCAGATAATATGCCCTCCAACACTGCATGTGCAGATAGTATGCCCTCCACCACAGCATGTGCAGGTAGTATGCCCTCCAACATAGCATGTGCAGCTATTATGCTACCAATACAGTGCAGATATCATGACCCTAACCTATCAAGTCATATGTGAGCCATAATCAGGGCCGGATTTAGCACTAGGCACTGTAGGCACGTGCCTACAGGCACCATGTGCTACAGAGGCGGCAGACAGCAGCGCAGCAAATCTCTCCAGCTGTCCTAACTCACCATGACAGCGCGCCCCGCTCCACATCCGACCCTGCTGTTTATCGGGTGTTGTATCGCTGCGCTAATATCCGCTGCAATGCCGCCCCACTCTGCACTGAATCTCTCAGTGCATCTGCTGACAGAGCTCCTGCGACAGGGGAGAGGGAGGGGCGGTGTGCCCAAACTTCCGTCGGGACTCTCAGAGAGTGTGTAGCCGCTCAAGCAGAGCTTTCTCCCCGGACAGGCATGAGAGGGAACAGGCTTCACGCTGCTGCAGCTCCAGCCGGAGAAAGTGTGGGATCCTCCTCCCTCTCCTCAAGGAAACTTCAAAGGCTGTCTCTGCCGTGCTGGTGAAGTATTTGTTTTTTTCCTTCTTTTAGCAGTTTGATTGTCCGGAGGTTAGGGGGGGGGGGATGGAGGGGGGTTGTAAAGTGTGTGTACATTGTATGTATGCGTGTTGTGTGAGCCAGGGTGTGTGTACAGTGTGTGTCAGGATATGTGTGTGTGTGTGTGTGTGTGTGTGTGTGTGTGTGTGTGTGTGTGTGTGTGTGTGTGTGTGTGTGTGTGTGTGTGTGTGTGTGTGTGTGTGTGTGTGTGTGTGTGTGTGTGTGTGTGTGTGTGTGTGTGTGTGTGTGTGTGTGTGTGTGTGTGTGTGTGTGTGTGTGTGTGTGTGTGTGTGTGTGTGTGTGTGTGTGTTAGTGTTGGGCGAACATCTAGATGTTCGGGTTCGGGCCGAACAGGCCGAACATGGCCGAGAGGGTCGGGTGTTCGACCCGAACTCCGAATATAATGGAAGTCAATGGGGACCCGAACTTTTGTGGTTTGTAAAGCCTCCTTACATGCTACATACCCCAAATTTACAGGGTATGTGCACCTTGGGAGTGGGTACAAGAGGAAAAAAAAATTAGCAAAAAGAGCTTATAGTTTTTGAGAAAATCGATTTTAAAGTTTCAAAGGGAAAACTGTCTTTTAAATGCGGGAAATGTCTGTTTTCTTTGCACAGGTAACATGTTTTTTGTCGGCATGCAGTCATAAATGTAATACATATAAGAGGTTCCAGGAAAAGGGACCGGTAACGCTAACCCAGCAGCAGCACACGTAATGGAACAGGAGGAGGCGCAGGAGGAGAAGGCCACGCTTTGTGAGACACAACAACCCCGGCCTTGCATGAGGGCAAGAAGCGTGCGGATAGCATGCTTTGTACCGCCATGCAGTCATAAATGTAATAAAGATAAGAGGTTCCATAAACAAGGACCGGCAACGCTAACCCAGCAGCAGCAGCAGCAGCACACGTGATGGAACAGGAGGAGGCGCAGGAGGAGAAGGCCACGCTTTGTGAGACACAACAACCCAGGCCTTGCATGAGGACAAAAAGCGTGCGGATAGCATGCTTTTTACCGCCATGCAGTCATAAATGTAATAAAGATAAGTGGTTCAATAAACAGGGACCACGCGGCAACGCTAACCCAGCAGCAGCAGACGTGATGGAACAGGAGGAGGCGCAGGAGGAGAAGGCCACGCTTTGTGAGACACAACAACCCAGGCCTTGCATGAGGGCAAGAAGCGTGCGGATAGCATGCTTTGTACCGCCATGCAGTCATAAATGTAATAAAGATAAGTGGTTCAATAAACAGGGACCACGCGGCAACGCTAACACAGCAGCAGCAGACGTGATGGAACAGGAGGAGGCGCAGGAGGAGAAGGCCACGCTTTGTGAGACACAACAACCCAGGCCTTGCATGAGGGCAAGAAGCGTGCGGATAGCATGCTTTGTACCGCCATGCAGTCATAAATGTAATAAAGATAAGTGGTTCAATAAACAGGGACCACGCGGCAACGCTAACCCAGCAGCAGCAGACGTGATGGAATAGGAGGAGGCGCAGGAGGAGAAGGCCACGCTTTGTGAGACACAACAACCCAGGCCTTGCATGAGGGCAAGAAGCGTGCGGATAGCATGCTTTGTACCGCCATGCAGTCATAAATGTAATAAAGATAAGTGGTTCAATAAACAGGGACCACGCGGCAACGCTAACCCAGCAGCAGCAGACGTAATGGAACAGGAGGAGGCGCAGGAGGAGAAGGCCACGCTTTGTGAGACACACCAACCCAGGCCTTGCATGAGGGCAAGAAGCGTGCGGATAGCATGCTTTGTACCGCCATGCAGTCATAAATGTAATAAAGATAAGTGGTTCAATAAACAGGGACCACGCGGCAACGCTAACCCAGCAGCAGCAGACGTGATGGAACAGGAGGAGGCGCAGGAGGAGAAGGCCACGCTTTGTGAGACACAACAACCCAGGCCTTGCATGAGGGCAAGAAGCGTGCGGATAGCATGCTTTGTACCGCCATGCAGTCATAAATGTAATAAAGATAAGTGGTTCAATAAACAGGGACCACGCGGCAACGCTAACCCAGCAGCAGCAGACGTGATGGAACAGGAGGAGGCGCAGGAGGAGAAGGCCACGCTTTGTGAGACACAACAACCCAGGCCTTGCATGAGGGCAAGAAGCGTGCGGATAGCATGCTTTGTACCGCCATGCAGTCATAAATGTAATAAAGATAAGTGGTTCAATAAACAGGGACCACGCGGCAACGCTAACCCAGCAGCAGCAGACATGATGGAACAGGAGCAGGCGCAGGAGGAGAAGGCCACGGTTTTTGAGACACAACAACCCAGGCCTTGCATGAGGACAAAAAGCGTGCGGATATAGCAGCAATGCTTTTTGCCGCCATGCAGTCATAAATGTAATACAGATGAGAGGTTCAATAAACAGGGACCGGAAACGCTACACCATCCCAGATGTTCATTGGTCATGTTACTTGGTTGGGGTCCTGGAGTGTTGCGTAGTCATTTCCAATCCAGGATTGATTCATTTTAATTTGAGTCAGACGGTCTGCATTTTCTGTAGAGAGGCGGATACGCCGATCTGTGACGATGCCTCCGGCAGCACTGAAACAGCGTTCCGACATAACGCTGGCTGCCGGGCAAGCCAGCACCTCTATTGCGTACATTGCCAGTTCGTGCCAGGTGTCTAGCTTCGATACCCAATAGTTGAAGGGTGCAGATGGATTGTTCGACACAGCTACGTCATCTGACATGTAGTCCTTGACCATCTTCTCCAGGCGATCGGTGTTGGAGGTGGATCTGCACGCTTGCTGTTCAGTGGGCTGCTGCTGCATGGGTGTCAAAAAATTTTCCCACTCCAAGGACACTGCCGATACCGTTCCCTTTTGGGTACTAGCTGCGGCTTGCGTTGTTTGCTGCCCTCCTGGTCGTCCTGGGTTTGCGGAAGTCAGTCTGTCTGCATACAACTGGCTAGAGGAGGGGGAGGATGTCAATCTCCTCTCTAAAGTCTCCACAAGGGCCTGCTGGTATTCTTCCATTTTGACCTGTCTGACTCTTTCTTCAAGCAGTGGCGCAACACTTCACACTTTACTTACTCTTTCTTCAAGCAGTTTTGGAACATTGTGTTTGTACCGTGGATCCAGAAGGGTATAAACCCAGTAATTGGTGTTGTCCAGAATGCGCACAATGCGTGGGTCACGTTCAATGCAGTCTAGCATGAATTGAGCCATGTGTGCCAGAGTCCTACCAGAATCCTCATCATCCTCTTGTGAGCGTTGTGATAGTTGTTGTGATGCATCATAGTCGTCACCTTCCTCCTGGTCTGCTTCTGCTGACCATTCGCGTTGAATTGTGGAAGTCCAACGTGCACCGCTCTGGCCCTCGTCAGTGGTGGCATGAAATTCCTGCTCCAACTCCAGCTGTTCCTCCTCCTCTTCTTCGTCATAGCTGCTGGGGCCAGCGTTCCCTGAGGCGGATGGCCTGATGTTGGTACCATCACGCTGATCGTTTTCTCCTTCAGATTCCCCCAGTTGCATCATGACAGCTGTTTCCTTGATTTTTAACATCGACCTCTTCAGTAAACACAGCAGTGGTATGGTAATGCTGACTGAAGAGTTGTCACTGCTCACAAGCAACGTGGATTGCTCAAAATTTTGGAGGACTTGGCAGAGGTCCAACATGTTGGCCCAATCGGATCCACAGAAGCTTGGCAGCTGGCCGGATGCGCCTCAGTACTGCGCCGTCATGTACTGGACCACTGCACTCTTCTGCTCGCAAAAGCGGGCTAGCATGTGCAGCGTAGAATTCCAGCGCGTAGGGACATCACACAGCAAGCGATGGTGGGGGAGATTGAAGCGCTCCTGCATCTTGGCGAGTGCCCCCGAAGCAGTACTGGAATTTCTACAATGTTTGGCCACTCGACGCACCTTCAACAGAAGATCGGCCACGCCTGGGTATGTCCTCAGGAACCGCTGAACTACTAGGTTCATCACGTGCGCCAGGCAAGGGATGTGTGTCAGCTTAGCCAACCTTAAAGCGCGAATGAGATTACTCCCATTATCACACACAACCATGCCCGGTTTCAGGTCCAGCGGTGCCAGCCACAAATCCGTCTGTTCCTTTATTCCCCTCCAAATTTCCTCCCCTGTGTGCTGCTTATCCCCAAGGCAGATCAGCTTCAGCAACGCTTGCTGACGCATGCCAACAGCTGTGCTGCACTGCTTCCACGATCCTACTGCTGCTGGGTTAGCGTTTCCGGATGAGGTACAGCTTTGAGATGCGTTGGAGGAGAAGGAGTCAGAGAGGTAGGTGCTGCTGTTGTTATCCAGTGGGAGGGACGGCGGTGCAGCTGTTTGCGGCGTGGGCAACACCCGCGCCGTAGCAGGTGAGGAATCGCTGCCAGGCTCCACAAGGTTCACCCAGTGCGCGGTAAGGGAGATGTATCGACCCTGGCTGAACGCACTCGTCCAGGTGTCAGTGGTGAGGTGAACCTTGCAGGCAACGGCATTCTTCAAGCTTCGGGTTATTTTGCTGACCACGTGCTCATGCAACTCAGGCACTGCAGAGCGCGCAAAGTGGTAGCGGCTGGGAACCACGTAACGTGGGATGGCCACTGACATCATGCCCTTGAAGCTGTTTGTCTCCACCACTCGATATGGCAGCATTTCGCAGGCCAGAAGCTTGGCTATGCTGGCTGTTACTGCCACGGCCCAGGGGTCATTTGCTGGCAATTTCCTCTTGCGCTCAAACATCTCCGACACAGACAACTGAACCGTAGCGCTGCACACGGAAGGGCTGTTGGTTGTTGTGTTTGATGAACACTTGGAGACCTCAAGAGCACTACTCCGGAAAGTGACAGTGTCAGCGTCGTCTGATGTTTGTGAATGTTGTGAACCACGCAATGGCTGGGCTACTGCTGCTGCTGAGGCGGGTCTGGTGGTGAGTCTGGTGAACCCAAGGGAGGCAGTGTTGCTGGTACCCTGTCCTGCCGCGTTTGCCCACAGAGTGGGATGTTTGGATAGCATGTGGCGGCTCATGCTGGTGGTTCAGAGGTTGTTAATACGTTTCCCCCTGCTCAGGCGAGTCTTGCACACCTTGCAAATCGCCATGGTAACATCCTCAGTGCAGTCTTCAAAGAAAGCCCAGACTTTGGAGCACCTGCCTCCTTGCTGGCGATTTCTGTTTCCTCCTCTTTTGCCTCTCACTCTAACTTCCACGCTTGTGGTGCCTGAAATTGCGCGCCGCCTACCTTGTGGCACAAGGCGAACTCGTGCAGCAGTGGGTTCTTCAACAGACTCATCTGTGCTGCTGCTACGACGGCGATGTTCTCGTTCACAAATAAAATCTGGGTCTCTGTCCACATTGTCCATACCCTCCTCTTCCATCTCCTCAAACTCGTCATATGTCATTGTGGGGGGCCGCCGCCGTGGAGTAGAGCTCCCCAGAACAACCTCTGCGCAGCTCACTCCAACGTCGTCTTCCAGATCTTGTCGGCCGACCTCCTGCAATTGCAACCCCTCCTGCCCAACTTGCTCTGGGATTTGGGTTTCCGAGTCCTCCTCGGACTCGCCTTGTATTTCAGTGCGCGGTGCATTTCCCACAGTTAATGGTTGTGAATCCGGGCACAACATTTCTGGCTGTTCCTCCATTGACCTTTCATAGGTGGAAGTTTGTTGGGCTGGGAATAGCTCCTGCGAATACCCCATTGTGTCCTGAGGTAATTCATAGGACTGGTTATCTGGCAGTTGTGTGCGTGGTGTCGCTGCCGGTTGTGTCAGCTTTGTGCCCACTGGCTCCTTGTAACTGGCTGAGGACTCGGACCTCGTGCGTGATGTGCTGGTGCTGCTTAACCCACTGCTGGACGCTTGAGAGGTCATCCAAGTAATTATCTGGTCCTGTTCTTTTGGATTTGTGAGGGTTGTTGTCCTGGACAACATGGGCGGTATTGAGTGGGTTTTCTTGGGTGCTCCCCTGTGGCCTGTACGTGAACCGTCAGGGGAAACACCTCTTCCCTTGCCCTTTCCTCTTTCACCGGATTTCTTCCTCATTTCACTTATCCTTACAGTACACGCTGACTGGCAGCAGTACAGTGGCAGTACAGAAATGCTATACAGTACCACTATTCCCAGCAGCGACACAGAGCACAATGCTATACAGTGGCGGGTGAGCGGTGTACTACTGTTCCCAGGCCCAGCAGACACAGAGTGGAAGTAAACACAATGCTATATAGTCTGGCTGAGCGGTGTACAGAGTGGCAGTACACACAATGCTATATAGTCTGGCTAAGCCGTGTACACAGAGTGTCAGAAAACACAATGCTATATATAGCGTGGCTGAGCGAGGTGCACAGTGGCAGTACACACAATGCTATATTAGTCAGGCTAAGCCGTGTACACAGAGTGTCAGAAAGCACAATGCTATATATAGCGTGGCTGAGCGAGGTGCACAGTGGCAGTACACACAATGCTATATAGTCAGGCTAAGCCGTGTACACAGAGTGTCAGAAAACACAATGCTATATATAGCGTGGCTGAGCGAGGTGCACAGTGGCAGTACACACAATGCTTTATAGTCAGGCTGAGCCGTGTACACAGAGTGTCAGTAAACAATGGTATATAGTCTGGCTGAGCGGTGTACACAGAGTGTCAGTAAACAACGGTATATAGTCTGGCTGAGCGGTGTACACAGAGTGGCAGTAAACACAATGCTATATATAGCGTGGCTGAGCGAGGTGCACAGTGGCAGTACACACAATGCTATATAGTCAGGCTAAGCCGTGTACACAGAGTGTCAGAAAACACAATGCTATATATAGTGTGGCTGAGCGAGGTGCACAGTGGCAGTACACACAATGCTTTATAGTCAGGCTGAGCCGTGTACACAGAGTGTCAGTAAACAATGGTATATAGTCTGGCTGAGCGGTGTACACAGAGTGTCAGTAAACAACGGTATATAGTCTGGCTGAGCGGTGTACACAGAGTGGCAGTAAACACAATGCTATATATAGCGTGGCTGAGCGAGGTGCACAGTGGCAGTACACACAATGCTATATTAGTCAGGCTAAGCCGTGTACACAGAGTGTCAGAAAACACAATGCTATATATAGCGTGGCTGAGCGAGGTGCACAGTGGCAGTACACACAATGCTATATATAGCGTGGCTGAGTGAGGTGCACAGTGGCAGTACACACAATGCTATATTAGTCAGGCTAAGCCGTGTACACAGAGTGTCAGAAAACACAATGCTATATATATAGCGTGGCTGAGCGAGGTGCACAGTGGCAGTACACACAATGCTATATATAGCGTGGCTGAGCGAGGTGCACAGTGGCAGTACACACAATGCTATATATAGCGTGGCTGAGCGAGGTGCACAGTGGCAGTACACACAATGCTATATTAGTCAGGCTAAGCCGTGTACACAGAGTGTCAGAAAACACAATGCTATATATATAGCGTGGCTGAGCGAGGTACACAGTGGCAGTAAACAATGCTATATATAGTGTGGCTGAGCGAGCGGTGTACTACTGTTCCCAGCAGCGACACACAATGACTGGGGGGGACCCTGGCTAGCGTGGCTGGAGAGCGAACTACCCTGCCTGCCTACCCAAAGCTAAACCCACAGACAAATGGCGGAGATATGACGTGGTTCGGGTATTTAATTACCCGAACCACGTGACCGTTCGGCCAATCAGAGCGCGTTCGGGCCCGAACCACGTGACCCGTTCGGCCAATCACAGCGCTAGCCGAACGTTCGGGGAACGTTCGGCCATGCGCTCTTAGTTCGGCCATGTGGCCGAACGGTTTGGCCGAGCACCGCCAGGTGTTCGGCCGAACTCGAACATCACCCGAACAGGGTGATGTTCTGCAGAACCCGAACACTAGTGTGTGTGTGTGTGTGTGTGTGTGTGTGTGTGTGTCTTTGTGTATCTGTGTGTGTGTGTCTTTGTGTATCTGTGTGTGTGTGTGTGTGTGTGTGTGTGTGTGTGTGTGTGTGTGTGTGTGTGTGTGTGTGTGTGTGTGTGCTGGTATGTCTCTTTTTGTGTACCAGTGTATGTGTGCATGTGTGTGGCAGTGTGTGTGTGTGTCTGTGTATGTGGGTGTCTTTGTGTACCAGTGTGTGTGTGTGTGCGCATGTGTGTGGCAGTGTGTGTGTGTGTGTCTGTGTATGTGGGTGTCTTTGTGTACCAGTGTGTGTGTGCGCATGTGTGTGGCAGAGTGTGTGTGTCTCTTTGTGTGTGTGTATCCACAGTGTGTGTATGTGTGTGCCAGAGAGTGTGTTTGTGTGCAGGGCCAGCACTACAATATAGGCAAGGGGGGCATTACCCCCTGGCACCAGAGTCCGTAGGGGCCCCCCAAGTGTATACCATTTTGCCCCTTCAGTTTGCCCCACTGCGGCCACCCGTGGCTTGTGTAACTGTGCTGTGTGGATGGTAGTGTGTGTTGAGTCGTCAGCTCAACAGGCAGTCGAGGGAGGCAGGGATACATAAGTTACCTGTTTTGCATCATGGTTTCCATGGTTCCCTTTCCACCTGTTGTAAAGCAGTGGCGCTCTCCCACGACGTGATGTCACATTCCAGCATCACATCGGGGAGAGCGCCGCTACTGTCTACCAGGCAGGACGAGAACCATGTAAACAACAATGCCTCCTTCCTGTGCCTGCTGAGCTGCTGACTTACCCCACCACCATCCGCACAACACAGTTACATAACCGCGGGTGACCATGGCAGGGCAAACTGAATTTTTAAAGGGGCAAAATGGGAGATGCTTGGGGGGCTCCTACAGACTTTGAATCAGGTAAAGTATGTGCATACTTCCCTCCCCTGCCTGCTGAGCTGCCCACCACCATAACAGCCCACCACCATCCACACCACACAGCTATGCCCACCACCATCCACACCACACAGCTATGCCCACCTCCATCCACACCACACAGCTATGCCCACCTCCATCCACACCACACAGCTATGCCCACCACCATCCACACTACACAGCTATGCCCACCACCATCTACACCACACAGCTATGCCCACCACCATCCACACCACACAGCTATGCCCACCTCCATCCACACCACACAGCTATGCCCACCACCATCCACACTACACAGCTATGCCCACCACCATCCACACCACACAGCTATGCCCACCACCACCCACACAGCTATGCCCACCTCCATCCACACCACACAGCTATGCCCACCACCATCCACACCACACAGCTATGCCCACCACCATCCACACCACACAGCTATGCCCACCTCCATCCACACCACACAGCTATGCCCACCACCATCCACACCACACAGTTATGCCCACCACCATCCACACCACACAGCTATGCCCACCACCATCCACACCACACAGCTATGCCCACCACCATCCACACCACACAGCTATGCCCACCACCATCCACACCACACAGCTATGCCCACCACCATCCACACCACACAGTTATGCCCACCACCACCCACACCACACAGTTATGCCCACCACCATCCACACCACACAGCTATGCCCACCACCATCCACACCACACAGTTATGCCCACCACCATCCACACCATACAGTTATGCCCACCACCATCCACACCACACAGTTATGCCCACCACCATCCACACCACACAGTTATGCCCACCACCATCCACACCACACAGTTATGCCCACCACCATCCAAACAACACTGTTACACAAGCCGTGGCTGTGTTGCTGAGAGAAATGCACCAAAAAGGTATCCTGCTGTAGCCATGAAGTCATGTTGCATGCTGCAAGGGAGGGAAGAGACACAGAACTTGCAGCCATTAATATCTGCTGTAAGATGCTGTGGCTATTTAGACCTGCAGGCACTGGTGTTCACATTTTCAACAAAGCTTATTAAAATACCTGAACTTTCTGGAAGTAATCTTTGTGAGGGCTCACCCTGCTGCCAATGCCATTTCAGGTCTCTCCCTACTTATGTTCCCTGGGGCCCCTGCACTGTTTCTGCCAGTGTGCCAACTCACCTGCCCTGGTGCATTCACTCCCCATCTTCATCCTTGCTAGTTGTATCATCTCACTAACCTGAGACTAACCTGTAATAACTAGCAAGGATGAAGACGAGAGTGTACGGACTAATAGAGCAGTGCGTCAGGACAGGTGAGATGGTACGCTGGAAAAAATAGTGCAGGGGCCCTCATGGAGCCCAAGTCAAAGGGAGACCTGGGATGGCCTGGCAGTGCATGAGGGGTTAGGGATAGATCAAGATGGGGATGGGGACAGGCTGGCCAGAGTTTGCCAGTATACGGCGCCCTGCACCCTGCAAATCAGTTTTGCGATTCCGTTTCCGATTTTCAATTTCGATTTTCCCTGAATACATTCAACAGAAAAATGGATCAAAAAATGCAGCATGCAGTAAAGATTAAAAATCGGAATTGGATGTTAAAAATATTAAAAATCGGAATCGCATGCAGGGTGCAGGGAACCTACACCCGCTTGTGACTGGCATTTGGGGCTGGTCTTTGATGCACCACACTGCTCTTTATAGAGACAACGTGCTCTAAATTTGGTAAAATCTGACTGTAAAAGGGGTGTGGCCTGTGCAAAGGGGCGGGGTTAAGGGCGCCAGAACTTCTGTGCCTATAGGCTCCTAAGCTGTAAATCCGGCCCTGGCCATAATGTCACCCAATGACCTGCAAAAGCCTAAAGCACAACCCAGAAGCCAGCAAATGACTGTTTTCTGTCTTCAATGTAGACGTTTGATGCCAGAACTGCTATTCTATATGCAGGCCACCAATGTTTAACCACCCTGGCGTTCTGATAAGATCGCCAGGGAGGCTGCGGGAGGGTTTTTTTTAAATTAAAAAAAAACTATTTCATGCAGCCAACTGAAAGTTGGCTGCATGAAAGCCCACTAGAGGGCGCTCCGGAGGCGTTCTTCCGATCGCCTCCGGCGCCCAGAATAAACAAGGAAGGCCGCAATGAGCGGCCTTCCTTGTTTTGCTTACACCGTCGCCATAGCGACGAGCGGAGTGACGTCATGGACGTCAGCCGACGTCCTGACGTCAGACGCCTCCGATCCAGCCCTTAGCGCTGGCCGGAACTTTTTGTTCCGGCTGCGCAGGGCTCAGGCGGCTGGGGGGACCCTCTTTCGCCGCTGCTCGCGGCGAATCGCAGCAGAGCGGCGGCGATCGGGCAGCACACGCGGCTGGCAAAGTGCCGGCTGCGTGTGCTGCTCTTTATTTGGCGCAAATCGGCCCAGCAGGGCCTGAGCGGCAGCCTCCGGCGGTGATGGACGAGCTGAGCTCGTCCATACCGCCCAGGTGGTTAAAGATGCAGCAGACCACATCTATAAGAAATACATTTTGTGTGTGTGGGCCCGGTAAACAAGCCTAAGGGGGCCGCATTCAGCCCGCAGGCCTTAGTTTGAGGACCACTGTCTCAGAGGAATACCCCCTAAATTTAGCAGCCCAAAATGGCAAGAAAGGGATATTCTCTGCTAAAGGCAAAGTTTTCTGGTCAACTTGGGCGAGAATGATTGAATGATTGGAACTTCTCATCCGACGACTCATCCGGCTCAGAATTTGAACCTGTAGACGGCAGTGGCTCTCTGACCAATAGCGACGATGACTAGGTTGGGGTTCCTGCTAGCGCCGGGCGCACCCGACCCCATGTCAGTGGACCGCAGGTGGCGCAGGATCAACCTCAAGTGCAGCAGAGTGGTGCTAGTGCTGATCCAGGTTTTCATGATGAGGCATGCACCAGCAGCGCAGCACACCCTGGACTTGAAACCAGTACTACCGTAGACCCTGGTGAAGTGGTGAGCACTAGCATGGCAGTTAAAACTTGTTCGGTGGCACGTGCAGTAAGCCCCCGGTCGCAGCCACCAGAAAGACGGGCCTGTAGTACTCCTAGCCTCCCAGATGTGCTGGCAAACCCTGATTGGAAGTCCCCTGATTCCGCCGCAACCGTTGTGCCCCCTTTCACCGCCCAGTCTGGAGTCCAGGTGGAGACAGATCATCTAGGATCGACCCTAGACACTTTTCATCTGTTCTTCACCGAGGATCTCTACGACTTAGTCATGGCAGACATTGATGAATGAAGAAAACGGACTCCGGCACTCCAAAGCAAGAGGTAGTTTATTTAAGCACGGTTACATAAGCAACGAGTACAAGCCGCCTGTGTCAACAGCTGTTTCGCGTGTAGTCACGCCTCCTCAGGACACCAAGGCTCACCCCTTCCTCCCTCTAGCCCACCTATATACCTGGCCGAGAGGGCGGGCACATTCCACAAACAGTACACAGAACATTAACCCATTAACAGAGGGGTGTCCAATACACATACAATTCTGTACAACTAAAACCCATACACTATTTTAAAAAGGCTGAAATTTTAATAGGCCTGCCACTTCCAAACAGTCTGCATCACCCCCATGGCAAGAATTAATATGGTCAATCATGCGGCGTGATCCCACCCCACTTCTGATCGACCTTTTATGTTGCAGGAATCTATCCTTAAGTGGCTGAGTGGTCTCCCCAATGTAGAATCTCCCACAGGGGCACCAGACGCAATACACCACATACCAGGATCTGCAATTAATGAATTCTTTAATATGCCATGAAGTGGCTCCTATCTGGACTACCTTGCCCTTCCTTACAAATTTACATGCTGAACAATGGCTACATGGGAAGTTGCTTTCCCATTTTTTTCTCTGTCAACCAGTTTGTCGATTTAGGTTTATTTGGCTTAAATTCACTCTGGACCAACATCTTTTTGATAGTATTTCCTCTTCTAAAACTCACTCTGGGTGGTTTACCAACAACCTCCTTAAGATGCTCATCTAAAGATAACACGTGCCAGTGGCTCCGTATCACTTGTTGAATTTGATTCGACATGGGGGTATAATCAAAAATAAAATTGAATCTCTTCTCCTCAACATTCCTTCTATTCCTTCTATTAAGCAATTGGGACCGGGGTATAGATCTGGCCTTATCCAAGGCTTGTTCAATAGACCTATTTTGATATCCTCTTTTACGGAGGCGATCAGTAAGCTCTGAAGCCTGTGTTTCGACTTCATTCAAGTCTGAATTATTCCTCTTAAGTCTGAGGAATTGGCCATACGGGATGGCGTCCTTTACATGCCTGGGGTGGTAGCTATCAAAATGCAGGAGACTATTGGTGGCAGTGGACTTCCTGTACCCTTTGGTGGTAAGACTCTCATTAACCACCTCTATCACAAGATCCAGGAACTCTATTTTCGTGTCACCAAAATTCGCAGTGAACTCCATATTAATGTCATTGGAATTAATCCACTTAATAAAGTCATCAAATTCTCCTTGGCTACCACCCCAGACAATCAGGACGTCATCCACTTATCGTCGCCAAAGTTTTAAAGAGTGTCTAAAGGGATTTGTGGGTGCCCAAATTCACTCATTTTCCCAAACTGACAAGAACAGGTTAGAATATGTGGGAGCCACCGGGGTCCCCATTGCTGTCCCTGATACCTGTCTATACCAGTCTCCATTAAATTTGAACGTGTTATGCTCCAGTACAAACTTAAGGCATTCGCACATAAACTCTACATATATTCGTCACTTTTACCAAAATCGTTCAGGATGTGGTGAATTGCGTCCAGCCCCTTCCCATGGGGGATCCTACTATATAGACTGACAATGTCAATGGTCGCAAGGTGGAAACCACTCTGCCACTCAAAGGACTCTATGACCTGCAAAACATCCACTGTATCCTGCAATAAGGACCTAACAGACCGGAGGCAAGGTCTCAATCTCAAGTCCAAAAATTTAGACAACATTTCAGTAAGTGAACCCACCCCGGAGACGATCGGTCTCCCGGGGGGGTTCACCAAGGTTTTGTGAACCTTAGGCAGGTAGTACCAGACGGGCAGCCTGGGGAACTCCACAAACAAATCACTACACATCTTTTTGGACAAAAAACCTGACTCCATCCCCTTACTGAGGTCACGGAGTTCAGTCTTGTCCCTTTCAATAGGGTTCCCTCTTAATTTTAAGTATGTGGAAACATCCCCAAGCTGCCTACTGGCCTCCGCCACATACATAGTAGTTGGTATCACCACAATGTTCCCGCCCTTGTCCGCAGGTTTACACACAAGGTCTCTGCGAGCCTTCAACCAGTTGAGAGCATGTTTTTCTTTCTCAGTAATGTTTGGTCGATCCTCGGGATAGAGGCAAGACCTGACCCCATTCAAAACTTCTTTCTGGAAAATATCCAAGGGGCTCCCAGGGGAGACTGGGGGGGAGAAGGTGGACCTACGCAGGCGCACAAAATTGCTACCCGCCCAGGTCCCCCCCCCTCTGCTCCCCCACTCTCCATGAGCAACTCCCTGAGTATGGTCAGAGTCTCCTCGTCCCGTTCATCGAGTCCAGACACCTGGGTGGTCACTACCCCCCCAGTGTTATCCCCAACATTCATCTTACGTATTGCCTCATTGAGATCCGCTTCAAAAGTATTTATTTGAAATTTGCTAGTGAGACAAAAATTTAATTTTTAGTCATGGCAGAGACCAACCGTTACGCCACACAATTTATTACCGCCAGTCCAAGAATCTTCCAATCCATGCCCAGCCTTTTTGGTGGAAACAGGTCCCATTTTCTGAATTTAAGATCTTTCTGGGCCTTCTCCTGAACATGGGTCTAACTAAAAAGAATGTATTGCGGTCCTATTGGTCTACACACCCAATACATCACATGCCCATGTACTCTTCTGCCATGTCTAGGGCCCATTTTGAGGACATCCTGCGCCTCCTGCACTTCAATGACAACACAACCTGTCATCAAAGAGGCTGACTATGACCGGCTCCACAAAATTCGGCCCCTCATAGACCACCTGTCATCCAAATTTGCAGATGCTTACACCCCTGAACAGAACAGCTGCATAGCCAAGTCCCTGATACATTTTACCGGGTGCCTTGGCATTAAGCAGTACATCCCAAGCAAGTGCGCCCGGTATGGGGTCAAGCTGTATAAGCTCTGTGAAAGGGCCACAGGCTATATATATCGTTTTAGGGTCTATGAGGGAAAAGACTCAAAATTGGAGCCAGTCGGATGCCCTGACTACCTGGGGTGCAGTGGCAAGATTGTGTGGGACTTGGTGTCACCCTTGTTCCTTGAAGATATTTGGAATTCCCTGCTGTGGCACCGTGCGGCCTAGTCGCCGTGGCTTCCCCCAACAGCTCACTACTACCCGACTTGCACGGGGGGAGACGTCTGCCTTGTGTAGCAAAGATCTTCTTGCAGTGAAATGGAAGGACAAGAGGGACGTTTACCTTCTGTCTACCATTCACAGAGACACGACAGTCCAAATTGAACAAGCAACTGGAGTCGTCCACGACTATAATTTAAACATGGGAGGGGTGGACTTTAACGGCCAGATGTTGACTCCCTATTTAGTTTCCCGAATGACCAGACGCTGGTATAAGAAAGTGTCTGTTTACTTGTTTCAATTGGCAATTTACAACAGCTTTTGTTCTCTACAATAAGGCTGGGAAAACAACAGGATCCTTCCTTCAATTTCAGGAAGAGATCGTTTCGGAACTCCTGTATCCAGGAGGGGCCGTGGCCAAACCCCCTGATGTAGTTAGCCGGCTACATGAAAGACAATATCCTTATGTCTTTTCGTGTATCCCAGGTCAACGCACCCCAAGAAAACATTGTTGTGTCTGTAAGAGGGCTGGAATGAGGCGTGACACAACTTTTAATTGTCTCTACTGTCCTGACCAGCCTGCCCTATGCATAGGGGAGTGTTTTGAGAAGTTCCATGAGCAGGTACACTATTAGAGTAGAAAAAGGCGAGGCACACAAAGGTCTCTCAAGGCTCTTTCACACTGGCATGATGTGTTGCAGCAAATTGCCTAGCGAAAGTCTAACTTTGTGGTCCCCACTACAACGGAAGTGGGTAACTTAACGCTAGTGCATACCTACGCTACTGCGCGGCTCCTGCGGCGATTTGTGTTGGCCCGGATGGCAACGCAAAGATTACTTCCTACTTGGCCGAATGCCAGATAGGGAATACCATGTACTAACGTGGTATTCCCTGAAGGTCTGTTTTTGGCGTTGTGGTGCAGTGGGCGCGACCCACCAGATACGCCAATATGCAATGTGAAACCAGACATCAGCTTTTGAGAGACCCAAATACACAGGGCTGCCAGAAACCTCTCCTTTCACTTGGGAAGAAGTGCATAGTGTACTTCGCCACATCTCTGTGCGATTTGCACTTTGCACACTGTCCCACGGGGAAGCAGAAGTTTGTCCTTGGAAGGTAAGTAGAAAAAAAAAAAAAACAGGTAAGCAAAAAAGTTAAAAGTTCCAAAAGGTTAATGATTGATTAAAAAGGTTCAATAAAGTTTATCAAAGTTAATGTTAATGAATTTATTGCATTGCTGTTTGTTTGTTTTTCCTCTCTCTCTTTTTCCATCCTTTACCCTTCCAGGTGGACCGACCAACCAACCAATCAGCTGCAACACTGATGTCAGATTACACACAAGTCGGTGCATGCAGCGCTGCAGGACGAGATTTCTCCTCCGCAGTAAGATACGTTTGCCAAGGCATTTGAGCTGAGGGGCGGTGTTGGAGTTCCTATGCTTTGGCAAGCACTTTGTATCAAAACTGGCAAAGGTTTGTTCATCCACATCGATCGATGTGAATCGATTAATTGGGTTTGCCAGGGCATACGAGCAAAGTGGGTTTGGAAAATTTTGTGGGCAGTGCTCCTATGTCCTGGCAAACGCCATGCCCCCTTTTTTCTCACATCTTTTGGCAGATATTTTTTCATCCACATTGATCAATGCGAATGAGAGAATCTTTGTTGTACATTTTTCCTTTTATGGAAAAAAAAAGTGCATCACCTGTATGTCCAATATAAGGAGTATAGCAGAAACTCCTAACACTGGCCAAACATGTAATGATTGCGAAGACGCTAAAATGCCAGGACAGACCCCACAAATGACCCCATTTTGGAAAGAAGACACCCCAAGGTATTCTCTGAGGGGCATGGTTAGTTCATAGAAGATTTTATTTTTTGTCACAAGTTAGCAGAAATTGATTTTTTTAATTTTTTTCTCACAAAGTATAGTTTTTCGCTATACTGCCCTGGCATTTTAGTGGCCCTAAACCATGAGGAGTAGTCTGGAAAACAAATTAGTAAAAAATGACCTGTCAAATCCTAAAGGTACTCATTGGACTTTGGGCCACCTTGCACAGCTAGGCTGCATAAAAGTGTCACACATGTGGTATCACTGTACTCAGGTGAAGTATTATAATGTGTTTTGGGGTGTCTTTTCACACATACCCATGCTTGATGGGAGAAATATCCCTGTAAAGGACAACTTTTTCGGGGGGTTTTTTACACTAAATTGTTCATTTACAGAGATATTTCTCCCACCCAGCATGGGTATGTGTAAAAATACACCCCAAAACACATTATACTACTTCTCTTGAGTATGGCAATACCACACATGTGACACTTTTTTGCAGCATAGCTGTGCAAAGGGGCCCAAAGCCCAATGAGTACCTTTAGAATTTCACAGGTCAATTTTACTTACTTGCTTTCCAGACTACTCCTCACGGTTTAGGATCCCTAATATGCCAGGGCAGTATAGGAATCCCACAAGTGACCCCATTTTGGAAAGAAGACACACCAAGGCATTCTGTGAGGGGTATGGGGAATTCATAGACAATTTTATTTTTTGTCACAAGTTAGTGGAAATTGATTTTTTTAATTTTTTTCTCACAAAGTGTCATTTTCCACTAACTTGTAACAAAAAATAAAATCTTCTATGAACTCACCATACCCCTCACAGAATACCTTTGGGTGTCTTCTTCCAAAAAATGGGGTCACTTGTGGGGTTCCTATACTGCCCTGGCATGTTAGGGGCCTTAAACCGTGTGGAGTAGTCTGGAAAGCAAATGAGTAAAATTGACCTGTGAAATCCTAAAGGTACTCATTGGACTTTGGGCCCCTTTGCACAGCTAGACTGCAAAAAAAGTGCCACACATGTGGTATCGCCGTACTCAGGAGAAGTAGTATAATGTGTTTTGGGGTGTATTTTTACACATACCCATTCTGGGTGGGAGAAATATCTCTGTGAATTGACAATTGAGTGTAAAAAAAAAACAGAAAAGTTGTTGTTTACAGAGATATTTCTCCCACCCAGCATGAGTATGTGTGAAAAGACACCCCAAAACACATTAGACTACTTCTCCTGAGTACGGCGATACCACATGTGTGACAATTTTTTTGCCGCCTAGCTGCGCAAAGGGGCCCAAGTCCAATGAGCACCTTTAGGCTTTACAGGGGTGCTCACAATCCCCCCCCCCCCCACCAAAAAAAAATGCCAGGGCAGTACAAGTACCCCACAAGTGACCCAATTTTGGAAAGTAGACACCCCAAGGTATTCACTGAGGGGAATGGTGAGTCCATGGCAGATTTTATTTTTTTTGTCAAACACTTTTTTTTAATCACAAAGTGTCATTTTCGGCTAACTTGTGACAAAAAATAAAATCTGTTATGAACTCACTATGCCCCTCAGCAAATACCTTGGGGTGTCTTCTTTCCAAAATTGGGTCATTTGGAGGTATTTATACTATCCTGGCATTCTAGCACTTCAAGAAACATCACTGCGGTGTGTGGCTTTGCTTTTGTGTGCTGCTTTTCCTCAGGTGGTCATCCCATTGCAGTTTGTGCTTTGTAATCATGTGCCTTCGTAAGGTAGTTGTCCCTACGTGGGTCTTGGTCTTTCCACGGCTCAATTTTCGGTGGCAGAGAGTACAGATTGCTCTGATCTGAGGCAGACACACAAAAAAATGTCCACACCGCTGAGCCCTGGGGTGATGGCACTTTGGTGGTGGCGACCGACTGAGTGTTAAGTGGGGTGCCAGAATCAGAGCAGGAGGAGGAAGATATGTCACGCTTTCGTGCGGAAGCTAAGAAAGAAGAGGTGTTCTGTGTTAAATAGTCAACTACGTCATGACAATATTGGGGGTTGATGGCACGTGCCTTCTTCTGAACACTGTGCTTTGGTCGAGGGCCGCACAAAATCACGACAGCGTGACCTCGAACACACCTGCCAGGTGGTCTGCCTCTGGCTCTGCCTTTTTTTTTCTATATTGGGGGGGATGAAGTGAAAGGTATGCACTGACTTGACTTATACAATGTACGGTTAAACAGGTGCAGTGAACAGGTTGCAGTGACTGCTGGTACAACAATGTGCGGTAACACAGGTGCAGTGAACAGGTTGCAGTGACTGGTATTACAAATGTGCAGCTGTCACACACACAGGTACCGTGAACAGGTGCAGCGACTGGTGGTGGTATATAAAACAGCGTGTGCTCACATAGGTAGGTGCACTGAACAGTGAACAGGTGCAGTGATTGGGATTACAAATGTGCAGCTGACACACACACAGGTACCCTGAACAGGTGCAATGACTGGTGGTATTAATAATGCATGCGCTCACGTAATTATAGGTAGGTAGGTGCACTGAACAGTGAACAGGTGCAGTGATTGGGATTACAAATGTGCAGCTGCCTGTCACACACACAGGTAGTCATTGAATGTGCTGGGCCTGGCAGTGGCACAGTAGGCATTACCAAGGCTGTCTATGCAACACAAGTGTCTGTGGGACACACATACAAAAAAAAAATTAGATCATAAGAACAAGATTAGCTCTCAAAAGAGCTGTTGAGGGGTGCTTTTTTAGCTATAAGAATCAGCAAGGAGCAAGCTAACAAGCCTACAAGAGCCGAACTAAGCTTTCCCTATAGCTCTCTCTGCAGCAGCAGCAGCAGTTCTCCATTCTCTAATTACTGCAGGCACACAGGTGAGTCCAATGCCTGACGCTGCCTGCCTTTTATAAGGGGGGGGGGCTCCAGGAGTGGGGTTTGCGATCTCCGTGATCGCAAACCCCGGAAGTTCGCCGGTTCCCGTTCACCCGCGAACCGTTCGGGCTGTCTCTAATGACCGAGCAATAAACCGTTATAGCTGCAGTGGTCTGAATTGTAAAAAATGGCCTGGTCTTTAGAGGAGTTTAAGCCTGTGGTCCTTCAGTGGTTGAGTCTGCTTTAAGCCTAACTTCATTCTTAATTCAGACATGCTCAAAAGCTGACCCGAATCATTTGGTAATACCGAAGGATGATTTTTGTGAGGCTTCGCACATACAGGGCTTGATACACAAAGCGGTGCTAACTGTTAGCACGCCTGTGACACCCCCTTAGCACGTCTAAACGAGCTTTTCGCGCGTAAAACTTTATGCGCGTAAAACTTTACGCGCGCACTGCACAGAGCGCAGGGCGCTCCGCGCGAAGTGCCCATTAAAGCCTATGGGACTTAGCACACGCATAGGACTTTGCGCACGCAAAACTTTGCGCACAAAACTTTGTGCGCGATCTGATTGAAAAATCTGGTGCTAACCGACTTAGCACCCTGGTTAGCACGTCTAAAGACTTTAGACGTGCTAAGTAGGTTAGCACCGCTTTGTGAATCAAGCCCACAGTGTGTATTCATTTATGCAGAACATTTTGTACAAAAGGCAAATTGTACTAAATCATACTAAATCATATGATAAAAGCACCTAAAGAAACTAGTTTTATAAGAGCATATAGCCTGAAGCATCGGGCTGTGGCTGTATTGCTGCTTAGACAAGATGTCTTTTTTTTCATTGATCCACAATATAGAGTTTTTGGTTTACTAAATTGTGGTGCTGACCAACAGTGATTGCTGATTGCTGCAGTCCTGGTTGTGCAGCCACTGGATGGGCTCGATTCACAAAGCGGTGATAACTCAGTTATCACGCCTAAAAGACTTTAGGCGTGATAACCTTTGCACTAGCAAAGTTATCACCGCTTTGTGCTCTAACTCGCGCGAAGCTACCGCACGTAAGCGCGCGCGCAAAGTCCCATAGGGCTTAATGGGAGCTTCGCGCGAAGCGCCGGGTGCTGCGCTTGCGGAAAATTTGCGCGAGTTTCTTCTTATCATGCCTAAACTAGGTTTAGGCGTGATAAAGGGGTTTTCACTCGCGTGCAAACACTTTGCACCGCTTTGTGAATCAGGCCCGATGTCTAAGAACACCTAGGGCTTGATTCACAAAAGAGTGCTAACTGTTAGCACGGCCGTTTTCGCGTGAATTTTCGCATTGCGCGCGATCGCGAATTTTCGCGCGAACCGATAACGTTTTTGCGCGCAAACGCGAATTTTCGCACGGAAACGATATCGATTTCGCGGGAAAATTCGCGTTTGCGCGCGAAACCGTTATCAGTTTGCGTGAAAATTCGCGATCGTGCGCAATGCGAAAATTCACGCGAAAACAGCCGTGCTAACAGTTAGCACTCTTTTGTGAATCAAGCCCCTACTCTCTTTGCAGGAGAGCTACCCTGAACTGTCTTTTATTTTATTATAACAATACAAAAATCTTGAATATGTACATAATTATGTGAATGAAAATTGTTATATTGAAAAAAATATTGTCTAACATACCAAAGCTTCACTGGCAGAAGTTACTTCCAATTTGACTTCGAGATGTGACAAAGCCTCATCCAGGTCCTGCAAGGCGGGGTCTTGTGGCAAATGCATAGGGTCAGAGGTTACTGACAATTTATTCACATGATACTGTGTCCAAAATAAAAGAATAGCCAATTAAACATTTTGCCAAAATTATATTTTATACCAAGTGTCTATTTGCCATTTTTTCAGTTTTCCATTTTACCATTTATTGCCCTCATTACACATGGGTCATTCAGCAAATAGACCTACCATGATCTCAGTATTATCTATCCACATACCAGTCTCATTTAACAACCATAGTTTACCAATATAACTTTATATTAGCCCAACATTTACCAAGTCTAACATTTTTTGTCCACAGAAGCTATTTGCAGGTTCACATTGATAGCATGCGTGAAGTGACTAGAGATGGTCCGAACTGTTCGCCGGCAAATTGGAACCGCGAACTTTACCGGAAGTTCGATTTGCACCCATAGTGCATCATGTAGGTCAACTTTGACCCTCTACATCACAGTCAGCAGGCACATTGTAGCCAATAAGGCTACACTCCCTCCTGGAGCCCCCCCCCCCCCCCTTATAAAAGGCAGGCAGCGTCAGGCTTTTCACTCACTCGTGTGCCTGCAGTAATTAGAGAAGGGAGAGCTGCTGCAGACCCGGCAGGTCTGTTCGAGGTCTTGCTGGCCCAAAGTACAGTGCTCAGAAGAAGGCACGTCTCATCAACTCCCAAGATTGCCAGGACGTGGTTGTCCATTTAACACAGAACACCTCATCTTCCGCAGCCACCAGCACTACTACTAGCACCACATCCGCTGCATTTGACATTTCGCTGGAGTTATTTGGTGGGGAAATCACTGATGCACAGCCATTCTTGTTACAAGAAGATGAAGGCGCTAAGCAAGTTACACCACCTCATATGTCTGAGTTAGGCGACACTATGGACATAACGTGTGAGGAGGAGGAGGATGAAGTACCTGCTGTTGGTGCAGTTTATGAGGTGTCTGAGGCAAGCGAAGCTGGGGAGGATGATTATGATGATACGGATGCCACGTGGGTTCCCAATAGAGGAGATGAACAGGGGGGCAGTTCAGAGGGGGAGTCAGAGAGGAGTAGGAGGAGACAAGTTGCTGAAAGAAGAAGGGGGAGCTCGTCATCAGAAACAGCTGGTGGCAGTTTCCGGCGCCATGTATCGCCACCTATGGACAGCCAACATGCCCTTCAATGTCAGCTGCTGAGGCCACCATCGTGCCCACACCCCAGGGGGGCTCAGCGGTTTGGAAATTTTTTACTGTGTCTGCCATAGATCAGAGCAATGCCATCTGTTCTCTCTGTCCAAAGTCCAACCGCACAAGTGGCACATCTAAGTTTTCAGCTCTGACATCTCCAAAAAATTAAAGCTATTGTAGTGGCGTGATAGCTGGTGGCAGGCTATTGTATTTGTAGTGGCGTAATAGCTGGTGGCAGCAGACAATGCAGTTTAGTGTGGACCCTGGTGTTGATGGCGAGTACCACAGACAGGAGCAGCAGGATGAGCAGGTCGATGAAGCTATTGGAGTGGTGTAATAGCTGGTGGCAGCAGGCGATGTAGTTTAGTGTGGACCCTGGTGTTGGTGGATACCACAGACAGGAGCAGCAGGAGCAGGATGAGGTCGATGCAGCTATTGGAGTGGCGTAATAGCTGGTGGCAGCAGGCAATGTAGTTTAGTGTGGACCCTGGTGTTGGTGGGTACCACAGACAGGAGCAGCAGGAGCAGGATGAGTAGGTCAATGCAGCTATTGGAGTGGCATAATAGCTGGTGGCAGCAGACGATGTAGTTTAGTGTGGACCCTGGTGTTGGTGGCAGGTACCACAGACAGGAGCAGCAGGAGCAGGATGAGTAGGTCAATGCAGCTATTGGAGTGGCGTAATAGCTGGTGGCAGCAGGCGATGTAGTTTAGTGTGGACCCTGGTGTTGGTGGCGGGTACCACAGACAGCAGCAGCAGGAGCAGGATGAGTAGGTCGATGCAGCTATTGGAAAGGCGTAATAGCAGGTGGCAGCAGGTGATGTAGTTTAGTGTGGACCCTGGTGTTGGTGGGTACCACAGACAGGAGCAGCAAGAGCAGGATGAGTAGGTCGATGCAGCTATTGGAGTGGCGTAATAGCTGGTGGCAGCAGATGATGTAGTTTAGTGTGGACCCTGGTGTTGGTGGCGGGTACCACATACAGGAGCAGCAGGAGCAGGATGAGTAGGTCGATGCAGCTATTGGAGTGGCGTAATAGCAGGTGGCAGCAGATGATGCAGTTTAGTGTGGACCCTGGTGTTGGTGGCGGGTACCACAGCCAGGAGCAGCAGGAGCAGGATGAGTAGGTCGATGCAGCTATTGGAGTGGCGTAATAGCTGGTGGCAGCAGGCGATGTAGTTTAGTGTGGACCCTGGTGTTGATGGGTACCACAGACAGGAGCAGCAGGAGCAGGATGAGTAGGTCGATGCAGCTATTGGAGTGGCGTAATAGCTGGTGGCAGCAGACAATGTAGTTTAGTGTGGACCCTAGTGTTGGTGGCGGGTACCACAGCCAGGAGCAGCAGGAGCAGGATGAGTAGGTCGATGCAGCTATTGGAGTGGCGTAATAGCTGGTGGCAGCAGGCGATGTAGTTTAGTGTGGACCCTGGTGTTGGTAAGTACCACAGACAGGAGCAGCAGGAGCAGGATGAGTAGGTCGATGCAGCTGTTGGAGTGGCGTAATAGCTGGTGGCAGCAGACGATGTAGTTTAGTGTGGACCCTGGTGTTGGTGAGTACCACAGACAGGAGCAGCAGGAGCAGGATGAGTAGGTCGATGCAGCTGTTGGAGTGGCGTAATAGCTGGTGGCAGCAGGCGATGTAGTTTAGTGTGGACCCTGGTGTTGATGGGTACCACAGACAGGAGCAGCAGGAGCAGGATGAGTAGGTCGATGCAGCTATTGGAGTGGCGTAATAGCTGGTGGCAGCAGACAATGTAGTTTAGTGTGGACCCTAGTGTTGGTGGCGGGTACCACAGCCAGGAGCAGCAGGAGCAGGATGAGTAGGTCGATGCAGCTATTGGAGTGGCGTAATAGCTGGTGGCAGCAGGCGATGTAGTTTAGTGTGGACCCTGGTGTTGGTAAGTACCACAGACAGGAGCAGCAGGAGCAGGATGAGTAGGTCGATGCAGCTGTTGGAGTGGCGTAATAGCTGGTGGCAGCAGACGATGTAGTTTAGTGTGGACCCTGGTGTTGGTGAGTACCACAGACAGGAGCAGCAGGAGCAGGATGAGTAGGTCGATGCAGCTATCGGAGTGGCTTAATAGCAGGTGGCAGCAGGCGATGTTGTTTAGTGTGGACCCTGGTGTTGGTGGGTACCACAGAAAGAAGCAGCAGGAGCAGGATGAGTAGGTTGATGGAGCTATTGGAGTGGCGTAATAGCTGGTGGCAGCAGACGATGTAGTTTAGTGTGGACCCTAGTGTTGGTGGCGGGTACCACAGCTAGGAGCAGCAGGAGCAGGATGAGTAGGTCGATGCAGCTATTGGAGTGGCGTAATAGCTGGTGGCAGCAGGCGATGTAGTTTAGTGTGGGCCCTGGTGTTGGTGGGTACCACAGACAGGAGCAGCAGGAGCAGGATGAGTAGGTCGATGCAGCTATTGGAGTGGCGTAATAGCTGGTGGCATCAGATGATGTAGTTTAGTGTGGACCCTGGTGTTGGTGGCGGGTACCACAGACAGGAGCAGCAGGAGCAGTATGAGTAGGTCGATGAAGCTATTGGAGTGGTGTAATAGCTGGTGGCAGCAGGTGATGTAGTTTAGTGTGGACCCTGGTGTTGGTGGATACCACAGACAGGAGCAGCAGGAGCAGAATGAGTAGGTCGATGCAGCTATTGGAGTGGCATAAAAGCTGGTGGCAGCAGGCGATGTAGTTTAGTGTGGACCCTGGTGTTGGTGGCGGGTACCACATACAGGAGCAGCAGGAGCAGGATGAGTAGGTCGATGCAGCTATCGGATGGCTTAATAGCTGGTGGCAGCAGGCGATGTAGTTTAGTGTGGACCCTGGTGTTGGTGGGTACCACAGACAGGAGCAGCAGGAGCAGGATGAGTAGGTCGATGCAGATATTGGAGTGGCATAAAAGCTGGTGGCAGCAGGCAATGTAGTTTAGTGTGGACCCTGGTGTTGGTGGCGGGTACCACAGACAGGAGCAGCAGGAGCAGGATGAGTAGGTCGATGCAGCTATTGGAGTGGCGTAATAGCTGGTGGCAGCAGGCGATGTAGTTTAGTGTGGACCCTAGTGTTGGTGGCGGGTACCACAGCCAGGAGCAGCAGGAGCAGGATGAGTAGGTCGATGCAGCTATTGGAGTGGCGTAATAGCTGGTGGCAGCAGGCGATGTAGTTTAGTGTGGACCCTGGTGTTGGTGGGTACCACAGACAGGAGCAGCAGGAGCAGGATGAGTAGGTCGATGCAGCTATTGGAGTGGCGTAATAGCTGGTGGCAGCAGACGATGTAGTTTAGTGTGGACCCTGGTGTTGGTGGCGGGTACCACAGCCAGGAGCAGCAGGAGCAGGATGAGTAGGTCGATGCAGCTATTGGAGTGGTGTAATAGCTGGTGGCAGCAGGTGATGTAGTTTAGTGTGGACCCTGGTGTTGGTGGGTACCACAGACAGGAGCAGCAGGAGCAGGATGAGTAGGTCGATGCAGCTATTGGAGTGGCGTAATAGCTGGTGACAGCAGACGATGTAGTTTAGTGTGGACCCTGGTGTTGGTGGCGGGTACCACAGACAGGAGCAGCAGGAGCAGGATGAGTAGGTCGATGCAGCTATCGGAGTGGCTTAATAGCAGGAGGCAGCAGGCGATGTAGTTTAGTTTGGACCCTGGTGTTGGTGGGTACCACAGACAGGAGCAGCAGGAGCAGGATGAGTAGGTCGATGCAGCTATTGGAGTGACGTAATAGCTGGTGGCAGCAGACGATGTAGTTTAGTGTGGCCCCTGGTGTTGGTGGGTACCACAGACAGGAGCAGCAGGAGCAGGATGAGTAGGTCGATGCAGCTATTGGAGTGGCGTAATAGCTGGTGGCAGCAGGCGATGTAGTTTAGTGTGGACCCTGGTGTTGGTGGCGGGTACCACAGCTAGGAGCAGCAGGAGCAGGATGAGTAGGTCGATGCAGCTATTGGAGTGGCGTAATAGCTGGTGGCAGCAGGCGATGTAGTTTAGTGTGGACCCTGGTGTTGGTGGGTACCACAGACAGGAGCAGCAGGAGCAGGATGAGTAGGTCAATGCAGCTATTGGAGTGGCATAATAGCTGGTGGCAGCAGACAATGTAGTTTAGTGTGGACCCTGGTGTTGGTGGCAGGTACCACAGACAGGAGCAGCAGGAGCAGGATGAGTAGGTCAATGCAGCTATTGGAGTGGCGTAATAGCTGGTGGCAGCAGGCGATGTAGTTTAGTGTGGACCCTGGTGTTGGTGGGTACCACTACAGGAGCAGCAGGAGAAGGATGAGTAGGTTGATGCAGCTATTGGAGTGGCGTAATAGCTGGTGGCATCAGATGATGTAGTTTAGTGTGGACCCTGGTGTTGGTGGCGGGTACCACACACAGGAGCAGCAGGAGCAGGATGAGTAGGTCGATGCAGCTATCGGAGTGGCTTAATAGCAGGTGGCAGCAGGCGATGTAGTTTAGTGTGGACCCTGGTGTTGGTGGGTACCACAGACAGGAGCAGCAGGAGCAGGATGAGTAGGTCGATGCAGCTATTGGAGTGGCGTAATAGCTGGTGGCAGCAGACGATGTAGTTTAGTGTGGACCCTAGTGTTGGTGGCGGGTACCACAGCTAGGAGCAGCAGGAGCAGGATGAGTAGGTCGATGCAACTATTGGAGTGGCATAATAGCTGGTGGCAGCAGGCGATGTAGTTTAGTGTGGACCCTGGTGTTGGTGGGTACCACAGACAGGAGCAGCAGGAACAGGATGAGTAGGTCAATGCAGCTATTGGAGTGGCGTAATAGCTGGTGGCAGCAGGCGATGTAGTTTAGTGTGGACCCTGGTGTTGGTGGCGGGTACCACAGACAGGAGCAGCAGGAGCAGGATGAGTAGGTCGATGCAGCTATTGGAGTGGCGTAATAGCTGGTGGCAGCAGGCGATGTAGTTTAGTGTGGACCCTGGTGTTGGTGGGTACCACTACAGGAGCAGCAGGAGAAGGATGAGTAGGTCGATGCAGCTATTGGAGTGGCGTAATAGCTGGTGGCATCAGATGATGTAGTTTAGTGTGGACCCTGGTGTTGGTGGCGGGTACCACATACAGGAGTAGCAGGAGCAGGATGAGTAGGTCGATGCAGCTATCGGATGGCTTAATAGCTGGTGGCAGCAGGCGATGTAGTTTAGTGTGGACCCTGGTGTTGGTGGGTACCACAGACAGGAGCAGCAGGAGCAGGATGAGTAGGTCGATGCAGCTATTGGAGTGGCGTAATAGCTGGTGGCAGCAGGCGATGTAGTTTAGTGTGGACCCTGGTGTTGGTGGCGGGTACCACAGACAAGAGCAGCAGGAGCAGGATGAGTAGGTCGTTGCAGCTATTGGAGTGGCGTAATAGCTGGTGGCAGCAGGCGATGTAGTTTAGTGTGGACCCTGGTGTTGGTGAATACCACAGACAGGAGCAGCAGGAGCAGGATGAGTAGGTCGATGCAGCTATTGGAGTGGCATAAAAGCTGGTGGCAGCAGGCAATGTAGTTTAGTGTGGACCCTGGTGTTGGTGGCGGGTACCACAGACAGGAGCAGCAGGAGCAGGATGAGTAGGTCGATGCAGCTATTGGAGTGGCGTAATAGCTGGTGGCAGCAGACGATGTAGTTTAGTGTGGACCCTAGTGTTGGTGGCGGGTACCACAGCCAGGAGCAGCAGGAGCAGGATGAGTAGGTCGATGCAGCTATTGGAGTGGCGTAATAGCTGGTGGCAGCAGACGATGTAGTTTAGTGTGGACCCTAGTGTTGGTGGCGGGTACCACAGCCAGGAGCAGCAGGAGCAGGATGAGTAGGTCGATGCAGCTATTGGAGTGGCGTAACAGCTGGTGGCAGCAGGCGATGTAGTTTAGTGTGGGCCCTGGTGTTGGTGGGTACCACAGACAGGAGCAGCAGGAGCAGGATGAGTAGGTCGATGCAGCTATTGGAGTGGCGTAATAGCTGGTGGCAGCAGGCGATGTAGTTTAGTGTGGGCCCTGGTGTTGGTGGGTACCACAGACAGGAGCAGCAGGAGCAGGATGAGTAGGTCGATGCAGCTATTGGAGTGGCGTAATAGCTGGTGGCAGCAGGCGATGTAGTTTAGTGTGGACCCTGGTGTTGGTGGCGGGTACCACAGACAGGAGCAGCAGGAGCAGGATGAGTAGGTCGATGCAGCTATTGGAGTGGCGTAATAGCTGGTGGCAGCAGGCGATGTAGTTTAGTGTGGACCCTGGTGTTGGTGGATACCACTACAGGAGCAGCAGGAGCAGGATGAGTAGGTCGATGCAGCTATTGGAGTGGCGTAATAGCTGGTGGCATCAGATGATGTAGTTTAGTGTGGACCCTGGTGTTGGTGGCGGGTACCACAGACAAGAGCAGCAGGAGCAGGATGAGTAGGTCGATGCAGCTATTGGAGTGGCGTAATAGCTGGTGGCAGCAGGCGATGTAGTTTAGTGTGGACCCTGGTGTTGGTGGATACCACAGACAGGAGCAGCAGGAGCAGGATGAGTAGGTCGATGCAGCTATTGGAGTGGCATAAAAGCTGGTGGCAGCAGGCGATGTAGTTTAGTGTGGACCCTGGTGTTGGTGGCGGGTACCACAGACAGGAGCAGCAGGAGCAGGATGAGTAGGTCGATGCAGCTATTGGAGTGGCGTAATAGCTGGTGGCAGCAGACGATGTAGTTTAGTGTGGACCCTAGTGTTGGTGGCGGGTACCACAGCCAGGAGCAGCAGGAGCAGGATGAGTAGGTCGATGCAGCTATTGGAGTGGCGTAATAGCTGGTGGCAGCAGACGATGTAGTTTAGTGTGGACCCTAGTGTTGGTGGCGGGTACCACAGCCAGGAGCAGCAGGAGCAGGATGAGTAGGTCGATGCAGCTATTGGAGTGGCGTAACAGCTGGTGGCAGCAGGCGATGTAGTTTAGTGTGGGCCCTGGTGTTGGTGGGTACCACAGACAGGAGCAGCAGGAGCAGGATGAGTAGGTCGATGCAGCTATTGGAGTGGCGTAATAGCTGGTGGCAGCAGGCGATGTAGTTTAGTGTGGGCCCTGGTGTTGGTGGGTACCACAGACAGGAGCAGCAGGAGCAGGATGAGTAGGTCGATGCAGCTATTGGAGTGGCGTAATAGCTGGTGGCAGCAGACGATGTAGTTTAGTGTGGACCCTAGTGTTGGTGGATACCACAGACAGGAGCAGCAGGAGCAGGATGAGTAGGTCGATGCAGCTATTGGAGTGGCGTAATAGCTGGTGGCAGCAGGCGATGTAGTTTAGTGTGGACCCTGGTGTTGGTGGCGGGTACCACAGACAGGAGCAGCAGGAGCAGGATGAGTAGGTCGATGCAGCTATTGGAGTGGCGTAATAGCTGGTGGCAGCAGGCGATGTAGTTTAGTGTGGACCCTGGTGTTGGTGGATACCACTACAGGAGCAGCAGGAGCAGGATGAGTAGGTCGATGCAGCTATTGGAGTGGCGTAATATCTGGTGGCATCAGATGATGTAGTTTAGTGTGGACCCTAGTGATGGTGGGTACCACAGACAGGAGCATCAGGAACAGGATGAGTAGGTCGATGCACCCTGGCGGTGGGAGCAGCACAGGCGACAGGAGGAGGAGGAGAAGTGCAACATCTGGCAGGCAGCATAGATAGTTCACCATGTCACCTAGTTTGTTGGTACCACGGCACAGTTCAAAAATTAGAAGAGGTTCCAGGAAAAGGTCATACTGCCGCAGTTGGAGTCTCCCCACAACTCGGACAGCACAGACACATCCCAAACAAATTACACAGCTATTGTGTTTAGATAGTTCACCATGGCACTTGTAGGTACCATGGCACAGTTCAAAAATTAGGAGAGGTTCCAGGAAGCGGTCGTACTGCCGCAGTTGGGGCCTCCCCACAGCTTGGACAGTACAGACACATCCCCAAAAAATTATACAGCTATTGTGTTTAGATAGTTCACTATGGCACTTGTAGGTACCACGGCAAGTTCAAAAATTAGGAGAGGTTGCAGTAAGTGGTCGTACTGCCGCAGTTGGGGCCTCAGTCCCCACAACTCGGACAGCACAGACACCTCCAAAAAAATTACATATCAATTGTGTTTACCATGGCACCTAGTGTGTTGGTACCACGGCTGTCCAAAAATTTTGAACCAGGCTTATGCGGAGCCTGGAGGTTGTGGTGGTAAAGGGTGGTAAGGCAGGCATAGTGTGATTTACCGCCGCTTCATTTCCCCCTCTTGCCAACAACAGGGGCCAGGATTTCACCGACCACACAAGCCTGGTTTATTTGCAGAAACGTCAGTCAGTCCATAGACTGGGTGGAGAGACGAGACCGCTTCTCGGTTACCATGCCACCGGCCACACTGAAGCACCTTTCGGACAGCACGCTGGAAGGGGGGCAAGCAAGGACTTCCAGGGCGTACTGCACCAGCTCACTACAAATATCAAGGTGCTTGACCCAGTAATCCAAGGGGTCCACAGTGGTGTCGCTGTCAAGGCCGCTGTAGGACCCCATATAGTCTGCCACCATCTGGGTAAGGCGCTGGTTCTGGCTTTGAGAGCCAAATGCTGGTGCTGATGGCACCTCCTCACTCGGGAGCTGTACCAGCGTGGCGTACAGCGCCTTTGTGAGAGACAGCAGGTTTGATGGGTGCCTGCTGCTGATGGACGCAGGCACCTGCTGCTGTGCTGGCTGGACTGTGACAGTAGGGGGGGGGGGAGCCTGAGGGAAGGCTCCTCTAAGCGCCGAACCAGGGACCGCTGCAACTCCCTCATTTGGCGCACAGGGTCTCCTCCTGCTGCAGGCAGGAACTGATGCAGCTTCCCCTTCAGCCGTGGGTCCAGCATCAGGGTGATTCACATGTCCTCCCGACCATGCATCTTTTTGACCCTTGGGTCCCTGAGCAGGCACTGCAACATGTGCGCTGCCATGGGGAAGAGGGCTTCCATATCTGCTGGCACATGATGATCTTCATAAATGCGGTCCTCCTCCTCTGATTCCTCAAACTCCCCCTGGTCTCTCCACCCCCGCACCACTGCAGCTGCACTCGGCAGTGCCTCCTCATTCCTAGTAGTTTGGGTCACCCTGAGCTGCTTGGTTACTCTGTTGTTCTCGTCCAAGCCCTACTTCATACAGCCTTATCATTCCCTGCCATGTACTGATGAGGACCAAAAGTCCGAAACAGGCTGTCTACATGTGGGTTTGATATGGCTGTGTAAAACTTAAAGCTATAGGCTTGCTATAAACCAGCGGTTCTGGATGCTTGCTTGGCTTCACAAGGGCAAAAAGGGATAATTTGCATATTCAGTAGGGCATTGTGGGTAACCACAAATGTTCACTTATAACTGAATTATTGCAAATTTCCTTCTGTTTTAAGAAGGCAATTACACCAAGCTACAACAATATAAAACACTACTAGCTAAACTACAATACAACAGTGTTATATACAGGTGTTGGTGTGTAAAAATGCTGGGTTTATCACTGGGATAATGCACTTGCTTCAGCCAAACACACTGGACAAACTATCTCAGTGGCAGTCAAGCAAGGACGAGATTCTCATCATGGCCCCCTCCTTATATACAGGAGGGACTGGCCAAGGTTCCCCTCTGTGATTGGTTGCTAGGGCTTCTGCTGGGAGCCCTCTGATTGGCTGAATGACATCATCTCCTTAGTTACACTACCCGGATCCGGATATCCGACGGATATCCGGATTGTGCGGCCAGATATCCGCATAGAGCTATCCGGATCTGGCCCCAGGTATCCGGAATCCGGATCCGGCCGGATAGCTAAAAAATGGTCAAATACCTGGGTTACCCGGGTACCCAGGATCCGGATGAGCATCCCTGGACTAGTACTAATTAAACTAACTATAATCCCTAACCTACCTAAGCTAGTAGTAGGCTAAGGCTGCCCAAGGCTAGCAGGCCTAGCCTGCACACAGACTAACACTAGCCTAGCACAGTATACAGTACACACTAGCTGACTACAAACAATCAATCTACTATCTATCTATATATGACTACAATCAATGTGTTTAGGAGGTGTTTAGGAAGCAAAACGCTGGGTTTACAACAAGAGAAATGCACTTGCTCAGACGCAGCAGCACTGGAGATAGTCTCAGTACCACACAAGTCACACAGCAAGTACGTGGCTCCACAAGATGGCCGCCGCCTTATACAGAGGAGGGGAGGGCCAGGCTCCCCTCCTCTGATTGATTGCTAGGGTTGCCAGGGCTTCGGCTGGAGGACTTCTCATTGGCACAGGTCACCCGCCCACGTCACTCCAGAATACCGAAGCCGAACCCACCGCGTCATCCGGCCGAATTCGAGTGCGCATATTCAGGAACCTTCGCATTCAGGTTAGGCATGACGCGGAAACCTTCGGGTTCGGATTCAACTTCAGCAACGCTTAAAATCTACCCGAATTTTCGGGTAGATTCGCATTCGGGAGTCCTGGAGAGCACCCCTGTATTTTAGATTCATTACACACAACTGAAGTAGTTCAGGCCCTTTATTGTTTTAATATTGATGATTTTGGCATACAGCTCACGAAAACCCAAAATTCCTATCTCAAAAAATGTGCATATCATGAAAACGTTTTCTAAACGAGCTATTAACCTAATCATCTGAATCAACTAATTAACTCTAAACACCTGCAAAAGATTCCCGAGGCTTTTAAAAACTCTCAACCTAATTCATTATTTAAAACCGCAATCATGGGTAAGACTGCCGACCTGACTGCTGTCCAGAAGGCCATCATTGTCACCCTCAAGCAAGAGGGTAAGACACAGAAAGAAATTTCTGAATGAATAGGCTGTTCCCAGAGTGCTGTATCAAGGCAACTCAGTGGGAAGTCTGTGGGAAGGAAAAAGTGTGGCAGAAAACGCTGCACAACGAGAAGAGGTGACCGGACCCTGAGGAAGATTGTGGAGAAGGACCGATTCCAGACCTTGGGGGACCTACGGAAGCAGTGGACGGAGTCTGGAGTAGAAACATCCAGAGCATCCGCATTCCCCAGGTCAATTCACTTTTGAACCAGAAACAGCGGCAGAAGCGCCTGACCTGGGCTACAGAGAAGCAGCACTGGACTGTTGCTCAGTGGTCCAAAGTACTTTTTTCGGATGAAAGCAACTTTTGCATGTCATTCGGAAATCAAGGTGCCAGAGTCTGGAGAAAGACTGGGGAGAGGGAAATGCCAAAATGCCTGAAGTCCAGTATCAAGTACCCACAGTCAGTGATGGTCTGGGGTGTCATGTCAGCTGCTGGTGTTGGTCTACTGTGTTTTATCAAGGGCAGGGTTAATGCAGCTAGAGGTTTTGGAGCACTTCATGCTTCCATCTGCTGAAAAGCTTTATGGAGATGAAGATTTCATTTTTCAGCATGACCTGGCACCTGCTCACAGTGCCAAAACCACTGGTAAATGGATTACTGACCATGGTGTTAATGTGCTCAATTGGCCTGCCAACTCTCCTGACCTGAACCCCATAGAGAATCTGTGGGATATTGTGAAGAGAAAGTTAAGAGACGCAAGACCCAACACTCTGGATGAGCTTAAGGCCGCTATCGAAGCATCCTGGGCCTCCATAACACCTGAGCAGTGCCACAGGCTGATTGCCTCCATGCCACGCCACATTGAAGCAGTCATTTCTGCAAAAGGATTCCGGACCAAGTATTGAGTGCATAACTGAACATAATTATTTGAAGGTTGACTTTTTTTGTTTTAAAAACACTTTTCTTTTATTGGTCAGATGAAATATGCTAATTTTTTGAGATAGGAATTTTGGGTTTTCATGAGCTGTATGCCAAAATCATCATTATTAAAACAATAAAAGATTTGAACTACTTCAGTTGTGTGTAATGAATCTAAAATATATGAAAGTCTAATGTGTATCAGTACATTACAGAAAATAATGAACTTTATCACAATATGCAAATTTTTTTAGAAGGACCTGTACATTCGCTGTTTCACATCTGCCTCTCAGGATGATTGGGTGAGACCACTACCCACAGCAGAATTTGCTTATAACAATTTGATACACTAGTCTAAAGAATTTTTTTTTGCCAATTATGGGTATCACCCATCTACCTTTCCTCAAGTATACTCCAATTGTCTGGTGCAAGAACGGTTAAAGGGCTTGATTCACAAAGCGGTGCTAACCTACTTAGCACGTCTAAAGTGTCTAGACGCGCTAACCAGGGTGCTAAGTAGGTTAGCACCGGATTTCTCAATCAGATCGTGCGCTAACTTTGCGCGCGTAAAGTGTTACGCGCGCAAAGTTTTACGCGCGCTAAGTCCCATAGGCTTTAATGGGCACTTCGCGCGGTGCGCCCTGTGCTCTGTGCAGTACGCGCATAAAGTTTTGTGCGCGTAAAGTTTTACGCGCGTAAAGTTTTATGCGCGAAAAGCTTGTTTAGACGTGCTAAGGGGGTTTTCACAGGCGTGCTAACAGTTAGCACTGCTTTCTGAATCAAGCCCAAAGTGTCTTACCAAGAATCAAAGTCTTCTTCAAACCACTTTACAGAAAACCCAAGAGAGGGCAAGTTTACAGACAAGAAGAGGAAAGAGAGCCTGGAATTTAAAGTTGGAGATCAGGTATGATTGTCTACTATTACATAATCTGAAGTTGAAATGTCCCTCTAGGAAAATGGAGCCCAAGATCATTGGCCCTTTCCCTAATTGCAAAAAGATTCAAACTGGAATTACAAAACTATCTTTGGATTCACCCAGTATTTCAGTCTTGCTTTAAGAAGGTAACTACAAACTAGTTCCCTGGTCCTTCTTTGGAGCCACCTTCACCTATATTGGTTGACAGAGTGAAGAAATTCAAATTAGAGAAGATTTTGCACTCCAGAAGAAGAGTTGGTACAATTAAGTATTTGTTTCAATGGAAGGGCTTTGGCTCTGAAGAAAACTCATGAATATCTCAAAAGAATATTCATGCACCAAGACTAACAAAGACTTTCACAGGGTATTCCCAGGGAAACAGGTTCTGGAGGACACCCTGTGGTTGCCCTTAAAGTCACACTGACCATCCCCAGAATCCAGCCCCAACTCCTCAGTCACTGGCAGACACCATTCCAGGACACCATTCCCCAGACTTAGGGATTGACGTCCTCTGGTGATGAGGCCGCATCTTACTAGATGCGTGCGGGCCCTTATTCCTTTTATGCGTACAACAGGGGGTGTGGCTTCAGTGAACTCACCTCATCATAGCATATACCTAGCTGTTGTGTTCAGTGAACCCACCTCATCACTGCATATACTTACCTAGCTGTTGTGTTCTGTGAACCCACCTCATCACTGCATATACTTACCTAGCTGTTTTGTTCAGTGAACCCACCTCATCACAGCATATACCTAGCTGTTGTGTTCAGTGAACCCACCTCATCACTGCATATACTTACCTAGCTGTTGTGTTCAGTGAACCCACCTCATCACTGCATATACTTACCTAGCTGTTGTGTTCAGTGAACCCACCGCATCACTGCATATACTTACCTACCTTTTGTGTTGAGTGAACCCACCACATGACTGCATATACCTAGCTGTTTTGTTGAGTGAACCCACCTCATCACTGCATATACTTATCTAGGTGTTGTGTTCAGTGAGACTACGTGAGTGCACGCAGTGTGATATACCACTCCATGCATACCTGTTAACTGCACGGACAAAACAGGTAGAGGAAGAGGTAGAGGCAGACCCAGAGGAAGGCCACACGGCACCGGCAGGTCTGTGCGAGTTGATGTGATTTCGTGCGGACCTGGCACAAAGTACAATGCTCAGAAGAAGGCACGTCCCATCAACTCCCAAGATTGTCAGGACGTGGTTGACTATTTAACACAGAACACCTCATCTACCGCAGCCACCAGCACTACTACAAGCACCACATCTGGTGCATTTGACACTGTGCAGGAGTTATTTGGTGGTGAAATCACTGATTCACAGCCACTACTGCAACAACAAGATGAAGGCGCTAAGCAAGTTACACCACCTCATATGTCTGAGTTAGGCGACACTATGGGTGTAACATGTGAGGAGGAGGAGGATGAAGTACCTGCTGTTGGTGCAGTTTTGGAGGTGTCTGAGGCAAGCAAAGCTGGGCAGGATGATTATGATGCTTATCATGATACGGATCCCACATGGGTTCCTAAGAGACAAGATGACCAAGGGGACAGTTTAGAGGGGGCAGTCAGAGAGAAGTAGAAGGAGACGAGTTGCTGAAAGAAGCAGGGGGAGCTTGTTGTCAGAAACAGCTGGCGGCAGTGTCCGGTGCCATGTATCGCCACCTATGTACAGCCAGCCAACATGCCCTTCAACGTCAGCTGCTGAGGCCACCATAGTGCCATCACCCCAGGGGGGCTCAGCGGTTTGGACATTTTTTAGTGTGTCATCCTCAGATCGGAGCAAAGCCATCTGTTCTCTCTCCCTCCAAAAATTGAGCCGTGGAAAGGCGAACACTCACGTAGGGACAAGTGCCTTACGAAGGAACCTGGAGAAAAGGCACAAACTGCAATGGGGAGAGCACCAGAGGAAAAGCAGCACACAAAAGAAAAGCCACCCTCCTTCTCCTCTTTCTCCTTCAGGTGCAGCGTCTTCAGCCGCTTTCTCCCTTGCACCTTTACAGCCACCGTCCTCCACTCCGTCTCTCACCTTGAACGGTTCCTGCTCCTCTGCCCACAGCAGCCAGGTGTCCGTGAAGGAAATCTTTGAGCGGAAGAAACCAATTTCTGCCAGTCACCTCCTTGCCCGGCGTCTGAAAGCTGGCGTGGCGGAACTGTTAGCTCACCAGCTGTTATCATACAAGTTGGTGGACTCTGAGGCCTTCTGTAAATTTGTGGCCATTGGGACACCGCAGTGGAAGATGCCAGGCCACAATTATTTCTCTAAAAAGGCGATACTCAAACTGCACCGTGAAGTGGAGAGGCAAGTGGTGTCATCTCTGGCACACAGCATTGGGTCAAAGGTCCACCTGACCACGGATGCCTGGTCTGCCAAGCACAGTCAGGGCCGCTTCATTATTTACACAGCCCATTGGGTCAACTTGGTGTCCGATGGCAAGCAGGGAGTACGTGGCTGTGCAACGGACCAACTTGTGACACCTCCACGGCTTGCAGGCAGGCCTCCTGCCACCTCCTCTCCGCCTGCTACATCCTCTTCATTGTCGTCCTCCTCCTCCTTGGCTGGGGCCGCAATCTCCCCTCCAGCTACACAGCCCCATCTCCCCAGGGCCTATGCTGCATGCCAGGTACGACGGTGTCACGCCATCTTAGACATGTCTTGCCTCTTAGCGGAGAGTCACACTGGACCAGCTCTCCTGGCTGCTCTGAAGAAACAGGTGGATCAGTGACTGACCCCGCACCAGCTGGAGATTGGCAACGTGGTGTGTGACAACGGTAGCAATCCCCTTTCCGCTTTGAATTTGAGAAAGCTGACACATGTACCCTGCATGGCACATGTGCTGAATCTAGTCATTCAAAGATTTGTGTCAAAGTACCCAGGCTTAGAGGACACCCTGAAGCAAGCCAGGAAGTTGTGTGGGCATTTCAGGCGGCTTTGCGGACATTCAGCGGAGAAACTACTTGCCGGTGAGACGCTTGATATGTGATAGCGCAACTCACTGGAATTCGACCCTGCTCATGTTCTCTCGCCTGCTAGAACAGGAGAAAGCCGTCACCCAGTAGGCCAGTACCTCTACAATTTCAGTAGAAGGACACAATCTGGGGAGATGGGGATGTTGTGGCCCAACAACTGGACACTGATGCGAAATGCATGCAGGCTCATGCAGCCGTTTGAAGAGGTGACCAACCTGGTGAGTCACAGTGAAGGCGCCATCAGCGACTTGATCCCCTACGCTTACTTCCTGGAGCGTGCCATGCGTAGAGTGGTGGATCAAGCTGTGGAGAAGCGTGAAGAGGAACAGTTATGGCAGGAACAGTTGTGGGAGCAATTTACATCAAAACCAGATGTTTCCGAATCCTCAACACCTGCGGCAGCACAGAGGGGGGAGGAGGATGAAGAGTCGTGTGGGGAAGAGGAGTCAGACTTGGATGATGAGGAATGTGTTTCTGTGGAGGAGGAGGAGGCAGCGGCAGAAAAACAACCACAGCAGTTATCGCAGGGGGCTTGTGCTGCTCAACGTTCCCGTGGTATTGTTCGTGGCTGGGGGGAGGAGGGGGACTTACCTGACATCACTGAGGAAGAGAAAGAGGCGATGAAGAGTACGTCTGGATCCAACTTTGTGCAGATGGCATCTTTTATGCTGTCCAGCCTGTTGAGGGACCCCTGTGTAAAACTCAAGGGGAATGAGCTGTACTGGGTGGCCACGCTACTAGACCCTCAGTATAGGCACAAAGTGGCGGACATGTTACCAAGTCACCTGAAGGCAGAAAGGATGCAACACATGCAGAACAAGCTGGCAAGTATGCTTTACAATGCGTATAAGGGTGATGTCACAGCACAACGCAATAAAGGTACCACTGCCAGTAATCCTTCTCTCATGTCCATGCAGGCAAGGACAGGACGCTCCAGCGATCTCATGGTGATGTCGGACATGCGGACATTCTTTAGTCAAACGCCTCGCCTTAGCGCTTCCGGATCCACCCCCCACCAATGCCTGGACTGGCAGGTAGCCGACTACCTGGCCTTAAGTGTGGATGTAGAGACTGTGAGCAGTGATGATGAACCCTTGGACTACTGGGTGCGCAGGCTTCACCTGTGGCCAGAGCTGTTCCAATTTGCCATCCAACTTCTGTCTTACCCTGCCTCAAGTGTCCTGTCAGAAAGGACCTTCAGCGCAGCTGGAGGCATTGTCACTGAGAAGAGAAGTCACAAAAGTGTTCAGTACCTCACCTTTATCAAAATGAATGAAGACTAAGTCAGTACCCACACACAGCATCTCTGCCTGCAGGCCGCTTACCTTCTCCGCCACCGCCAACAGGGTCCAGGACTCCAGGCGGATTCCTGAATTTTTAAGGCCACTGCTAGCAGCGGCTGCTATACTAATTTTTCTGGTGCGTGTACATGCCTGCCTATTTTTTCTGGCTGCAGTGCAGCTGCAACAACAAAACAAAAGGCATGTACATGTGCCCATTCCCCTTCGTGATCATTACCTTGTCGCGGTGAAGGGGCTTGTGTATCACAATGAAGCAATGACCGCCGGTGACCATATGGGCTTGAACACTGCCACGGCCTGCACTCTCGCCATGGTGCTGTTTGCGGTGCGTTACACAGTGAGTTTGGTGTGTCAGTGTGAATTAGTACTCTAATTACACTCCCTGATTGATGTATACACATGAAAGATGTTTGAAAGCACTTTAGTCCTGCAATTTAGCATTCAATGTGATTTCTGCCCTTAAAACGCTGCTTTGCGTCAAATCCAGATTTTTCCCCGGGACTTTTGGCATCTATCCCACTCATCCATGCCCCCCTCACCCCCTTGAAACATCTTTTCCATCACTTTTGTGGCCAGCATAATTTTTCTAGTTTTCAAAGTTTGCCTCCCCATTGAAGTCTATTGTGGTTCGCGGAAGTTCGCGCGAACCAAATCTTTTGTGGAAATTCGCGAACCCTAAAATCGGAGGTTCGGGTCATCTCTAGTGCCAAGTAGTGCATCTGCCTTTTATTGAAATAAGCTTGTATAGCCTAGCAAAAGCAAACAATGAGTATTGAACTTTTTAAAACAATAGAGGTATTGTTTCATTTTAATAGATTCTGCACACTAAAAACTACTTAAATTATATAATGTACCAGAATTACCTGCAGAGCAGCAAATACCATCATCTCCTCTTCTGTGCATTCTGTTTCCTCTAATAGAACTGCCCACCGTGCCTGCTCAAAAAGCAGGTTAATGCGTACAGTATCCATCTAAGAAGATATATAAACATAGTAACACCATTGTTTAATCATCTTTATGCTTACAGTTACGCAAGTTTTACAGTATAGTGTTTACCCCACCCTCTCACCTTAGGGTCCAAGTCATGGAAAGTAAAATATTTAAACTGCAGCCAGAGTCTGTCTCCTTCCTGCACCCCCTGCTGCATTAAAGATTTGGAAGAGTCAAGCCACCTGTACATGGAAAAAATAGAAACATTTAATTAAGAATTTAATTTACTAAGGTGAGATATAACTGGTTGTTAAAAAATGGCTCTTAAATTAACTGATATTTTAGGGACAGTTCTCACGGACGCTTGCACTTCGTTAACCATCGGGCTCGTTGTTTAAGCACTACCCATTCAAACGAATGGGCAGCGCCGGTACTGTAGTTTCTTGTCATTTGTGCAAATGACATCATTTTATCCCTATTTTCCCTGTTGTTTTAGGGCTGCTTACCATCACCCCTCTGTGTCCCCAGGGGGGGATAAAAAAAATGCTGATCGCCACCAAATGCTTTTCTGCACGCCTTCTATAGTTTGTTATTGACCTGGAAATTGAAGAAAGCAATGAAAATTACATTTTAATGTCATGTGCCTGGACAGGATAGTAAGCACTAAAGCCATACTTTGAGCAGTTCCTTGCCCCTTAGACTTTAAGCAGTGTTCTCTTATTTTGTGCCAGGGTGTTCTATATGTCCATATTTAGAATCTTCACCCCTTACTAATTTACTGCACCATGTTGTGTAACATGTTTGTGCTCTATAAATACAATAAAGGATAATACTGATAATCAGTCCCAAGGTTGTAATGGCTCCTGTTACCTGTATACTTGACATGATCTTGTAGCACATGTGTGCTGAGATCATAGCTGCTATGCAAGTCAGTAAACAGAATTGTGTCAGTTATATACTTTTAATAATGTGTTAAGAAGTGTTTTTTACCACTGGCAAGTCTTTATGATCTTGTTTTAGACTTTTCCAAAGCACTGCTGCATATCTTCTTTCTTTGGGCATGTGTGATTTAGGACCATGCTCATTTCTAGGGATGTGCAGGGTGGGGTTTCACCTGGGATGCAGTCGCAGGGTGGGGGGGGGGGGGGGGGTTGAGAGAGAAAGGAAGGGCACATGCAGAGTTTGCACATTGGGACTTGGGAGTGACATCACCCTCCAATTCCTGTTCCCTTTGCTGAAGAATACCATTCAGCTTCAGACCTTGAGGGAATTCTGAAGGCATTCAGCACTGCAGGCAAAGTAACCTTTTTGATTGGTTGGTGAGTCCCGACACAATACAATTTGTGTATGTACAATCAAAACAATCTGCAATCTCATAAGCAGCCACCAAATTGCATTAGCATGCAAATACGCAAATCTAACCCTAGCTAGTCCTGTAGGAAAAAGGGTTAATTCAACAACCTCTCAAGGTATAACAATATATTAATAAAAACAGTTATGGTAACATATTCTTTGAAACGGCAAGATTAGTTTCAGAGGATATTCTGCTTGTACATTACCATGTTCCCTTGGTGGAGGGGTGTTACCCTTTTCTTCCGATCTACAGAGAGCGACTTCTTAATCCTGAGTGGGGACAGGTCTAATCTCCCCAAATGCCTTCACAGTGGTTGCCTGGATGGGAACTCTGGTTTGTGTGTATAATTGTATACTTGCTCTATCATATCCAATTGCCAGTACATACTACACTTTATTTGAGCTCCTGTGACCCCTTTTTGTGTTTCCTCTATATGCTAGGTATGTATCTTTTAAGGAGAGATGATCCCCACTTCTAGCAACCTGACCTCAGACTGGGTTCAGCCCCTTGCCTTATGCCTAGTACACACCATACGATTTTCTGTAAAATTTTCTGTAATTAGATTATTTTCTGTAAAGTACTGGGATAGCCTGGTCATTATCTCTGGTGCATTGTCTTCTGGTTATCTCCTGCTGAGTAGAACAATGCTTAATTGCTCGGCAGATAGATGGTCAGATAGATCATTCCCAACATGTTGGAAATGATCTATCTGGCAGGTAAATCTTACAGAAAATCTTACAGAAAATTGTATGGTGTACTAGGCATAAGGAAGAGAGTTTTGGCATTTTCTGAGATTATAACTTTATGGATGTTTGGCAGATGATATAATAACCAACAGTTTATGCTCTGTCATAATGTGCTGAAATCGTGGATACCAATCATGCCTGGTCTACCAGATTCCCTGTCTAGGGGATCGATATTTCAAGCTGTGGACCAGATAGAAAAATTATTAACCTCTACAAAGGTGTAGTCACCTTTGTGTATTATGCACTGTGGGCCGCGACCTGCTGCAGCCATGCTACTTCAAAATATTCCTTTAAATTATCTCACAATGTAGAATTATATATAGCAGGGTTGAATCACACAACAACATAGCCCTGGTTTTCCTGTGGACATGACATGGGGAATGTCGCTTTGGCAGTTATTGGTCCTGTTTTCTGACTTGCTATCAGTTACCCTGTGATGTACGAATCAAAGAATGTGTCCATTGGGTGGAGGGACAAGGCCTCTTATAAAGAAGTAATGGTTTTACTACTTCATAAGTAAACTTAAATAAATAAAATAGTTGTTCTAGCAGTGTAGATCCAAGTTGAAGCTGCAGCAAGAAATCTCTTTCTTGTCCTACCTTGTTCTGCCCCCTAATCTTCATAGAACAAAAGGGACTGCTAGACAGAAAAGTAATCAGAGTTGGAAACAGATCTCTGTCTTATCTGGTGCTCATTAAACATACATTTTGACTATGGGTCTGTAGTTAAATTTAGTTTAAAAATTATAGGATTTTTTTAATTAATACTTTTAGCTACATCTTACCAAAGATAAATGAAGCTCTGTAAAGCTGGAAAGAGAGGGATTTTTTTTCTGCTCACAACGGAGTGCCAGCAATAGGTCTGTGTTAACTGACGTCACAAAATATGTCTTTCATTTAACTGCCTACACAATTATAGCATGTACTCTGCTAAAGATGTAATAAAGATCTAATGTATCTTTATAGCTGCACTAAAAAATCTGATTTAAAAAGAAAAATGGCATTTACAAACAAATTAAAACACTAACCGTGTTTGCAATTCATTGTTTATTTGGCCTCCATTAGAGTGTCAAATAAAAAAAAAGATAGAATGAATTAACAAGAAAAATCCAATAAACTTGTGTCTCCAGGCATCTTTTGGGTGGAAGTAATGGCTCACATTTGCTAGTGTTGTCTCCTTTCCCTCCAGTTCTCAGAATCCTGCTGAGCATAAGCGGTCTTTTGGTAGATGTTCTGGTGCAATTTTTTTTTCTCTCTCTCTCTTTTTTTTTTTAAGGGAATTGTGCACATCTTCATACTGATAAAAATGGAATATAGAAGTCCTGCTTATAAATATCTCCCACTAAAAGCAAACCCCCAAAGCACAGTTGTTACATATGTTTTCATCCGAACACGTAAAACCACGCGTACGGCAAAAACACGTTTCTGATTGGCTGATGCGTACAAAAACAACAGGAAGTTGTCCAAACCCGGAAAGAACGTGCAGACTGTACGCATTTGACAGCACTGCTGAGACTGCCGCCTGCAACAATGCCTCCAAAAATGCCACAGGGGATGAAAAGAATGCTCATTGAGGTAAGCAATCTTCTATTTTAACAAAATGCATATTTTTTGGGGTACTTTTTCTGACTGCATTTCTTTAATCTTTATATGCCCCATCTAAAAGGATATCATAGGTGTTGTAGAGAATTGTTTTTAGTTTATCTCTTTAACTTTACTTGTACCAGTACTGTTAATAGTAGAGAGTGAGACACATTCACACTGTTTTATGCAGAGTGTTAGTGATATGATGCAATTATATTGTTGTAACTAGCTGACCTAAGCCCCACAAAATGCAATCAGATTGTCAGCCGATTTCCACACAAAATACATTCAGATTGTCGGCCGATTTCCACACAAAATGCAATCAGATTGTCGGCCGATTTCCACACAAAATGCAATCAGATTGTCGGCCGATTTCCACACAAAATGCAATCAGATTATCGGCCGATTTCCACACAAAATGCAATCAGATTGTCGGCCGATTTCCACACAAAATGCAATCCCTGGGGGCCCCTGTGCTGAAAGGCAGGGGGTACAGCGCAGAAAGGGGGGAAAGTGGCACAGAGCAGCGGGGAGGGGGGAAGCCTCCCCCCGTCCATCACCTGGGGCCCCCCTTCCATGCTTCTCCCTCCAAAATTGCAGCCAGCCAGCAGCGGCAGAGAGCAGGAATCACTTACCGCTAGAGTCAGATAGCTCTGCATGCCGCTGCTGGTCTGGTCTCCTGCACTGCACTGTCCAATCATGCTCTCACGGGAAGTACTGTGAGAGCGTGATTGGACAGTGCAGTGCAGAAGACCAGACCAGCGGCACGCAGAGCTATCGCTCTCTCTGCGGCAAGCCGTTCCCCACTGCTGCTGGCTGGCTGCAATTCTGGAGGGAGGAGCGTGGAAGGGGTGGTCCTTCCTGCGTTGTGCCCCCTCCTTTCAGCACTAGGGTCCCTAGGGCCCCTGGGGGCAAGAGGCCCACCAGGACAATTCCCGAGCTCCCGGTGGGCCTGTCCGAGCCTGCGCGCACCCTCTTGGCCATCCTGCCTCCTTCCCCGTCCTGTCCCAACAGCCTTGTCGGTTCAGGACATGCGCAGTAGCACAAAAGCTCTGACACAGGGACAGGATGCAGGGACACTTGTATTTTATACATAGAGATAGTACTGTTAACCAGGGCCGGGGACAAGGTCCACCACCAACAGAGGCTGAAGTGCCCAAGTGCGCCCCCCGATGGGAGTGACCATGAAAAGATGTGGGCGGAGCTAATTGTAATGTAACAGTGTAAGGCAAAGACAGTGGGACTTAGTTTTCTCCCAAAACACAGGCAAGAAACCCTAAAGGTAATTACACTATGTGCCCCCCCACCCACAAACAAGGGACAGGGACAGCAGGCAGACCCCTTCAGTCAGGAAGACATGTAATGCGGCAGCTTTTGACCGGAAAATACATATAATGCGTCAACGTACGTTTCCACAGACAATTCACATAAATGGTGCAGCTTTTCCACAGATAATTCTAGTGGGGTGGTAATTCAGTCAGATCCTTGTGGTCTCGCTCACCCTTCACATTTCCATTCAATTATATATTTGAGGCCTGCTGTCACAGGATCTTCTCTGTCAGTCAAATCACACATGAAATGAAATGATGTAGTTATTATGGCTAGCAATATCTGTCAGCAGTTATAGGTGGCACTTACAGTGGCTTGCAAACGTATTCGGCCCCCTTGAAGTTTTCCACATTTTGTCACATTACTGCCACAAACATCCATCAATTTTATTGGAATTCCACATGAAAGACCAATACAAAGTGGTGTACATGTGAGAAGTGGATCGAAAATCATACATCATTCCAAACATTTTTTACAAATAAATAACTGCAAAATGGGATGTGCGTAATTATTCGGACCCCTGAGTCAATACTTTGTAGAACCACCTTTTGCTGCAATTACAGCTGCCAGTCTTTTAGGGTATGTCTCTACCAGCTTTGCACATCTAGAGACTGAAATCCTTGCCCATTCTTCTATGCAAAACAGCTCCAGCTCAGTCAGATTAGATGGACAGCGTTTGTGAACAGCAGTTTTCAGATCTTGCCACAGATTCTCGATTGGCTTTACATCTGGACTTTGACTGGGCCATTCTAACACATAGATATGTTTTGTTTTAAACCATTCCATTGTTGCCCTGGCTTTGTGTTTAGGGTCATTGTCCTGCTGGAAGGTGAACCTCCGCCCCAGTCTAAAGTCTTTTGCAGTCTCCAAGAGGTTTTCTTCCAAGTTTGCCCTGTATTTGGCTCCATCCATCTTCCCATCAACTCTGACCAGCTTCCCTGTCCCTGCTGAAGAGATGCACACCCCGAGCATGATGCTGCCACCAACATATTTGACAGTGGGGATGGTGTGTTCAGAGTAATGTGCGGTGTTAGTTTTCTGCCACACATAACGTTTTGCATTTTGGCCAAAAAGTTCCATTTTGGTCTGATCTGACCAGAGCACCTTCTTCCACATGGTTGCTGTGTCCCCCACATGGCTTGTGGCAAACTGCAAATGGGACTTCTTATGCTTTCTGTTAACAAATGCCTTTCTTCTTGCCACTCTTCCATAAAGGCCAACTTTGTGCAGTGCATGACTAATAGTTGTCCTATGGATAGATTCCCCCACCTGAGCTGTAGATCTCTGCAGCTCGTCCAGAGTCACCATGGGCCTCTTGACTGCATTTCTGATCAGCGCTCTCCTTGTTCGGCCTGTGAGTTTAGGTGGATGGCCTTGTCTTGGTAGGTTTACAGTTGTGCCCTACTCCTTCCATTTCTGAATGATCGCTTGAACAGTGCTTTGTGGGATGTTCAAGGCTTTGGAAATCTTTTTGTAGCCTAAGCCTGCTTTAAATGTCTCAATAGCTTGATCCCTGACCTGTCTCGTGTGTTCTTTGGACTTCACGGTGTTGTTGCTCCTAATATTCTCTTAGACAACCTCTGAGGCCCTCACAGAGCAGCTGTATTTGTACTGACATTAGATTACACACACTGGGAGAGGGTAGGAGGCACCCGTAGATGTATATCTGTAGCTCTTATATTGAGTATAATATTAAAACAAGGTACTTATATTCCTACCTTAGTGTAGTATGACTCACACGTAATGTAGTGGTTGAAGTTTCTCAAACTTTATTAGGGCACAAGTGACAACGCGTTTCGCGGCCAAGCCGCTTCCTCAGGTCTATAGTTGTGCCTGGGGGAGTCTATGTCAATAGAAACGCGTTGTCAATATAAGAGCTACAGATATACATTTACAGGCGCCTCCTACCCTCTCCCAGTCCCTTCAACCCCTGTACAGGGGAGTGCACGATCGGAAAGTCCTTCCAGTGGCATAATTTTTTCCTTGGAGCTGCGACCAACCCTATTATCGGAAGCAAGGCCGAGTGAGGACGGTACCTCCTCACATGCGAGTAAAGTGGTTGCTTATATTTAGCAACCCAACTTTGTGAGTATATTTCCTCCTATTATATACATACTCTGGTGTCTCGTTGATAATACACCAGATCGGGCTCCCAGTCTCCCTGTGCCTTTTTTGTTTCCTACAAGAACCTGCCTAGATTACACACAGGTGCACTCTATTTAGTCATTAGCACTCATCAAGCAATGTCTATAGGCAACTGCCTGCACTCAGATCAAAGGGGGCCGAATAATTATGCACACACCAATTTGCAGTTATTTGTTTGTAAAAAATGTTTGAAATCATGTATGATTTTCGTTCCACTTGTGCACACCACTTTGTGTTGGTCTTTCATGTGGAATTCCAATAAAACTGATGCATGTTTGTGGCAGTAATATGACAAAATGTGGAAAACTTCAAGGGGGCCGAATACTTTTGCAACCCACTGTATATCCTCTTGTAGTCATCGTTGATCCCTAGTATCTGTCCGCAGTCATAGTTGGTTGCTTCCCACAATTTTTGAACACTGTCATTATGAATAATATTATAATCTTTTACATTATGCTGTAAGTAAGAAGATTCTTAATTAATGTATAATACAGTGGTCATATTTACCAGAGGCCGCTATGACCTCTCCACCCCTGCAGCCAAAAAAAACGTGGTCAGGAGGGTGCAGGCGATCCTGCGCACCGAATACCGGAGGGTCCTAACCCCCAAGCAGGTCCAGGTCATGTGGAGTGACCTGAAATGGAGGGACCAGGACCTGCTGAAGCGGGTGGTGGCAGAAATGGGATGTAAGTCAGCAAACTATTTTTTTATGTATGTCTATCCTGGGTTTTATATGCTGTATGTATTTATCCTAAAAAAATTCTATGGGCTGAATACTATAGAGTTGTGCAGTATGTACAGTTAAAGTATATATCCGTAAGGTATTCACAATGCAGCACTTCTCACACATTTTGTTTTGTTAGGGGCTTATTCCAAAAGGGGTTAAAAAAATATTTTTTTTGTGCTCCTGTGTGGGCATAGTGATGATATTTGTGCAGTATTTGCTAATTGTTAGTTTTTGATAACCACTGATGATCGATCACCAGGCTTTTTTAGAAAGATAGGTGCTATCATCCATCAGGACCCTAGATCTTCTCCAGGCCCTATGCAACTACCTAGGTTTACCTTGTAGATGATTCGGCTCTGGGGCACAGCCATTTTAAGATCTCGCCAGTTATTCAATTTTATTGATGCTTATGCTCTTGCTGGGCCACTCAAGGGCATACATAGAGTTGTCTCAAAGCCACTCCTTTGATATCTTTGCTGTGTGATTTATACACACCTGTGGCTTCCTACAGCCCCATGGGCACGCTCACACGCCACCGTCCTCAGTCTTCTCCATCTTCTGCACCGGGTCCCGTTACTTCGGACAGTCACAGTAAGTCTGTGCAAGTCAACTGCGCCCACTACGTATCTCCCCAGAGATACGCCAAGAGTGCACTTGTCCTACGTCAGACTTTCCATGACGGGCCCAAGTAACTGGGCCAGGTGCAGAAGACTGAGGATGGCGTCTCGTGGAAGCGATCTGTCCCCATGGGGCTGGAGGAAGCCCCATGTGTGTGTAAATCTTTTAGTTTATTTAATCTCTGGTTTCCCTTTAAAGTGAATTTTTACTGTGATGCCATTAAAAAATATTCACTTAACTGGAGCTTCTATCGACCTCTTGAAGACGTACGGTGCCAGCCCAGTACTTGACAATCCTTTAGTCCCCTGCCACGTGACCCATGTCTGAGTGTTGTTTTTGAGCCACTGCGTGTCCTCGCACCCGTCACTGTTCTGTGCAGGCACAGGTCGTTTTTAGGAGGCTGGTAAAAGCCCCAGGTAACTTATTTTTTTTTTTTTTTTTGCCACATTTAAGGTTCACTTTAAATAGGGGTTTTTGAAACATTATTTTCAAATACAAATCAAGATAATTTTACTTTGAGTAAAAAGTTAATACTTTTTTACCCATTTTATATGACATATTTAGTTCAGATTACATTATTTATTTTTCTTTATTACAGCTGGAAATGCTCCCCCACAACTCCGGGACCAACAGCCACGCCGCGCTGCCAGACCCAGCTTGCGGTCATCCTCTTTGGGGCCGTCTTACCACAGCGAACGGGTGGCCAGGAGGTGCACCGGAAGCCTGCAATATGGTAAAAATCTTGCACTGTATAATTAATATCTCATATTAGGTTAACTCAAGTCATGGTCCATTTCCATTACATGCGGTACGATGCGGCACACCGCGGGTGTCCTGAAACCATTGCATGGCATTGGAATAGTTTCTATTGCGTTCAGGTTATGTGGAGCGGTGTAAACTGATCCAAGAATTAGGGATGGGCCGAACGGTTCGCCGGCGAACGGTTCCAGGCGAACTTTGGTGGTTCGCGTTTGCAGAGAACCGGGAACTTTTTTTCAAAGTTCGGTTCGCCCATAGACTTTAATGGCCGCCGACTTTAACGGTTAATAGCAAAGTCCCCTTACATGGTAGAAACACCAAAATTGTTGAGAATGTTAAGTGGAATAGTGGGAACAAGAGGAAACATTTTTTTTTCAAAAAGACCTTATACTTTTTGAGAGAATCAATTTTAAAGTTTCAAAGTAAAATGAGCCGATTCATAAAAAAAGAACCGATTCATTAAAAAGAACCGGATGATTCAAGAACCGTTAATTTAGCAGAGAATGCGTCCTGAGCAGGACGTGGAGCTGCCGGCTTCGCTGCTGTCTCTCCCTACCTGCCTGCATCTGTCACCCTCACCTAGCCTGGCACCCATTGCACCCATGGGTGCCAGGCTAGGTGAGAGTGACAGGTGAGGAGGTGGGGAGAGACAGCAGGAGCCGGCAGCTATGCGTCCAAAAGGAGGTATTCTCTGCTATGTGGGAGGCGTCGGAGATCTTCAATCAACTTAATTGAAGATAGCAACATAAGAGGATACAGTTCGTTGGATCGTTTACCGTGGATATTGGCGTGGGAAAACTTTTTTAAAGGTACAGGTAAGTATTTATGGTTAATTTAGAATAATAAAATACTTTTCTTGTGGTTGTGTTTTTATTTCATTTAACCCTTTGTGGAAATGGGTAAAGGGTACTGTACCCCTATACTCATTTCCCCTGGGAGTTGGGTGAGCATCTGGGGTCCCCTTCTTAAAGGGGACTCCCAGATGCCACCATGAAACCCCCCCCCCCCCCCAGGGAGTCGTCGCCCCCGCCTCCTCCTGGGGCACCGGAGGTGGGGAAGAGCCCCTTGTCCATGGATTGGACAAGGGCTCCAGGGGGAGAGGAGGGGAAGGCTTGGCCGCCCCTCCCCCCTCCGGAGCCCCCCCATACCATGGAGCTTTGCGGGCTGGTATAGCTCAGGGTGCGAAGCCCCAGTTGGCTGGGGCTCCACATTCTGGCTATCCCAGCCTGCACGGGGGACAAGGGGTTACAGAGGCTCGGGAGGGGGGACCCCACGTCATTTTTTTTTTCATTTATTTCCCACACTTAGCACATAAAAATAATAAATATACATATATATATATATATATATATATATATATACAGATATATATATATATATATACACACACACACATATATATATATATATATATATATATATATATATATATATATATATATATATATATATATATATATATATATATATATATATATGTATAGAGAGAGAGAGAGATAGATAGATATATACATATATATATTTTTTTATTTTTTTTAAAGGACTTAACGAGGCCACAAGTATGAAAAAAGTTAAATACCATTTCATAATCCAGATCCATGGAGGACGCCATCTGCGCTACGTTCATTCCGCCATGGCACCCGCAGTAATACCGGCCCCGGTCGGGTCCCGACCCCTCCAAACGGGTCGGGTTCTCATTCCCCCCTCAATTGGCCGCCACAGATTGCCGCGGCTGCGCAGTCCGCATAGATGCGATTGCGGCTGCGCAGCTCTAGGTCCTCCTCCCGATGCGTCCGATGTATGCACGCATATTGATGACGCGGCAGGAGGAGGCCCTAGAGCTGCGCAGGTGCAATCGCGTCTGTGCGGACTGCGCAGCTGCGGCAATCTGTGGCAGCCATATTGAGTGGGGAATGAGAACCTGACCTGTTCGGAGGGGTCGGGAGTCGAGACCCAACCGGGGCTGGTATTACTGCGGAAGCCATGGGGAATGAACGGGAGGGCGCGGATGGCGTCCTCCATGGATCTGGATTATGAAAAGGTATTTAATTTTTTTTACATTTGTGGCCTCGGAAGTCCTTTAAATATTGTTTCCCGCTATCTTTTTAACATATCCTGCAAATTTGGTGTTGCTAGGATGTAAAGGGCCTTTGCTATTAACTGCTAAAGTCGGCGGGTGATGATAACCAACCAGAATTATAGGGGTGCAAAAGTGCTGAATTCTGCCATAGGCTTCCATTAGGCTCCCTATTTCACTTTCAAAAATCTCAAATCTTTTCAAAGGGCAATTGCTCAGCAGTGGCAAATTTTCTAGCATTGTAGGAACTGTTAGGGAGATCATAACTGGTGAGTTTCGGGCCCCTAGGCCGAAGAGGTCATATCCTAGGGTCACAAAAACCTGTTTATTTGGGCAATTTCAATGGTAGTGATTCTGACGTACATAAATCGCAGCCATGGCCGTTAGCAACGTCTGAATTTCACGAAATGTCTCATGCAGGTAGAAGACATATTGTTAGACTTGGATTCCAAAGATGGGGTCCCTACATCTCTGCAAACCAGAGTTACAGGGGTCCATAATTGGTAAAATCCCCCATAGGCTTTCATTGCCTCCCTATTTCACTTTCCAAAATCTCACATTTTTTCAAAGGGCAATTGCTCAGCAGTGGCAAATTTTCTAGCATTGTAGGGACCCTTAGGGGGAACATGACTGGTGAGTTTCGGGCCCCTAGGCCAAAGAGGTCATAGCCTAGGGTCACAAAAACCTGTTTATTTGGGCAATTTCAATGGTAGTGATGCTGACGTACATAAATCTCAGCCATGGCCGTTAGCAACGTCTGAATTTCACGAAATGTCTCATGCAGGTAGAAGACATATTGTTAGACTTGGATTCCAAAGATGGGGTCCCTACATCTCAGCAAACCAGAGTTACAGGGGTGCAAAAGTAGTAAAATCCCCCATAGGCTTTCATTGGCTCCCTATTTCACTTTCCAAAATCTCACACCTTTTCAAAGGGCAATTGCTCAGCAGGGGCAAATTTTCTAGCATTGTAGGAACTGTTAGGGGGATCATAACTGGTGAGTTTCGGGACCCTAGGCCGAAGAGGTCATAGCCTAGGGTCACAAAACCCTGTTTATTTGGGCAATTTCAATGGAGGAGATCCTGGCGCACATAAATCGCAGTCATGGCCGTTAGCAACGTCTGAATTTCACGAAATGTCTCATGCAGGTAGAAGACATAGGCCTCAATTCACTAAGATCATGCTGGAGATAAGGCAAGAGAAAAAAAAAAAAGCTTACCTCCACACAGTGAGAGAGTTATCTTATCTCTTCATTCCTTAAGTTACCTCCTCTGTAGTTAATTTACCTCCTCTGTAGTTTATTTACCTCCTCTGTAGTTATTTTCACATGCAGTTAATTAACAGCCTGTCTTTAACTCTGGAGTTATTTTAAGGATTGGAGAGTTAACTTAAAGACAGAAGAGTTAACTTTAGGTTTGCCTGAGGTAAAATGTTTCCTGAATACTACATGCCTTATCACCATGGTAACAACTCTAGAAACGTTATTAAAGACAGGAGATAATCTTAGTGAATTGAGGCCATATTGTTAGACTTGGATTCCAAAGATGGGTTCCCTACATCTCTGCAAACCAGAGTTACAGGGGTGCAAATGTGGTAAAATCTACCATAGGCTTTCATTGGGCCTCCTATTTACCGTTCCAAAATTTCACACCATTTTAAAGGGCAATGGCTCAGCAGTGGCAAAACTCACCAGTCATGATCCCCCTAACAGTTCCTACAATGCTAGAAAATTTGGTACTGCTGAGCAATTGCCCATTGAAAAGATGTGAGATTTTGGAAAGTGAAAGAGGGAGCCAATGAAAGCCTATAGGGGATTTTTACTACTTTTGCACCCCTGTAACTCTGGTTTGCAGAGATGTAGGGACCCCATCTTTGGAATCCAAGTCTAACAATATGTCTTCTACCTGCATGAGACATTTCGTGAAATTCAGACGTTGCTAACGGCCATGGCTGAGATTTATGTACGCCAGGATCTCCTCCATTGAAATTGCTCAAATAAACAGGTTTTTGTGACCCTAGGCTATGACCTCTTTGGCCTAGGGGCCCGAAACTCACCAGTCATGATCCCACTAAGGGTCCCTACAATGCTAGAAAATTTGCCACTGCTGAGCAATTACCCTTTGAAAAGATTTGAGATTTTTGAAAGTGAAATAGGGAGCCTAATGGAAGCCTATGGCAGAATTCAGCACTTTTGTACCCCTATAATTCTGGTTGATTATCATCATCACCTGCCGACTTTAGCAGTTAATAGCCAGTGGCGTAGCTAAGGAGCTGTGGGCCCCGATGCAAGTTTTACAATGGGGCCCCCCAAGCAGTCTATACATAACAATTAATATGGCGCACCAAAACCTGTCAGTGGCAATTACAGTGTCAGAGGTGCCAGCAGGGGTTGGGTAACAGTTTGTTAATGATTACCACTATTCAAAGTATCTATAGAAGTGATTATTACAAGCACAGGACCAATAGAGAGCTAATACTGTAGTTGAGGGAGGGCCTTTCCGGGCCCCTCTCGCCCAAGGGCCCCGATGCAGTCGCTACCTCTGCACCCCCTATTGCTACGCCCCTGTTAATAGCAAAGGCCCTTTACATCCTAGCAACACCAAATTTGCAGGATATGTTAAAAAGATAGCGGGAAACAATATTTAAAGGACTTCCGAGGCCACAAATGTGAAAAAAGTTAAATACCTTTTCATAATCCAGATCCATGGAGGACGCCATCCGCGCCCTCCCGTTCATTCCCCCATGGCTCCCACAGTAATACCGGCCCCGGTCAGGTCCCGACCCCTCCGAACAGGTCGGGTTCTCATTCCCTCCTTAATATGGCCGCCACAGATTGCCGTGGCTGCGCAGTCCGCACAGACGCGATTGCACCTGCGCAGCTCTAGGGCCTCCTCCTGCCGCGTCATCAATATGCGTGCATACATCGGACGCATCGGGAGGAGGACCTAGAGCTGCGCAGCCGCAATTGCATCTATGCGGACTGCGCAGCCGCGGCAATCTGTGGCGGCCAATTGAGGGGGGAATGAGAACCCGACCCGTTTGGAGGGTTCGGGACCCGACCGGGGCCGGTATTACTGCGGGTGCCATGGCGGAATGAACGGGGGGGGGGGGGCGCAGATGGCGTCCTCCATGGATCTGGATTATGAAATGTTATTTTACTTTTTTCATACTTGTGGCCTCGTTAAGTCCTTTAAAAAAAAAATATATATATCTATATATATATGTGTGTGTATATATATATATATATATATATATATATATATATATATATATATATATATAATTTTTTTTTTTTATGTGCTGAGTGTGGGAAATAAATGAAAAAAAAAATGACGTGGGGTCCCCCCTCCCGAGCCTCTGTAACCCCTTGTCCCCCATGCAGGCTGGGATAGCCAGAATGCGGAGCCCCGCCCAACTGGGGCTTCGCACCCTGAGCTATACCAGCCCGCATGGTCCATGGTATGGGGGGCATGGTATGGGGGGCTTCGGGGGGGGGGGGAGGGGCAGCCAAGCCTTCCCCTTCCCCCCGGAGCCCTTGTCCAATCCATGGACAAGGGGCTCTTCCCCACCTCCGGTGCCCCAGGAGCATCTGGCATCGCTATGTCGGTAAAATTTGTTATTTTACTGCGTAGATAGGATTTTAATTGGCAATAGTAAAGGAAATGACTTTTGGGGATATTAAATTTGGATCTTAGTTCCTGAAATGATAAGATTCTCCCCCTACGCATATCGCAGAGCTGCCCCAAGCGCTCAACTCCCCTATCCAACCAAGACAGAAACCCTCCATGGGCTATACTGGCAGGGAAACCTGGTGTTCCCCAAAATGGCATGTATTTTGAGACCTGTTGTGGTACCCCAAAGGTTTTCCTTAGCACCCTCCATGTTTGGATGGTATCCTTAATGACTTTGCTATTTTTTAGTTTTGAATGCATTTGTTTTTGGGGGGTGTGTAAGAGGCCAGCTAATGACCACGGGTCTGCAAAGGCCGCCTCGAGTGAGTAGTTGGAGTAAATGCTGCTCTTGTTGAGCCAATCTCTCACGTGTCTGGCAAGACAAGCAAGATTATAGCGACGAATGTCTGAAATTGCTAGGCCTCCCCACATTCTGGGAAGTGTTAGTTTGGCTAGAGCTATCCTGGATTTTTTATTTTTACACAGGAATCTTGAAAAAGCTCTGTTAAGATCTTGTATATCTGAGTGTCTCAGCAATAAAGGGATAGTCTGTAAGGGATAAAGAAGTCTACCAAATGTAACCGATTTTATCAGGGCTGCTCTGCCTACCAAGCTAATAGGTAAGTTCTCCCACCTCACTAGTTGTCGTTTTAGGTCCTTGATCAGGGGGTCATAGTTAAGGGTGTATAACATGTTTGGGTCCTTATGGATTTTAATTCCTAAATACGTGATAACCGATTTAACCTTCACCGACAGATGGTTTAAATTATGTCTGGGTGCACAGGGGGACAGGTATAGGAGTTCACTCTTAGAGACATTGATCTTAAAGCCACTAAAAGAGCCCACTTCTTGAATAACTTTAAGAACTATTTCTAGTTGGGACCCCGGGTCTTTTAAAAACAGCAATATATCATCGGCGAACATGGCCTGACTAATCAATTCATTTCCGATTTCTTTACCAGGTATGTGTTTCTCTAATTGTTGGAGCAGGGGCTCTAGAGCCAGATTGAAAAGTAAACGAGACAAAGGACAGCCTTGTCTTGTTCCTTTCTCCAGGGGGAAAGCTTCAGAAAGAAATCCTGGTGTGTAAATTTTCGCTTTTGGGTTTGTGTGCATTGCACTAATTAGTTTTCTTATTACTCCCTGGATATTCATTTTGTCTAGTACCTTATCCAGCCAGATCCAGTTTACATTATCAAAAGCCTTCTCTGTGTCTATCATGAGAAGAGAATATGTGCTAGAGGATTTGGGGTATGATCTTACGTGGTCTTAGGCTATCAAGACTTTTTTTTATATTAGCTATGGCGGAGCGATGTCGCACAAAACCCACTTGGTTCGGGCTTACTAGTTTGGGGAGAAGGTCGGCTAATCGATCCGCCATAATTTTAGAGAGGATTTTGAGGTCCTGGTTAATTAAAGAAATCGGGCGGTAGGAACCTGGATCCAGAGGGTCTTTACCTTGTTTTGGTAGTAATTTAACATATGCCATGTTTGCCGAGGAAGGATATTGTCCCTTTTCCAGGATTTTGTTAAAATTCTTTGGGTGTTATAATTTTTGTTAAAATTATTTGGGTGTTCTGATGTTCTAAGGGATGATCCAGCTCTCTGTATGCTCGTAACAGCTCATTTTTCTCAGCAAAATCCAGGTATCTTGCAAGGACAAGACGTGGGGGTCGTTTGTCTGACGCTGGTCGTGGTGGCCCCACTCTATGAGCACGTTCCACCTTACAGCCCCTCTTGAATCCTAACATTTTAGGGAGAGTGGAAGCACAGAAATCCCGCAAGGCTTGAGCTGTCATGGCCTCAGGTAGTCCCACCACCCTAAGATTATTGCGCCGGGACCTATTCTCCAGATCTTGGAGTTTTTCCTGCATTTGTTTGTGTTCTGCCCTTAGTTGTTTCTCATCTTTAGCTTCCTTAGCCCTGTCATCTTCAATCTGCTGGATGCGTGCTTCTGCCTGATCCAGGCGCTGATTGTGTGAATGCAATTGAAGGCAGACATCCTTAAGTGTGTTATCTATAGCAGCTTGTATTACTGCATGTAGTTCTGGCGCCAGTTTCTCGACTACCGCTGCTGCCAATGTCTGGTAGTTTATGTCCCCCCTCTCCCCTTCACCTGTGGCTGGCCTCTGGGCTTCTTTGTCCGTGTCTCGGGCTCGAGTTGGCTGCTGTTCTGAAGCCAGGGCGGAGGCTAGGGCTTGCGCAGGCTGCGAGGAGGAAGTATCGGCAGCCATATAGGGTGCGGCGTCTTCCGTGCCTAGGGGCTGTTTGGTGGTGGAGCGGGTCAGGTAGCGATCCATGGAGCGCCGGAACGCCATCTGAGGGATGCGGCTATCTTCCAGCTGCTTTTAAGGCAAGTGGGGCACTTTTGCTGGGCTGGGGATTACCGACGGGAGAGACAGCTAGCGGAGCTCCGCGATCAGCCTCTCACCATCCAGGCGCCGGAACCGGAAGTCAAGTCCTTTAATTTTCTTAATTAACCAGAAATACTTACCTGTACCTTTAAAAAAAAATTCCCACGGCAATATCCTCGGTAAATGATCCAACGAACTGTATCCTCTTATGTTGCGATCTTCTATTAAGTTGATTGAAGATCTCCGAAGCCCCCCACCCACATAGCAGAGAATGCGTCCAAAAGTCCTTTTGGACGCATAGCTGCTAGCTCCCGCTGTCTCTCCCCACCTGCCTGCCTGCACCTGTGAACCCCCACCTAGGCTGGCACCCAGTGCACCCATGGGTGCGCTGGGTGCCAGCCTAGGTGGGGGTTGACAGGTGCAGGCAGGTGGGGAGAGACAGCAGCGGGAGCCAGCAGCTTCACGTCCTTCCGAGGACGCATTCTCTGCTATACTAACGGCTCCTGAATGAGCCGGATCTTTTTAATGAATCGGTTTCATTTTTTATGAAGGGACTCTTTTTTTTAACTGTAAAATTGATTTTCTCAAAAACTATAAGGTCTTTTTGACAACATTTTTTTTCCTCTTGTTCCCACTGTTCTTCTTAAGATTCCCAGTAATTTTGGTGTTGCTAGCTTTTAAAGGGGCTTTGCAATTAACCATTAAAGTCGGCGGGGTATATTTTCCCACGGTCAGAAGGAGAATTTACATTGAAACTTTAAAATTGATTTTCTCAAAAACTATAAGGTCTTTTTGAAAAAAAAAAATGTTTCCTCTTATTTTTAAAGCGGCTTTGCTATTAACTGCTAAAGTCGGCGGGCGCTTAATTTTCCCACGGTCAGAAGGAGTTACTTTAAAATTGATTTTCTCAAAAACTATAAGGTATTTTTGAAAAAAAAAATCCCCTCTTGTAGTCATTGAAAGATCTCAGGTGTTAGACACCTTGAAACATCTTTTCCATCACTTTTGTGGCCAGCATAATTTTTTCTATTTTTCAAAGTTCGCCTCCCCATTGAAGTCTATTGCGGTTCGCAAACTTTTCCGCGAACCGAACCTTCCGCGGAAGTTCGCAAACCCGGTTCGCGAACCTAAAATCAGAGGTTCGGCCCATCACTGCCAAGAATCTGCAGCATGCTGCAGATTCTCGCAGGGCTGCATCCGCGTCCTATCTCCTCTATTTACGTATGCATCGGGAGATGCGGAAGTGATGTGAAGGCCAGCAGAAGTGATGCAATGCAGCGAGGTGGCTATCTTCGCATCAATTCTATAGTGGAACAGGGCCCAAAATGTTATTGTATAAGCTTTACACATTACTGTTTTTTTGGGTTTTTTTTTACATGTAAAATGTATAATCATTGTATCAATCAGGTTAACCTATTTCCCCCATTCTTTCCACAGTTTTTCTGTGAGGAGGCTGAGGAAAAGATTGAGGAGGCAGGAGCGGGGAGTGCCAGTGCGGGACTTCAAGATCCTCCAACAGCAGGTTCTGGAGTTGAGGGAGAGATCTGCCCGGCAGGAGGAAGAAATCGCCCAACTTAAGGGCACCGGTGGCAGAAGGGATGCCTAACTTTTTTTTTGTAAATAGTTATTTTTTATTGGTGTTCTGGCATCATAAATGCTTTGCTGTATACCTCTGTTGTACCGAGTGGTTATTTCTGTCAATGTTGCTCTTCTATCAGCTTGAATCAGTTTTTTTTTCAAAAATCAGGTTTTATTGGTTTTATAAAAGGTTTACAAATAACAAAAAAGGTACGTTGGTTTCATACAAATAGCAGCAGAGTATATACCATGCAAATTATATAACCATGAGCGTGGAGAACCTGTATAAGGATTGAACAAGAAGGCACCGGAGTAATACTGAGGTATATACACATCATACCATAACAGTTCTCCAAGAGCTGGTGAAACTATTGAAACAAATATCATTATGGGGAAAAGAAGGGAATGGGGGAGGAGGGGAAAGACCGGGTGTTTAGGGAGGGGGAGGGGGGTGAGGGGGACACCTCCCAGAGAGGGAGCAAGTTGAGGAGTAGGGGGTAGAGGAGGGAGGGGAAGAGGAGGGAGGGGAAGAGGGGGTAGGAAAGGAGGAGGGATAGGGGGAACCTTTATATTCTTGACAAATGTAAATATGTCAGGTTGATGGCTGAGGCTAACCACAGCTGGTAGGTAAATGAAGGGGACACTTATGGCTTGCAGGCTCTTAGCTATTTTGCAGGTAAGTAGTGAGTTTATCAGAGTCACAGAACTTCATCCAGATGGCCCAGCATGTTACAAAGATATCGTTTTTAGCCTGGGCGGATAGTAATAGTTCGTCCATTCTTTTGAGATGATTGACCTGCACAATTTATTCAGCCTTAGAGGGGAGGGGAGGGTTTCTTGTTTCCATTTTCTAGTGAGTAAGAGGCGAGCCCCAATAAGGATATATCTGAAAATGGATTTTTTAGCGTTAGAGATGGAGCCAGGTAGGGCAGAGAGAAGAGCTATTTCAGGGGTGCAGGGCATAGGAGTTAGGTATAGAAGATTGTGCAGTTCAAAAACATCTGACCAGAACGGGCGAATATGTTTGCATTTCCACCATATATGGTAGTAGTCTCCTATTTCTTTTTCACATCTCTAGCAAAGGTTTGAAGAAGAGGGCTGAAACTTGGCTAGCCGGGCTGGGTCTTTATACCACCTACATATGATTTTAAAGTTTCTCTCTTGGGCATCCACAGATGGGGATAGTTTGTGGGCTTGTCTAAATATTTTGTCCCATTCCTCATTGTCAAGTTCTCTATCTAGGTCTTTATGCCAGGTGTCCTGTAATTTCTGTAGACCTTCAGAGCCGTTGGATGCGTTTAAAATAGAGTAAACTTGGGCTAGCATATGAGAGGGCCTATCCTGCATACAACATAGTTGTTCAAAGGGGTAGAGAGTGCTATGCAATTTAGATCTTGGAAGAAGGGAAGCATAGAACTTTCTCAATTGGGAGATAGTGAGCCAATCTGGGTTGGGTGATTGGGTATTATTTGACCACTTATCCGGGGGGAGCAAAGAGGAATTGTTAAAGGACTTATGAGGCCAATCATTGAGAAAAAAAATAAAAAAGTTAGCTACCTGCGTCAGCTTGTAAGGCATGGAGGACGCCGTCCACGCCCTCTGTGCCGTTCCGCCGGGTCCCCGCCGCTCAGTATCCCCCTGAACGGTCCCCGACCGCGCGGCCCGGGTTGGGCTCTCCAGACTGTACAAAGATGGCGGCCGGAGCTGGGCGCGGCTGCGCAGTCCGCATAGCCGCGAGTGCGGCTGCGCAGCTCTAAGGCCAACCCCCCGATCCACGTAACAGGCTGTTTCCTGTAGAGTGGATCGGGGGGTTGGCCTTAGAGCTGAGCAGCCGCACTCGCAGCTATGCGGACTGCGGAGCCACAGCCAGCTCCGGCCGCCATCTTTGTACAGTTTGGAGAGGCCGTGCGGTCGGGAACCGTTCGGGGGGCTACTGAGCGGCAGGGACCCGGCGGAACGGCACGGAGGGCGCGGACGGCATCCTCCGTGCCTTACAAGCTGACGCAGGTAGCTAACTTTTTTTATTTTTTTTCTCAATGATTGGCCTCGTAAGTCCTTTAATAAAGTGTCTGATCTGTGGCCACTTGGATCTGTCATGGCCTAAGAATGTTTTCCTACCCATACCTATACCAAAATCACAGTTGTCTAACAGGGGGGTGAGCGGACTGGGAATGGTGGACAGGTGGTATCTGGAACAATAAAGGTCCCATCTTGCTAATAATACCGAGGACCAATAGGAAAGTGAATTGAGTGGAGGGCGTTTAGATTTCGGGGTCCAGGGTAAGGCCCTTTGATCCAGATCATAAAATCCTTTTTCTAAAGAGACCCACTGTTTTTGTTGCCTACCATGGAATCAGTCTAGGATCAAGATTAGTTGAGCAGCAACATGGTATTTCTGTATATCAGGGAGGCCTAATCCACCTTCATCCTTAGGTCTATGGAGAAGTTTAAGTCTGACCCATGGTTTCCTACCGTTCCAGATAAAGTTACTGATTCTACGTCCTATCAGTTTTAAGAACGTGTGAGGCAGCGAAATGGGAATAGCCTGCAGTACATATAGAAGTCGCGGGAGGATATCCATTTTTATGACGTTCACTCTTCCTATCCAAGACAAATGTAACTTGTCCCAGGATTGACAGTCTTTGTGAATTTTATTTTGAAGCGGTGGGAAGTTTAAGGGGTAGAGCTTAGAAAGGTCTGTCGGGATCAGTATTCCCAAATACTTTATGGCATCTTCATGCCATTTGAAGGGGAGAGCCTTTTTAAGACAGGGGACTGAAGCAGGTGGTAAAGAAATATTTAAGATCTCTGTCTTGGACAAATTCATTTTGAAGTTGCGGAGGTTGCCAAATGTTTCGGCTTCCTTGAGAAAAATTAGGAAAGGAGATGTGTGGAGATGTTATGTATAATAAAAGATCATCAGCATATAGTGATAATTTGGCCTCTCGCCCATCAACCTGGAGTCCTCGTATATCAGGATTAGCTCTTAATGCATTGGCAAAGTGTTCCATGCACAGGATATAAACGAGGGGAGAGAGGGGGCAACCCTGCCTCGTGCCATTGTAGATATGGAAGGCGTCCGACAGGATCCCGTTCACTCTAACCCGGGCCGAGGGGGAGCTGTATAGGCCCATCATTTTTTGCAGTAGGCAAGGGCCGATGCCAATCTGTATTAGGGATTCCCTCATAAACTCCCAGTGGATCCTGTCGAACGCCTTCTCTGTGTCAACTGATAGCACACACATAGGAATCTTGTGATGTTGGGCTCTGTGAATCAAGGATACTGTTTTCAGGGTGTTATCCCTGGCCTCTCTAAGGGGTGTGAAGCCCACCTGGTCTGTGTGGATGATCTGGGGCAAGGAGTCTCTGAGTCTGTCTGCTATAATTTTGGAATAGAGTTTGACATCCAGGTTGATGAGCGAGATGGGGCGATAACTCCCACAAGAGTTAGGGTCTTTTCCCGGTTTCGGGATGACCACTATATGGGCCTGTAGTGTCTGTTTTGGGAAAGGGGAGTCCTGTGTGATAGAGTTAAAGGCAGAGGTAAGTATGGGCACCAGTTCTTTTGAGAATGTTTTATAAAAGGCACCAGTGAACCCATCTGGGCCTGGGCTTTTGTTAGTTTTCATACAACTGATTCCTGAAAGAACCTCCGCCTCAGAGAACTCTTTTTCAAGCTCCGTGATCGTGTCAGGAGAGAGTGCAGGCAATCTGGTATTTGTTATGTAGGATTTGATCTTTGCTGATAGGGCAGGGCGATCAATATCTTTGAATTTGCCTGGGAGATTGTATAGCGATTGATAGAAAGTTCGAAAGGACTCTGCTATATCTGTAGGTTTGTGTTTTATTGCTCCTGATTGGGAGGAGATAGAGGGAACAAAAGTAGTGTTGGTCTTGGGGTGTAGATAGCGTGCCAAGGCAGTGCCACATTTATTTTCTTGTGCATAGCGCATGCCTTGGATTCTCTCTCGGTGTCTAAGAGATTGCTCATCGAGCAGGGGGAGGATTTGGTGGCGGGTCTTGGAAAGCTCCACCGTGGTGGACGGGATTCTGCTATTTTCTGTCTTGTGCTTGGCTTCTAGTAAGGTAAGATTAGATAGAAGTTCAGACAACTTTACATTTTTAGTTCTTTTTAGCCTTGTACCGTGGGAAATGAATTGGCCTCTTATAGTGCAATTAAGAGCCTCCCATTTCACTGCCTCAGGCATCCTGTCGTTCACGTGGTTTGCCATGAAGTCTGCAATGGTCCTGCGTATATCCTGCAGACACTCAGGGTCTTTGGGAAGATTGTTATTAAGTCTCCATATATATATTCCCCTTTTGTGGACTGCAGGATATCAAAGGAACAGTATACTGGTGCGTGATCTGACCAGAGCTTCACGCCTATATCAGAGGCGAGGGCTTTGTCTAGCAGGCCATGCGAAATGAGAATATAGTCAATGCCGCTAAAGGATCCGTGTGGTGCAGAAAAAATGGAAAAATCTCTTGTTTTGGGGTTGAGTATTCTCCAACAATCTGTGATATGCATTTCATGTAGCTTAGCCTTTACCTGGAGGAGGGTTCCTCTGGGTACAGTAGACTGGCCCGTGGAGGAGTCGAGGTCTGGATTAAGACACATGTTTAGGTCAGCCCCAATAACAACCGGGCCATTGGCAAAGGCCTCTAGTTTAGGGAGAAGGCGCAATAGCCATTGACCTTGATTTTGATTAGGAAAGTAGAGGGAAGCAAGTGTAAAGGGTCTGTTGCTTATTTTGAGTTTTAGAAAAAAAGATACCTTCCAAGGGGGTCAGCAAGTGATTCCACCTCTGTGTAAGGCAAGCTCTTATGAAATGCAATCAACACCCCTTTAGATTTGGAGTGGGGGAAAGTACTATGAAACCAGGTAGTGTAATATTTGTTTCTAACCTGGGGGATGTTGTCTGTGCGGAAATGGGTCTCTTGTAGAAACAGTATTTTGACACCATTTTTGTGCATATTATATACAATCTGTGATCGTTTGGCAGGGCTGTTTAACCCTTTGGCATTGAGCGTGGCGCACTTGCAAGATCTATCCCCGGACTTATGTATTGTCGCCATCGAGCAGAGGGTGCTGTGGATAAATGATAACTAGTCTGTCTGTAGCCTGTGCTGTTCTAGCAGGGAGCACATGAGAAGAGCCATCTAAACAAACATCTGTGAAGTGTGTAAGGAGTTCCCAGGGGGGTAGGGGGGGAAACATTTGAGAACATAACGTCAAAATCAGTAAAGAGAATACCAAACAAATAACATTTCTATAAGAAACAGGTAAAGACATCAACATTGCATTGCAACTGGCTAAAGCCAGGTATAGATCTGGTGGGGTGAGGAGGCCCAGGACACCCGGAGACCCCTCCACCCCCCATGACTCAGTCGCTATGTCCCCAGAGAAAACTCTGAGGTACTTTCCATTAGGAACAAGAGGCAGTTACTTGTTGAAGGGCAGACCCGTTGTGGTAGCTGTATCGAATAGGGTGATTGCAAAAGTTTTAAAATAGGAAGCAGACTTTGTTGAGTCCCCCACCTTGAGCCAGCCTGAGGGAGTGTATATTCGAGCACAACATAACAGCCTTTTAACACAACTGCTACACATAGCTATACAGTAAACGTGCTGTAAGCTAGGAAACCGAGGGGGGGGGGGAACATACATTGAAGTGGGTTTGGGGAGCCCTCGGTCTGCAGCCTGTAAGGCTAAAATCAATAAAGTTTAAAGTGATAAAGTCAGAGTGATTCTTCAGGGTGTAACGGAACAAAAACAAGTGGAAAAGCTTTTATCTCACCCAGTGTCTGTGTTTTCGCTCGGAGCAAGGCCTCTCTTTGTTCTTCCCCTGTGGGACGCGGTGCGCCAGGCAGGGCGTTGAGGTAGGCCGGTTCCAGCTTTATCCTTATCGGGTGGCAGTTCCAGAGGCCAGTCGTGAAGAGATGGGGTAGGGATGTTCAGAATTTCGCAGAAGCGTGGCAGGTCACTCGGTGTAGAAAGAACCGCGGATTTCCCCTCGTGGTTGACCAGGAGTTGGAATGGATATCCCCCTCTGTAGGGGATGTGTTTGTCTCGGAGAACATCTAACAGTGGTTTCATCGCCCATCTTAGTTGCAGAGTTAGCCTGGAGAGGTCTGCAAGGATAGCTATTTTAATTCCATCGATCTCTAGCTGGTCAGCATTCCGAGCTGCCGCCATTATGGGCTCTTTGGTGGTGAAGTAGTAGACTCGGCAGATGACGTCACGCGGCCTATCTGGATTATTTGTAACCGGTCCCAATGAGCGGTGAGCGCGATCAATTTCAATTGGGGAATCCGGGGGTCTGTCCAATAGCTTGTTAAATAAATCAAAGCCAAAGCAATCATCACATATCTATAAATCAGCTGTATCAGTAAAGGACCCAGATAACAGAGACAGCTGCCACACTCCTGATTACAACCCCCAGCCAGGAGCTAGGAACACAGACCTCAAAGTCAAGGGAAACAACATTAAAGCAGTACTCTGCAATGCCAGGTCCATAAACAACAAAACAGCAGTTATTCATGATCTAATAGAGGCTTCAGATCTAGCTTTAATTACAGAGACATGGTTGGATCAGAACTCAGGACCCACTCTCGCAGCTGTGGTACCAGACAATTACTCAGTTTTACACTGTGAAAGGCAAAACCGCAAGGGCGGAGGATTAGCTCTGTGCTTCAAATCCAGTTTGAATATTAAACCCCTTGCTGTAGCCCCCACCCACTCTTTTGAATGTCTAGCAGCCCAGCTCTCAGCTGGAAAAAAAATAAACATACTGCTTGTCTACCGACCCCCTGACGCTGGCTCAGCTTTTCTCAAGGAAATAGCAGAACTTGTATCTTGCATAACACTGAAACACCCTAGGTGGATAATTCTTGGAGACTTTAACGCACGGGTAGATACACACTCTTCCCAATTTGGAACTAAGCTACTTCTCTCCATGAATGAACTGGGCTTCTCTCAAGCCGTCAACCTCCCTACCCACAAAAAAGGACACACTTTGGACCTCATTTTCCATTCAGAACTCCTAATATCCAATGTGGAAATTGATCCAGTAGTTTGGTCAGACCACCACACTGTCCACTTCTCCTTTACAGCACCGGCTACAAAACACCAAGTGAAAGAACTAATAAAATATCGTTCCTTGAAAGGTTTGACACCCCAACACCTTCAGAACAGCCTCAATCTAGGTGGACTGACAGATCACAACTTAGGCCTTGAATCCATGGTCCTTAAATATAACCACGATGTCTCAGCCGCTTTTGACGCCATAGCTCCCTTAAAGATTAAACGTTCCGCACCATTACATCACGCTCGCTGGTTTGACAACTCTATAAAGGAACTAAAGAAACAGGGACGCAGACTGGAACGAAGGTGGCGCAAACATCAGTCTCCTGATGACAAACTTTCCCTAATTGCTCACCTGAAAAAATATCAAACGATGATTAACAAAAAGAAGTCCTTATTCCTGTCTCACGAAATTGCAAATGCAGCCAACAGACCTGCCCAACTCTTCCGCACGGTTGACAGTCTCTGCAATCCATCTTGCAGGAAATCCAGCATCAGACCTTCACAGGAACTGTGCGAGAAATTTGCCCACTTCTTCTCAGACAAAGTCTCCTCCATACGATCTGCCATTCAATTCACAGCCCCAGAAACCCATGCAGAGCCATATAACAGGTGCAAAAATAGCCTACCACCATGGTCTGATTTTAAGGTAATCACTGAAAAAGACATCTTGGATATCCTCTCAAACCTTCGCCAGACTACCTGCGATCTGGACCCTGGCCCCACTAAGTTCATGTTGAAATGCCCTGAACTATTTACACCGGCATTCCACAAAATAGTCAACGGCTCCTTACAAGAAGGGTGGTTTCCCTCTACTCTGAAAGAAGCAATCGTCAGGCCTCTACTCAAGAAACCATCCTTAGACCCAGATGCTCTAAACAGCTACAGACCTGTCTCAAACCTCCCCTTTCTGGGAAAAGTTATTGAAAAGGCTGTCTACCTCCAACTTGAAGCCAGGCTCTCCAGAAACAACATCCTTGACCCTCTTCAATCTGGTTTCAGGAAATATCACAGCTGTGAAACAGCCCTCACCCAGATTTGCAATGATCTGCTTATTGCAAGAGACAAGGGTCAATGTTCCATCCTGATTTTGCTCGACCTCTCAGCGGCTTTTGACACAGTCGATCATGAAATCTTACTCAACAGGCTACAAGAGTACTGTGGCATAGATGGCATTGTTCTCCGGTGGTTCAACTCCTTCCTGGCTGGCAGAACACAAAGGGTAGCCTTAGGGCCCTTCCTCTCCAACCCTGTACCACTAAAATACGGTGTACCTCAGGGCGCAATATTATCCCCTTTATTGTTCACCATATACATGCTGCCACTTGGAGAAATCATACAAAAACATGGCCTGACATATCATTGCTATGCTGATGACACCCAGCTATATTTGTCATTCAAACCTGATGTCACAGACCCTACTCCACAAATAAACGCATGCTTAGCTGAGCTTCAGGAGTGGATGAATAATAATTGGCTAAAACTTAATGCTGACAAAACTGAGGTTCTTGTTATCGAGGGCCAGGGCTCAACAGCAAAGCAGCTTCAGTCTCAACCAACACCGCTAAGGATAGGGAGCTCAGACCTGAACAACTCAGACTGTGTGCGCAGCCTGGGAGTACTGATTGATGGGAAATTAAGCTTCAGGAATCAAATCTCAGCTGTTGTGAAACATTCCTTCTTTCACCTAAGGAATATTGCAAGGATTAAACACCTAATTCCTTCAGAGGATCTTCCAACCCTAGTTCATGCCTTCGTCACATCAAGGCTAGACTACTGCAACGTCCTCTACACAGGCCTGCATAAGAAAGACTTACGCCGCCTGCAATTAGTACAGAATGCCGCCGCAAGGCTGTTAACGAGCCAACCCCGCCATTGCCACATAACACCAACCCTGAGCTCACTCCACTGGCTACCGATAAAATGGAGAATTCTGTTTAAGATTGGCTTACTGACATTCAAATCCTTGCACAATCTGGGCCCTGGATACCTGAAGGACTTGTTGCAACTACATCACCCCCCCCACAATCTTAGATCAAAAGGACGTAACACCTTGGTCACCCCCAGAGTCCACCTCAAAACCTTTGGAGACAGAGCCTTTTGTCATGCTGCCCCTACACTTTGGAACTCCCTGCCACACCCAATCAGGACAGCCCCATCCCTGGAAGCATTTAAGTCTAAACTGAAAACCTACCTTTTCAGTCTGGCATTCATGAACATCTGACTATCTCCTCTGTAACACAACCCAGCCTGAAACCCTGTATTAATCTGAGACACAGCTATGCGCTTTGAGTCCTATGGGAGAAAAGCGCTTTACAAATGTTATTGTATTGTATTGTATTATTAAATATGCGGAGAAGCATGGGGAGAAGGCCCGCTGTTGGGATAGACTCGAGTAGGCCCCTGACTCTCAGGTTGTTACGCCGGTGACGGTTTTCCTGGTCATCCATTTTCATAAATATGTTGTGGATCTGGGTAGAATGCATATCTATGGTTGTCTGCTGGACAATTAGGGTGTTCTCTATATTGTCAATGTCCTTTTCAATCCTTTCCACTCTGTTGCCTATGTGGCGTATCTCCTGCTTCACCCCCTCCAACTCCCTCTTATACGTTTCCTCTATACGGCTCACATACCTCTCGAGGTCGTCTTTAGTGGGGAGAGTGCGTATGTAATCATGTAGGTCCACTTTAATAAAGGAGTCAGCACCCTCTGAACGAGCGGGAGATGAATGATTACTGGCAGGCCTCGGCGGTGAAGGAGCCGGCGGGTCCATTGGGTAGGTAGAGGTTGGTTGGCTGGTGGTAGCTCTCGGCGAGGGAGACTGATGATCCTCTGGACGAGCAGGGGATGTGTGAGAGTTGGGAGTGTTCGGCGGGGAGAAGGGAGGCGAAGCCGGAGAAGCAGTTTTGTCACGCTGCACAGTGTCGAGCGCCATCTTAGATATATCCGTGTTGCTGGAGGCCCGGGTTAACGGCTTCAGGAATCGCTGTATGTGTTCTTTGGGAGCCACGGAGCCTCTAGCCAGGGCCTTCTCCTCTTTGTCCTTCTTCTTATTACCTATTTGGGAAGATATGGGTCGCTTTTGTAAGCTTTTTAGTGAGTCAGCGGGGTAGTGGAGCAGGAGCTCAGAGAAGAAACGTCTTCAGTGCGCCATGAGCAAGCCACGCCCCCCTTGAATCAGTTTTTTAACCCCCACAGGACTGCTGCATACTGGATGTTTTTCCCTGTTCACACCATTCTTTGTAAACCCTAGAAATGGTTGTGCGTAAAAATCCCAGTAACTGAGCAGATTGTGAAATACTCAGACCGGCCCGTGTGGCACCCACAGACATAATTTTTCAGGTTACAGCTGTACCTTCTGTAGGAGCCATGGTTTCAATAGCATTGAGAGCGGGCATACCGGGATGGAGAGGGATTAAGAGAGGGAGTGTAAGTGTATACTCTTCATATACACTTGGGTATACTTAAAAGCATACTCAGCGCCCCTGCTCAGTGTCCCTTTCAAGTTTTTTTTTTGGGGGGGGGGGGGTAGTTTGGACTGGTTTGCAGGCTTTAAAATACTTACTGAGCCTCCAGCGACGTTTTCCTACCGTGCTCCTAGTGGCTTTCCGACGTCCTCTGTGCACGGCAGCAGGCGTATCACTTGACTCTAGGCAGGTCAGGTAACACGCCGGCTTCCATGCAAGGAGGATGGCAGAAAGCAGCTAGGAGTTTCAGGAGGGCTGCAAGATGTTACTGGAGGTTCAGTGAGTATTTTGGAGCAGTTTTGTGTTTTTTCTGCTGGTGGTTTAAGCAATCAACAAGCCCATGAATACGGCATCAGGTGATCCCTGCTGGTGGTGGATATTGGGGACTTAACATCTGATAATATATCTGTATGCATGTATATCTGATATACATATAAATACAGGTAGCCAGACTTCTCCCTCCAGTTAAATATAGGTAGCCAGACCTAATTCCCCCCCCCCCCCCAAGTAATTCATAGGTAGCCAGACCTGTCCCTACTACCGCCAGTACACACACACACACCATTTAAATATAACAGTTCTTTTTGTATTGAATCAAATGAATCGATGTTCAATTCATTTGATTCAATACAAAAAGAACCAGCTCATTGATGAGCTGGTTACTATACCTTAGAAAGCGTCCTGTGCAGGACGTATAGCGCCGGCTCCCGCTGTCTCCCCACCTGCCTGCACCAGTCACCCCTCACCTAGGCTGGCACCCGGTGCACCCATGGGTGCACCAGGTGCCAGGCTAGGTGAGGGTGACAGGTGAGGAGGCGGGGAGGACAGCGGGAGCCGACACTATACGTCGGCAGGACGCATTCTAAGGTATAGTATAGTTAATTGCCGTGGGAGATCTTCAATCAACTTAATTGAAGATCGCAAGATTGGAGGATACTGTATACGTTGGATCATTTACTGAGGAAATGGGCGTGGCAACATTCTGTTAAAGGTACAGGTAAGTATTTCTGGTTAATTTAGAATAATAAAACACTTTTCTCGTGGTTGTGTTTTTATTTCATTTAACCATTTGTGGAAATGGGTAAGGGCTACTTTGTACCCCAATACTCATTTCTCCTGGGAGGGGGGTGGGAATCTGGGGTCCCCTTCTTAAAAGGGACTCCCAGATGCCACCATGAACCCCCACCCCCCAGGGAGTCGTTGCCCCCACCTCCGGTGCCCCAGGATTGGACAAGGGCTCTGGGGGGAGGGGGAGGCTTTGCCTACCCCTCCCCCCCAGAGACCCCCCCATACCATGGACCATGCGGGCTGGTATAGCTCAGGGTGCGAAGCCCCAGTCGGCCGGGGCTCCGCATTCTGGCTATCCCAGCCTGCATGTGGGACAAGGGGTTACAGAGGCTCGGGAGGGGGGACCCCACATCATTTTTTTTTTCAGATTTCCTACACTCAGCACATAAAAATAAAAAAATATTTTTTTTTTAAGGACTTCCGAGGCCACAAGTATGAAAAAAGTTAAATACCATTTCATAATCCATATCCATGGATGATGCCATCCACGCCCTCCGGTTCATTCCACCATGGCACCCGCAGTAATACCGGCCTGGTCGGGTCTCGACCCCTCCGAACGGGTCGGGTTCTCATTCCTCCCTCAATATGGCCGCCACAGATTGCCGCGGCTGCGCAGTCCGCATAGACGCGATTGTGGCTGCGCAGCTCTAGGGCCTCCTCCCGTTGCGTCATCAATATGCGTGCATACATCGGACGCATCGGCAGGAGGCCCTAGAGCTGCACAGCCGCAATCGCGTCTATGTGGAATGCGCAGCCGCGGCAATCTGTGGCGGCCATATTGAGGGGGGGATGAGAACTCGACCCGTTCAGAAGGGTTGGGACCCGACCGGGGCCGGTATTACTGCGGGAGCCATGGCGGAATGAACGGGAGGGCGCGGATGGCATCCTCCATGGATCTGGATTATGAAAAGGTATGTAACTTTTTCCCATTTTTGGCCTCGGAAGTCCTTTAAATATTGTTTCCTGCTATCTTTTTAACATATCCTGCAAATTTGGGGTTGCTAGGATGTAAGGGGCCTTTGCTATTACCTGCTATAGTCAGCGGGTGATAACCAACCAGAGTTATAGGGGTGCAAAGGTGCTGAATTTTGCAATTGGCTTTTATTGGGCTCCCTATTTCACTTTCAAAAATCTCAAATCTTTTCAAATGGCGATGGCTCAGCAGTGGCACATTTTCTAGCATTGTAGGGACTCTTAGGGGGATCATGACTGGTGAGTTTCGGGCCCCTTGGCCAAAGAAGTGATAGCCTAGGGTCACAAAAACCTGTTTATTTTGGCAATGTTAATGGTGGAGATTCTGACAAACATAAATCGCAGCCATGATTACGCAGCCACAATACCTGAATACAAGAAAGACGAGATCATGCAGCACAGTATGAGTACAAGGTAATGCTTAGTCACTGGAGGGGAGCATGGAGATTAGGCAAGTTAGGTTCACTCAGATGCATAGCATGGGTTCACAGTAATGGAGGTGCATGATCAGGTAGGACACAAAAGGAGGAGGACCCTGCCCAAAGGCTTACAATCTAGAGGGAGAGGTAAGGACACGGAAGGTAGGGGACCAGAGTTCAGCTGTGGGTTTAGAGCACTTGTGAGTAGTAGTAGGCCAGAGTAAAAAGGTGAGTTTTGAGGGCTTTCTTGAAGATGTTGAAGGAGGGGGCTGCCCTAATGGGTGGAGGTAGGGGGTTCCATAGTGTTGGAGCAGCTCTTGAGAAGTCTTGGAGGCGTGCATGGGACTGGGTGATGCGGGGGGCGGTTAGGCGAAGTTCATTGAAAGAGCGGAGTGAGCGGCTCGGTGTGTACCTCTGAGTAAGATCGGAAATGTAGGTTGGACAGGTTTTGTGGACAGATTTGTAGATAAGACACAGTATCTTGAATCTGATTCTGGACTGGATAGGAAGCCAGTGGAGGGATTCAAGGAGGGGATCCGTCGTGGTGGAGCGATGGGAGCAGTGGATAATTCTGGCTGCCGCATTCATGATGGACTGCAGTGGGGCTGTTCGGGTCATAGGGAGACCAGACAGCAGGGCATTGCAGTAGTCAAGGCGGAAAATTATGAGGGCATGGATGAGGAGTTTGGTGGTGGCAGAGGTCAGGAAAGGGCGAATCTTACAGATGTTACAAAGGTGGAAGTTGCAAGACTTTGTGAGGTTTTGGATGTGGGGAGTGAAGGAAAGTGCAGAGTCCAGGGTGACACCCAGACAGCGGGCTTGAGAGGTAGGGCGAATGGTAGTGTGGTTAACAGTGACATGCACATCTGGGAGGTTTATGGATGTGCGGGGTGGGAAGATCATAAATTCCGTTTTGTCGAGGTTTAGTTTCAGGAACCTAGCGGACATCCAGGAGGAGATGGCTGATAGACAGGAGGAGACCTTGTCCATGGGTGGATATGTCAGGGGTGTGGAGGTAGATCTGGGTGTCATCTGCATACAGATGATAGTTAAAACCCATGGAGGAGATAACCTTGCCAATGGAGGATGTGTATAGGGTGAACAGTAGGGGGCCAAGGACTGAACTTTGGGGGACTCCCACCGAGACGTGGTTGGGCGTGGAGGAGGACTCATTGAAGGTGGTCGTGAAGGAGCGGTTGGAGAGGTAGGATGAAAGCCAGGACAGGGCAAGATCGTGAATTCCCATGGACTGGAGGGACTGGAGGAGTAGGGGATGATCTACTGTGTCAAACGCTGCTGAAAGGTCAAGGAGGAGGAGAATGGAGTATTTACCTTCAGCTTTAGCTAAGGCAAGGTTATCTCTTCCAGGTAGAAGGCATATTGTTGTACTTGCACTCCACTGTTGGGTTTCCTACATCTCTGCAAACCAGAGTTACGGGGGTGCAAAAGTGCTAAATTCCCCCATAGGCTTTCATTGGGCCTCCTATTTCACTTTCTAAAATCTCACATTTTTTCAAAGGACGATGGCTCAGCAGTGGCACATTTTCTAGCATTGTAGGGACTCTTAGGGGGGTAATGACTGGTGAGTTTCGGGCCCCTAGGCCAAAGAGGTCATAGCCTAGGCTCACAAAAACCTGTTTATTTTTGCAAAGGTACTGGTGGCGATTCTGATGAACATAAATCGCAGCCATGGCCCTTAGCTATGACCTCTTTAGCCTAGGGGCCCGAAACTCACCAGTCATGAGCCCCCTAAGAGTCCCTACAATGCTAGAAAATTTGTCACTGCTGAGCCATCGCCCTTTGAAAAAATATGAGATTTTGGAAAGTGAAATAGGAAGCCCAATGAAAGCCAGTGGCAAAATTCAGCACGTTTGCACCCCCATAACTCTGGTTGATTTATCACCCACCGACTTTAGCAGTTAATAGCACAGGCCCCTTACATCCTAGCAACACCAAATTTGCAGGATATGTTAAAAAGATAGTGGGAAACAATATTGAAAAAAAATTGTATTTTTGGGGAATGTTCTGAGTGGGGAAAATCTGAAAACAAAATGGCATGGGGTCCCCCCATCCCAAGCCTCTGTAACCCCTTGTCCCCCATGCAGGCTGGGATAGCTAGAATGCGGAGCCCCGGCCGACTGGGGTTTCGCACCCTGAGCTATACCAGCCCACAGGGTCCATGGTATGGGGGGGGCTCTGGGGGGAGGGGCGGCCAAGCCTCCCCCTCCCCCCGGAGCCCTTGTCCAATCCATGGACAAGGGGCTCTTCCCCACCTCCGGTGCCCCAGGAGGAGGTGGGGGTGACGACTCCCTGGGGGGGGGTTTCATGGTGGCATCTGGGAGTCCCCTTTAAGAAGGGGACCCCAGATGCCCACCCCAGTCTCCGGAGAAATTAGTATAGGGGTACAAAGTACCCCTTACCCATGTCCACAAATGGTTAAATGAAATAAAAACACAACCACCAAAAAAGTATTTTAATAATCTTAATTAACCAGAAATACTTACCTGTACCTTTAAAAGAAATGTTCCCACGGCAATATCCTCGGTAACGATCCAACGTATAAAGTATCCTCCAATCTTGCGATCTTCAATCAAGTTGATTGAAGATCTCCCACAGCAATTTACTATACTATACCTTAGAATGCGTCCTGCCTACGCATAGCGCCGGCTTCCGCTGTCCTCCCCGCCTCCTCACTTGTCACCCTCACCTCGCCTTGGGTGCACCGGGTGCCAGCCTAGGTGAGGGGTGACAGGTGTAGGCAGATGGGGAGAGACAGCGGGAGCCGGCGCTATACGTCCGCACAGGACGCATTCTAAGCTATAGTAACCGCCTCATCAATGAGTCGGTTCTTTTTGTATTGAATCGAATGAATTATTACCGAGGAAACTATGCGTACAAAACTATGCATAAGCATAAGCTACGCCTATTGTGGAAACTATGCCTGCCAACTTAACTATGTTGGAGACGTAATGTACGAAGTACGCGTAGTTTACGCCTAGTGGCATGTGTCTACGCGTCACTACGAAAGAACAACTACACGTGCGAAGCTACGCATATTACGTACTAAGTACGCGTAGCAAACGTAGCTACGAAGTCCCTCAGAATAACTACGCATATTTTACTACGCGTAGTTTTGTACATACGAAATACTACGGCGATGCGTATTTCGTCAACTACGATGCATAGATTCGCATAGGCGTAGTTTCTGCTCAACCCTGAATTTGAGTGCTGTCAAGAGGCGGAGCCCAAACTACAATAAAAACTGTGTAATTCGGCAACCAGCAATGGCTGGCAGTCACGGATTAGATCCTACCCCACAGTCTACTGTGGCCTGGAGGGGGAATAGCAATTATCAACTCAGTAATTAGCAACCCCAGGACTTTTGCAGGAGCAGAGAGAGATGTTTTTCAGCTTTACCCTGCACCCAAATCTCCTGGAGCTTTAATTAAATGTTTGCCCTTTACTAGTGTGTATTGTCACTGTTTGGATAGTTTTCCCCATTTGAAGTCCTCTTTTAACAGGCACCCCCAACACATCATGAAAGAAAGAGGTTTAGTATAAAAGATCCCCTTAGTGATTTATAACACTGTTACAAGAAAAACAATCACAGCAGTCTTCTCCTCTAGGCATCCTTCAGGCAGCTATGCACTGCTGAATTATTTTATACTGCTCCGTCCCTGGAGTGAGCCTTCAGAGATAAACTCAGCCTCTGAATGAACACTCATGCACAGTCAAACCAAAGACCAGCTAGGGCTTTCTGGGCAAAAGCCACATGAGGACTACATGAAGGCATCAGTAGTGGGTGGCATGCAAGGAAAGTTTGCTGTTTTTACCATGCTTGTAAATAATTCTGCAAAACTGAAGATGCTATTCTCGTTGCAATAGCAAATTTATAAATTTTGCTTCCTAAGCCCATGATACACATTGACATACGTAATTGTGCGAATGTTCACATCCAAATTTTCTGAAACATGTATCCTTTTTTACCACACCAGACAGGCGAATTGCCTACAATGCAAGTCAATCGAAATGCAAATTTTTACATTCCAAAATCGAAAAAAATTTATGTGAATGTGAAGGTAATTACATATAATTTCATGTAAGTTACCTCCATTGTTATGCATGGATACATCAGAAAGCAAAAGATTGCATAAAGACACGAACAAAAACGAGAAGAATTGGCTACGAAAAATTGCACAATGGCGAATACAGAAAAATGTAAAACGTGTCCAGAAATCATAGGGATAAGTGTAAAAGCACCCCAAAAGGTAAATGTATGACAAAAAGTATCGAGCTGGATGAGATGAGAAAATGATTCTTCACAAATAATTAATAGCTGATTAAGACTCTGGACATAAAATGTTGTACCTACCTGGCATGTATTGCAGATTTGTCTGTCACCATTGTTGGTTTATATCTTTTCTGAATATCCTCAGGATTGAGTCCAGTGCGACAGACAGACAAAGCCTTATAACACTGTTGTCCTTCAGGACTACCTATGAAATGTGAAGGAACACCCACTGCCTGCATCTGCCCAGAATTTTCTATAAAACAAAGGATAAACAGAATAAAGAGAAATATATAAAAGGTAAAGTAAGAGATATTGTAACCTTACTGTATATCAAGCAAAGTAAGTGAAGGAAGTGACAATATTTATAATTTTGTTAAGATTATGAATAACTTTTAAAAATATGAATGTTATCCTATTCTATTTTACTGCATTAACTTAACAAAACTAAACTAGTGATGGTGGACATATGAAAATTGACAGTGCTAACTTATTTTGGAAATTTATATTTCCCTAACCACTGTGCAGACCCTTTGCCCCAATTTTCTTAGTTAAAGTGTATGTGTTTTTTTTTTTTTTTAACCATCCAGTAGACGCTCACAGAACAGGTAAACGCAGTATCTCACTAAAGTGAGTACACCACTCACAGTTTTGTAAATATTTTATAATATCTTTTCATGGGACAATACTGAAGACATGACCACTGGTGTAATAATAGGGGAGGCAGCCCCTGCCTCTGTGGGGGGGCCCGGGGCCCCACTGGGGCCCGCTCATGGCCGTTTTGAGGAGGCAGGAGGGGTCGCAGCATGAGGGGAAAGCTTTGCACATCAGCGGGGAGGGGGGACAGTCCCCCCCCTCCCCCACCTCGGGCTCTCCACTCTGCGCTCCCCCTTCTGCATCTATCTAAGTGGTAGCAGCGGCGGTGGCAGCAGCTATAATTACCTCCATTCACCACGGAGGTCTCCGATCAGCAAGGGCTTCTCCGATCTGCAAGGGCTTCACATTACTTCCTGGTAACAGGAAGTAATGCGAAGCCCTTGCAGATCGGAGAAGCCCTTGCAAATCGGAGACTTCCGGTGGTGAATGGAGGTATTTATAGCTGCCGCCACCGCTGCTACCACTTAGATAGATGCAGGAGGGGGAGCGCAGAGGGGAGAGCTCGAGGTGGGGGAGGGGGGGGCTGTCCCCCCTCCCCGCTGATGTGCAAAGCTTTCCCCTCATGCTGCGACCCCTCCTGCCTCCTCGAAACGGCCATGAGCGGGCCCCAGTGCCCCCCCCCCTGCGGGGGCAGGGGCTGCCTCCCCTATTGTTACACCAGTGGTCATGTCTTCAAACAGGAAGTAATGTGAAGCCCTTGCAGATCGGAGAAACCCTTGCAGATCAGAGACCTCCGGTGGTGAATGGAGGTATTTAAAGCTGCTGCCGCCGCTGCTACCTCTTAGATAGATGAAGGAGGAGGAGTGCAGAAGGGAGAGCCAGAGGTGAGGGCCCCCCTCCCTGCTGATGTGCAAAGCTTTCTCCTCATGCTGTGACCCCTCCTGCCCCCCCAAAACGACCATGAGCGGGCCCCAGGGGGGGGGGGGCAGCTCAAATTCTTGCAGGGGGGCCCGGGGACTTCTAGTTACGCCCCTGGACATGACACTTTGATACAATGTAAAGTAGCCAGCTTGTATAACAGTGTAAATTGACTTTCCCATCAAAGTAACTCTACACACAGCCATAAATGTCTTAACCACTGCAACAAAGATGAGTACACTTCTAAGTGAAGAAAGTCAAAATTGTGCACAAAGTGTTAATAATTTGTGTGCCTACCACTATTTTCCAGCACTGCATTAACTTTCTTGGGCATGGAGTTCACTACAGTTTCACAGGTTTCCACTGGAATCCTCTTCCACTCCTCCATGATGAAGCTGTTGGATGCTAGGGACCATGCGCTACTCCAGCTTCTGTTTGTGGATGCCCCGCAGATGTTCGTTTAGATCTGGAGACATCCATCTTCCCATCAACTCTGACCAGCTTCCCTGTCCCTGCTGAAGAGAAGCACCCCCAGAGCATGATGCTGCCACCACCATATTTGACAGTGGGGATGGTGTGTTCAGAGTGATGTGCAGTGTTAGTTTTCCGCCACACATAGCGTTTTGCATTTTGGCCAAAAAGTTCCATTTTGGTCTCATCTGACCAGAGCACCTTCTTGCACATGTTTACTGTGTCCCCCACATGGGTTATGGCAAACTGCAAATGGGACTTCTTATGCTTTTCCATTAACAATGTCTTTCTTCTTGTCACTCTTCCATAAAGGCCAACTTTGTGCAGTGCATGACTAATAGTTGTCCTATGGACAGATTCCCCCACCTGAGCTGTAGATCTCTGCAGCGCGTCCAGAGTCACCATGGGCCTCTTGACTGCATTTCTGATCAGCGCTCTCCTTGTTTGGCCTGTGAGTTTAGGTGGACGGCCTTGTCTTGGTAGGTTTACAGTTGTGCCATACTCCTTCCATTTCTGAATGATCGCTTGTACAGTGCACCGTTGGATGTTCAAGGCTTTGGAAATCTTTTTGTAGCCTAAGTCTGCTTTAAATTTCTCAATAACTTTATCCCTAACCTGTCTGGTGTGTTCTTTAGACTTCATGGTGTTGTTGCTCTCAATATTCTCTTGGACAACCTCTGAGGCCGTCACAGAGCAGCTGTATTGGTACTGACATTAGATTACACACAGGTGCACTCTATTTAGTCATTACCACTCATCAGGCAATGTCTATGCGCAACTGACTGCACTCAGACCAAAGGGGGCTGAATAATTACACACACCCCCCTTTGCAGTTATTTATTTGTAAAAAATGTTTGGAATCATGTATGATTTTCTTTCTACTTCTCACATGTACAAAACTTTGTATTGGTCTTTCATGTGGAACTCCAATAAAATTGATTCATGTTTGTGGCAGTAATATGACAAAATGTGAAAAACTTCAAGGGGGCCGAATACTTTTGTAAGCCACTGTATTTGCAAACGACAATCTCTGGATATAATGCTGAACACTTGCATTCAACTTCCTTAGCCGACCATGGCGAGGCCTGTTCTGAAGTGTATCTGTCCTGATAAAATACTGTAATTATATGAGCTCAAATGAAGAAAGTTTAAATCTTACCAGATACAGGCGAGAAAGATGGATTGTGCTAAGAGATATTTGAGATTGATAACCAGGGAGGGGGAGGGGAGGGGGAGGAAGGGAATCCTAGGTGCAGCATCTTGAGTGTGGGAAATTGAATGAAGGATGACAGAGTGACTGAGTATGAGATGATGACTAGTAGACTCAGCTAAGAAATACAATGGTTAGAGATGGCTCAAATCTCAGATTTTGTGAACCGGCGAACTCAGCGAACCGCAATAGACTTCAATGGGCAGGCGAACTTGAAAAACTACAAACACTGTTTCTGGCCACAAAAGTGATGGAAAAGATGTTTCAAGGTGTCTAACACTAGAGATGGCCCAAACAATCCGATTATCGGTTCTCGAACCGGTTTCGTGAACTTCGGCAAAAAGTTCGGTTCGCGCGAACTTCCAAGAAACCGCAATAGACTTCAATGGGGAGGTGAACTTGAAAAACTAAAAAAATGTATGCTGGCCACAAAAGTGATGGAAAAGATGTTTCAAGGGGTCTAACACCTGGAGGGGGGGCATGGCGGAGTGGGATAGATGCCAAAAGTCCCGGGAAAAAAATCTGGATTTGATGCAAAACAGCGTTTTAAGGACCAAAATCACATTGAATGCTAAATTGCACGCCTAAAGTGCTTTAAAACATCTTGCATGTGTATACATGGATCAGGGAGTGTAATTAGAGTACTGCTTCACACTAACACACCAAACTCACTGTGTAACGCACCGCAAACAGCTGTTTACGTAGTGACGGCTGTGCTGGACTGGTGCGCACCATGGCGAGAGTGCAGGCCGTGGCGGTTATCAAGCCCATATGGTCGCCAGGCTGTGGTAGCTCAATGATAGAACAACAGTGACTGTCCAGCTGATCAAATTTGGTCTGTCCACAATGAAGCAACGATCTTATTATCTTTGGTGTGCCACCCCCCGAGACACTCATATAGCCAGCGGTCATTGCTTCATTGTGATGCACAAGCCCCTTCACCGCAGCAAGGTAATGATCACGAAGGGGAATGGGTACATGTACATGCCTTTTGTTTTGTTGTTGCAGCTGCAGTGCAGCCAGAAAAATTAGGCTGGCATGTACACGCACCAGAAAAATTAGCGGTCGCTGCTAGCAGCGGCCTTAAAAATTCTGGAATCCGCCTGGAGTCCTGGACCCTGTTGGTGGTGGCGGAGAAGGCAAGCAGCCTGCAGGCAGAGAGTGTGGGGAGCGACTTAGCCTTGGGGCAGGCAGCCAGTCACACGGCGTGCAGGCAGAGATGCTGTGGGTGGGGACTGACTTAGTCTTCGGGCGGGCAGTAGCCCTCCGGGACCCATGCCTCATTCATTTTGATAAAAGTCAGGTACTGAACACTTTTGTGACTTAGGCGACTTCTCTTCTCAGTGCGAATTTTTGCGTACGAAAATTCGCATAAAAACAAGTACAGATTTACATGCAAATTTTCCCCAATCAGAAAAATCTTATGCAATTTTTTGCAGGTGAAAGTGTCACGCTACTGTGGAAACGTAGCCCTAAGGCCAGGTAGTCGGCTACCTGCCGGTCCAGGCTCACCATGAAATCGCTGGAGCTTCCTGTCCTTGCCTGGTGGGAGGAGGATTTCTGGCAGTGGTACCTTTATTGCGTTGTGCTGTGACATCACCCTTAAACGCATTGTAAAGCATACTTGCCAGCTTGTTCTGCATGTGCTGCATCCTTTCCGCCTTCTGGTGAGTTGGTAACATGTCTGCCACATTGTGCCTATACCGAGGGTCTAGTAGCGTGGCCACCCAGTACAAATCATTCCCCTTGAGTTTTTTTATACGGGGGTCCCTCAACAGGCTGGACAGCATGAAAGACGCCATCTGCACAAAGTTGGATCCAGACGTACTCTCCATCTCCTCTTGCTCTTCCTCAGTGACGTCAGGTAAGTCCTCCTCCTCCCCCCAGCCACGAACAATACCATGGGAACGTCGAGCAGCACAAGCCCCTTGCGACGCCTGCTGCGGTTGTTCTTCTGCCGCCGCCTCCTCCTCCAAAGAAACACCTTCCTCATCATCCGAGTCTCACTCCTCTTCCCCACACAACTCTTCCTCCTCCTCTCCCCTCTGTGCTGCCGCAGGTGTTGTGGAAACATCTGATTCTGATGTAAATTGCTCCCACAACTGTTCCTGCCATAACTGTTTCTCTTCACACTCCTCCACAGCTTGATCCACCACTCTATGCATGGCATGCTCCAGGAAATAAGCGTACGGGATCAAGTCGCTTATGGTGCCTTCACTGCGACTCACCAGGTTGGTCACCTCCTCAAACGGCCGCATGAGCCTGCATGCATTTTGCATCAGTGTCCAGTGCGGGGGGCAGAACATCCCCATCTCCCCAGATTGTGTCCTTCTACTGAAATTGTAGAGGTACTGGGTGACGGCTTTCTCCTGTTCTAGCAGGCGAGAGAACATGACCAGGGTCGAATTCCAGCGAGTCGGACTATCACATATCAAGCGTCTCACTAGCAAGTTGTTTCTCCGCTGAATGTCTGCAAAGCGTGCCATGGCCGTGTAAGACCACCTGAAATGCCCACACAACTTCCTGGCCTGCTTCAGGATGTCCTCTAAGCCTGGGTACTTTGACACAAATCTTTGAATGACTAGATTCAGCACATGTGCCATGCAGTCAGCTTTCCCAAATTCAAAGCGGAAAGGAGATTGCTGCCGTTGTCACACACCACGTTGCCTATCTCCAGCTGGTGCGGGGTCAGCCACTGATCCACCTGTTTGTTAAGAGCAGCCAGGAGAGCTGCTTCAGTGTGACTCTCCGCTTTGAGGCAAGACATGTCTAAGATGGCGTGACACCGTCGTACCTGGCATGCAGCATAGGCCCTGGGGAGATGGGGCTGTGTAGCTGTAGAGGAGATTGCAGCACCAGTAGAGTTGAACTGCCACTCAGCCAAGGAGGAGGAGGATGATGACAGCGAAGAGGATGTAGCAGGAGGAGAGGAGGTGGCAGGAGGTCTGCCTGCAAGCCATGGAGGTGTCACAACAAGTTGGTCCGCTGCACAGCCACATACTCCCTGCTTGCCATCGGTTACCAGGTTGACCCAAAGGGCTGTGTAAGTAATGTAGCGGCCCTGACCGTGATTGGCAGACCAGGCATCCGTGGTCAGGTGGACCCTTGACCCAACGCTGTGTGCCAGAGATGACACCACTTGCCTATCCACTTCACGGTACAATTTGGGTATCGCCTTTTCAGAGAAATAATTGCGGCCTGGCATCTTCCACTGCAGTGTCCCAATGGCCACAAATTTACAGAAGGCCTCAGAGTCCACCAGCTTGCATGGTAACAGCTGGCGAGACGCTGGGCAAGGGGGTGACTGGCAGAAAGGCAGAAATTGGCTTCTTCCGCTCAAAGATTTCCTTCACGGACACCTGGCTGCTGTGGGCAGTGGAGCAGGAACCGCTCAAGGGCGGAGGCGAAGTGGAGGAGGGTGGCTGTAAAGGTGCAAGGGAGAAAGCGGCTGAAGATGCTGCACCTGAAGGAGGAAGAGGAGAAGGAGGGTGACTTTTCTTTTGTGTGCTGCTTTTGCTCTGGTGCTCTTCCCATTGCAGTTTGTGCCTCTTCTCCATGTGCCTTCATAAGGCACTTGTCCCTACGTGAGTGTTGGCCTTTCCACGGCTCAATTTTTGGAGGCTGAGACAACAGATGGCATTGTTCCGATCTGAGGCATACACATGAAAAAAAATTCCAAACCGCTGAGCCCCCCTGGGGTGATGGCACTATGGTGGCATCAGCAGCTGACATTGAAGGGCATGTTGGCTGGCTGTCCATAGGTGGTGATACATGGCACCGGACACTGCCACCAGCTGTTTCTGACGACGAGCTCCCCCTGCTTCATTCAGCAACTCGTCTCCTCCTACTCCTCTCTGACTCCCCCTCTGAACTGTCCCCCTGTTAACCTCCTCTATTGGGAACATACGTGGTATCCGTATCATCGTCATCATCATAATCATCCTGCCCAGCTTTGCTTGCCTCAGACACCTCATAAACTGCACCAACAGCAGGTACTTCATCATCTTCACATGTTATGTCCATAGTGTTGCCGCCTAACTCAGACATATGAGGTGGTGTAACTTGCTTAGCGCCTTCATCTGGTTGTAACAATAATGGCTGTGAATCAGTTAATTCCCCACCAATTAACTCCTGTGAAGTGTCAAATGCAATGGATGTGGTGCTTGTAGTAGCGCTGGTGGCTGCGGAAGATGAGGTGTTCTGTGTTAAATAGTCAACCAAGTCCTGACAATCTTGGGAGTTGATGGGACGTGCCTTCTTCTGAGCACTGGACTTTGGTCGAGGGCCGCACAAAATCACATCAACACGACCTAGCACAGACCTGCCGGGTGGCTTTCCTCTGGGTCTGCCTCTACCGCTGCCTGTTTTGTCCGTTGTGTCCATATCGGGGGGGATGAAGTGAAAGGTATGCACTGACTTGATTAATACAATGTGCAGTCACACAGGTGCAGTTAACTCACGTATGTAGGTGGGTGCACTGTGAACAACAGGTAGGTAGGTAGTTATATGCAGTAATGGGTATTACAATGTGCACCTGTCACACACAGACAGGTAATGGACACGCACAGTGACACTGCGTGGCTTAACTCATGTAGGTTGTTCAGTGGGTGCACTGTGAACAACAGGTAGGTAGGTATATGCAGTAATGGGTATTACAATGTGCACCTGTCACACACACAGGTAGTCACTGAATGTGCTGGGCCTGGCAGTGGCACACACACAGTATGGATTATCAAAGTTGTCTATGCAACACAAGTGTCAGTGGGACACACAGAAAAAAAATAGATCACAAGAACAAGATTAGCTCTCAAAAGAGCTGTTGTGGGGGTGCTATTTTAGCAATAAGAATCAGCAAGGAGCAAGCTAACAAGCCTACAAGAGCCTAACTAATCCTTCCCTATGAGAAAGTCTGCACTGCAGCAGCTGTCCCTTCTCTATTTACTGCAGGCACACGAGTGAGTATAGTGGCCGGCGGGGGCTGCCTTTTACAAGGGGGGAGTGGCTCCAGGAGGGAGTGTAGCCTGACTGGCTACAATGTGCCTGCTGACTGTGATGTAGAGGGTCAAAGTTTACCCTAATGGTGCACTATGGGGGCAAACCGAACTTTCGCAAAAGTTCGCGGTTCTCCGCGATCGCGAACCCTGGAAGTTCGCCGGTGAACCATTCGGGCCATCTCTATATAACACCTGGAGGCGGGCATGGCGGAGTGGGATAGACGCCAAAAGTCCCTGGGAAAATTACGGATTTGACGCACAGCAGGGTTATAATCCCTAAAGGGCAGAAATCACATTGCATTCCTAAATTGGAGGCATAAAGTGCTTGAAAATATCTTGCGTATGTATACACGGATGAGCAGGTAGTGTAAGTAGTGTACTGCTTCACACTGACAAACTCACTGTGTAACGCACCGCAAACAGCTGTTTGTGTAGTGATGGCCATGCTGGACTGGTGTGCACCATGGTGAGAGTGCAGGCGATGGTGGTTTTCAAGCCCATATGGTCGGGCTGAGGTAGCTCAATGACAGAACAACAGTGACTGTCCAGCTGATCGAATTTGGTCTGTCCACAATGAAGTAACAACCTTATTATCTTGGGTGTGCCCCCTAAAACACTCATATAGGTCATTGCTTCATTGTGATACGAAGGGGAATTGACACATGTACATGCCTTTTGTTTTGTCCCAGTGTAGCCAGAAAAATTAGGCAGGCATGTACACGCACCAGAAAATTTCGTATTCTTTTTGTTATGCGGCCTTAAAAATTCAGGAATCCACCTGGAGTCCTGGACCTTTTTGGTGGTGGCAGAGAAGGCAGTCAAGCGGCCTGCAGGCAGATATGCTGTGTGGGGACTGACTTAGTCTTGGGGCAGGCAGCAGCGGCCGGCAGGAAGGCAGAGATGCTGTTTGTGGGGACTGACTTAGTCTTCGGGCAGACAGTCACACAGCGTGCAGGCAGAGATGCTGTGTGTAGCAACTGACTCAATCATTTTGATAAAGGTGAGGTACTGAACACTTTTTTGACCTAGGCGACTTCTCTTCTCACTTCTCTTCTCACTGACAATGCCTCCAGCTGTGCTGAATGTCCTTTCTGACAGGACGCTTGAGGCAGGGCAAGTAAGAAGTTGGATGGCAAATTGTGACAGCTCTGGCTCAAGCCTGCACACCCAGTAGTCCAGGGGTTCATCGCTGCTCAAACTTTTGATGGTTCTTTCTCTGCCATTGTTAATGCTTACATCTTTTTTAAATTACTTTCTCTGCTGTCTGTGCAATTCCTTCAATGAGAATCTGTTATGGAAGGCAAGTCTGCCATTCATTCAACTGTGTGATAAACTTTCCATGGTACTTTCTCAGTACCATGGTGACCACAAGTAACAAGCCGGGATTCAGAGTTCGATTCCAGTCCAGAGTGGAAGCCTGAGAAACGGCTACCACCACACATCCAAGAAAGGCAGCAGCCATGGCACGCAAGTCCCGACTCAGGGAGGTAGTGATGATGAAAAATAACAATACAGGAGGACTCTTTTGAGGCCCTGCTGAATAATGATGAGACAAATACACTTGAAATCCTTTAACGAGAATCTGTTATGGAGGGCAAGTCTGCCATACATTCAAGTGAAAGGTATGCACTGACTGCCAGGTATAATACAATGTGCAGTCACAGATGCAGTGAAAGGTATGCACTGACTGGACTAATACAGTGTGCAGTCACATAGATGCAGTGAAAGGTATGCAGTGACTGGTATAATACAGTGTGCAGTCACACAGATGCAGTGAAAGGTATGCAGTGACTGGTATAATACAGTGTGCAGTCACGCAGATGCAGTGAAAGGTATGCACTGACTGGACTAATACAGTGTGCAGTCACATAGATGCAGTGAAAGGTATGCAGTGACTGGTATAATACAGTGTGCAGTCACACAGATGCAGTGAAAGGTATGCAGTGACTGGTATAATATAGTGTGCAGTCACACAGATGCAGTGAAAGGTATGGTGGGAGGGGCCACCAAGTTCCGTGCATGAGCGCAAGTGACATGCCTGGCCGACCACGTATACACGATACCAATGGCGTGGTATAGCCGCAGCCTTCTTTGCAGAGATCGTACGAGTGGCGGTGGGCACCAACAATTGCATCTCATCTGCTGACTCTGCGAAGGTCATCAAATTGTGGATGACGCTACTATCATCGCCTAATCGGCAGCAAGGGGAGCATGAGTACCGCAGCGAAGTTGAGTGAATCTGCAATTGGTGCAGGGAGGACAACAACCTAATACTCAACACGGCAAAGACTGTTGAAATAGTTGTAGATTTCAGGGGGCCTCCTCCCACCAGTCCTCATAGGCGAAACCAAAGTCTCTAGGGTAACATCTGTGTGGTTCCTTGGCACAATCCTCACTAACGACCAGAAATAGGGGAAGAACACCGCCAAAATGCAAGAGAAATCTCAGCAGATGTTGTTCTTCCAGCGCCAACTGAAAAAATGTGGCGTTCCGAGGGAGCTGCTGATCAGCTTCTCCACCGCCACCATAGAATACATCCTTTACTCCTCAGTCATTGTCTGGTATGTTAGTGCAACAGCTAGCGAGCGACAGAACCAAACTGCAGAGAGTCATTACTGATGCAGAGAGGATCATTGGATCTCCCCTACCACCTCTCGGTTTCCTCCACTCCGCTAGGACAAAGAAGAGGGTCACCATGATCTCTCGTGACCTCTCCCACCCAGGCAGTTGCTACTTCAAGCTCCTCCCATTGGGCACACTATAGAACTATCCCATCCAGAACCACCAGGTGCAGGAACTTCTTCCCTCAAGCAGTTCTACTGTTGAACTCAAGCTTCCCCCTACTAGGCCCACCTACTAGCATAATTCTATTCTCTTAGGTCAGGTTAACCTCGCAGCTGCGTGCTCTAGTTCTCATGGCCCCAGGGTCAGTATGGTCCCAGGGCCGATACTGAATTGCACTAAATGACTTAACGTAGGTCCTACGGGCTGTACTAACTGTTGATCTCCGGTCCTGTGATTGTAATTTTTAAATGTGAAGGTCATATGTACTATTGCGCATAGGCAAATATCTGTAAATGTCTGTTTTGCACACCTGTATTATCTGTCTCTTGTACGTCGCCTATGCCATGTGAACTACAAATAATTCAGAATATGACACCTGTTGTACTTGACGAATAAAAGCGATTCTGATTCACCATGCTGCAGCTTAGTTTTAGGGTGTTGGCAATCTATCCCTGGCCATCTTTATGTTTAGAACAACAATTCATTTTTTAAGATTCTCAGAGAGTTCTCTGTGAACTTCCAGTGACCAGTATGAGAGAGTGTGAGAGTGACACCACCAAAATTAATACATCTGCTCCCCATTCACACATGAGACCTTGTAACACTAACAAGTAACATGACCCCAAGGAGAGAAAATGTCTAATCAAGCACAATGTTGCCATACCTCACTTAGAGGTGTACTCACTTTTTGTTGCCAGCAGTTTATACATTAATAGCTGTGTGTTGAGTTATTTTTATAGGACAGCAAATTTGCACTGTTATACAAGCTGTACACTGTCACTGAGCTGAAGACTTCTTTATTACCTTATGCTGAATACACACGTTGCGATTTCTCGCCCGATTCGCGGGATCGATTCGATCGATTCAATTATTTCCAACATGTTCGATTGTGTTTCGATTGATACAGCCGTCAATTTTGCATACTTAATATGCAAAATTGACAGCTGTATCCATCGAAACACGATCGAACATGTTGGAAATAATCGAATCAATCGAATCGATCCCGCGAATCGCGCGGGAATTCGCAACGTGTGTATTCAGCATAATGCTGGGTTTACACCATACAATTTTCTGTTAGATTTAGGGCCCATACACACGTCGGATTTTTCTGAACGACGGGTCGTTTGAACGTCCCGTCGTTCAGTCGTCCGCACGCCAAATCGGGCATGTGTACAGACCATCGTTCGGTTGATAAGACTGGTCTTGAGCGATCCGCACGGCGGATCACTCAAAATCAGTCTTATCACCCGAACAACGGACTGTACACACGCCCGATTTGGCGTGCGGACGACTAAACGACAGGACGTTCAAACGACCCGTCGTTTGGAAAAATCTGACGTGTGTATGGGCCTTTACCTGCCAGATAGATAAAGTTCAACATGTTGGAAATGTATCTATCTTACTATCTGCAGAGCAATTAGGCATTGTACTACTCAGCAGAAGATAAACAGAAGACAATGCACCAGAGATAATGACCATTCTCTACACAAAATAATCTAGTTATGCATTCTAACAGAAAAATCTTATGGTGGGCATACACGGTGCGATCCGGTGGCTCGATTAGCCGCCGGATCGACTCCCACCGCCGGATCGACTCCCACCGCGTCCCCGCGCGTCCGCTCGAATCGATTACCGCTCGTCCCCGCCGCGCCGCTTATCTTCCGCTCGATTCCCTGTCATTGTCCACGGGCGGGAATCGAGCAGGGAATCGATCCATTCGTGATCGGACCTGTCGGATATTATCAATCGAGCCCATCAGCGGCTCGATTGATAAGAAAGAAACGCACCGTGTATGCCCACCATAACAGAAGAATCTAATGCTGGGAATACACGAGTTGACCCGGCGGCTCGATTAGGCGCCGGATCGACTCCCGCCGCATCCCCACTCGTCCCCGCAGCCGCCTGGATTGATTCCTGCTCGTCCCCGCAGGCACTTCCTTATCAGCGGTTCGTTTTCTTCTATTGTCCGCCCGCGGGGATCGAGCGCGGAATCGATCGGCCGCAGGATCAGACACGTCAGAAATTATCAATCGATCAGCGGCTCGATTGATAAGGAAGAAACGCACCGTCTATTCCCAGCATAACAGAAAATTGTATGGTGTAAACCCAGCATTAGGCTAAGTTCACACTGACTCTGTTACGATGTGAATGCATCAAGTAGCAATGAATTTCAAAATGAGCATCTTCTGGTAATGGGCACATCATAATGCACAGTACTTTGTAGCCATTCATTTCTAACACAGACTTAGGGCTTGATTCACAAAGCGGTGCTAACTGTTAGCACGCCTGTGAAAACCCCCTTAGCACGCCTAAAGGAGCTTTTCGCGCGCAAAACTTTACGTGCACACTGCACAGAGCGCAGGGCGCTCCTCGCGAAGTGCTCATTAAAGCCTATGGGACTTAGCGGGCGCATAGGACTTTGCACGCGTAAAACTTTACACGCGTAAACTTAGCGCGCGAGCTGATTGAGAAATCCAGTGCTAACCTACTTAGCACCCTGGTTAGCACGTCTAAAGACCTTAGACGTGCTAAGTAGGTTAGCACTGCTTTGTGAATCAAGCCCTTAATGTGCAAAGTGTTCAGTAGTGTACAGCCCAGTTCCTGTTTTTATGATGTAATCCGATGCACTGCAGCAACAATATGCACATGTGAAAAAGTCCATTGTGCAATCACCACAATTGCCTCAATTCACTAAGCTTTATCGAACACTTTATCGAACGTTTGATAATTTATCTCATGAGTAAAATCTAATTTTGAATTCACTAAAGTGTTATAGATTTATCAAATGTTTTATTGATAAAATGTTCAATAAATCTGTAACACCTTAGTAAATTCAAAATTAGATTTTACTCATGAGGTAAATTATCAAACTTTCGATAAAGTGTTTGATAAAGCTTAGTGAATTGAGGAGCGTTGCTTTGCGATTATACTGTAATTTACATTATAATCTTGTGCAAACAGCATCATGTTGTCTTAGCATTCATGCAACGCTAGCTAAGCTATTGCAGGGGATCCTTATTGAATGTGTTTAATGGAAGAAAATCAGTTTGGAATCAGCAAACAATCATATGTGTAGGTAATAAATGTTAATTTAATACCAGGTGATGGTTGAAAGGATGTGAGATCAAAAATCTCCTGAGTTACTTGGTCTTTGTCTTTCTTCTTCTTTTTGTCTCGTTCTTCAGGGGCCTTTAGGAAAGAAAGCTCCTCAGGATGTCTGATACCTGGCAAACATTAGTTTAGGTTATAGTAATATAGAGCATGCTGTAACGCAAACACTTCTGTATAGCTGTTTGATATACGTGAACCTATATTGATCGAGACTTAGCACTTACCGAGAACTTTACAGACTTCAGCGCAAGCACTAAATGTGGTGCTAGAAAAACAGACCCGAACCCTTAGAGAACGTTGGTTTGGTAAAGATAAGATAATTGGCTTGTGCTGTGGCATGAGAAAGAGAAGGGCATCTGCCAGGATACCATATTTGTCTAAGGTCCAGTTTGTTTTAAGAAGCCACTGACGCTTTTGTTTCCACCACAAAGCATGGTCTGACCAGTCCCGAGAAATACCTGCAAATAAAAGAAAATATGAACATGTCATTAAAAGGAAATGTCATTTTTTGTTAAAAAAAAATAGGTGAATTTTGATTGGCTGTTGTAGTCTCCACCCACTTTCCTGAATATTATTCCAAGTCATCCAGTGACCAACTGTTTCATGTTTGAGAACCCTGTCAATAACAGCATGGCCGAAATCAATCTAACAAATCTGATTGGCAGTTTGTGGCTCCACCCCTTTAGTGAATGTGGACCCCAGTCACCCAATGACTGACTGTATCAAGTTTGAGGCCTCTGTCATTAACAGAGTAAGAATGATAGCAATATAAATATTCAATAAGTGAATTTTGATTGGCTGTTGTAGGCTCCAACCACATTTCTGAATATTAATCCCAATCACCCAGTGGCCAACTGTGTCAAGTTTGGGAACCCTGCCATTAACAGTGTAAGAATGGTTGCAGTTTATATTTTTCCATGTAAACAATTTAGTTGGCACCGCCAACTTTTTCTAACTTTGACATACAGTCACTCAATTACCAAGTTTATGAGCTTTCGGGGTGCTTGGTATCAAAAATGTGTATATTCCCTTTGAAATTAAACAAATCCGATTGGCTATTTGTGGCTGCGCCCCCTTTCTGAATTTGAACCCCAGTCACCCAGTGACCAACTGTATCAGGTTTGAGGCATCTGCTATTAAAAGTGTAAGAATGGCAGCAATTTAAATATTCTCCTTGAAAATCAACAGGTGAATTTTGATTGGCTGTTGTAGGCTCCACCCATCTTCTTGAATATTAATACCAGTCACCAACTGTGCATAGTTTGAGGATCCTGCCTTTAACAGTGTAAGAATGGCTGCAGTCTATATTTTTCCAGGGAAATTTGTTTTTGGATCCACCCACTTTTTGTGCACCCCAACACATAGGACAAGCACCATCAATGATATATAAGACTTGTAAATGCCATTAATCATAATTAATTGTGTGCAGAAAGGCCAATAAATGCAGCAATCAAACATAAAGAACAAGGAATGGCCCTCAATGACTGCACCACAAAAATATAAAGATATAAACAAGCCTTTATTAAATCCATATAAAAATTAAAAGCATAAAAACTTTTGCACAAATAATTGTCCCTCCATAATGTACAGTATAAATACAAACTCCATATGAGTAATATCAAAAAACAGCTATCATGTTATGTGCAAAATCCTCCAGATCCTGGCAAGTAAGGAATGTGAACAGATAAATGCAAGCCGCTAGTGAGCAAATGAGGCATGTGTACATACACCCTGCATAATATATGCACGGGTGGAAGGAGGTGAAAATGAACACTGCAATAAGGAGTGTATGTGGCAAAAGGAACTAGTGCTGTGCACCTAGTGAAAGACCCACTAATATGTGAAGAGGCAGAAAATAAGTAACCGCACCAATAGACAGTCAGAGGTAGTGAGAGGTAGAAAAGAGCCTGAAGTGAGAGACCACCGTGAAGAAAGCGCCGGTGGAAATCAGCTTACCAGGAGAGGCCTGAGCAAGGAGGCGTGGGCGTGCAGTGCCGTCGCGATTCGCCACAACTGCGGCTTCTTTAAGCATGCTTTATCTATTGCACAGTGTTAAATTTTCAGCTGATACTCTTATTGTTAAACGTGATGTAGAATCCAGGGTCGGTGCTACCATAGAGGCAAAGGGGGCATTTGCCCCGGGGCCCTGACCTCTGTTGAGGCCCAAGCAGCGCCAGCCCTGCTATATTTTCTCCCCCCGCTCGCACTGCTCTCTGGGGCCCTGCTGCAAGCATATTAGCAGACATGATTACCTTAGTCCCGGCGGGTGAGCGAGCGGGCAGCGGCTGCACTCGGAGACACGCTGTCTCCCTCCTTCTCTATGACCCGGCGTGTGTTTACACATGACGCGCCGGGTCATAGAGAAGGAGGGAGACAGCGTGTCTCCGAGTGCAGCCGCTGCCCGCCCGCTCACCCGCCGGGACTAAGGTAATTATGGCTGCTAATCTACTTGCAGCAGGGCCCCAGGGTGCTCTGCTGAGCCATGCCAGTGATTTATTGATGCACTGTAACGAAAATCCCACGACGCCGGACGGATTGCGTAAATATGGTCGCATCCGTTTGGGCATGCGGACTTTCCAATGCGGAAATTTGGCCGCATCCGCCGCGCAAGATCCTTCAGGCGCACCACGCCAAACTCACCGGCGTGCTGCACATTAGGGCTCAGCCATCTTGCCTCTAGGGGGTGCGCACGCGCGCCAGGCACGCCTTTATACCCCTAGAAAGTGTGTCAGCTGATCTAGAAGTCAGCTGACGTTTTTGCTTGCCCTGATTGGTTGCTGCTTGGGGTGGAGACTTCTATCCCAGGCAGTATATAAGGAAGTGCTTTTCAGTCACACTTCGTCTGTGTTTGCGATACCCTGTGTCAGCACTCATACCTAGTCAGTTCCCGTGTGATAATCCGGCAGGACCCCGGCTCTTGTCACTTCTAGTAAGTCTTGTATTTTGTTATTGTGTTATATATTTGTTTATCGCCAATATATACACATATTATACTGTCTTGATTTATCGTGTATGATTCTGTGCTTGTCTTGACTATTCTTCTGCTTCCTGATTCTGTACTTCTCCAGCCCGTACCGTTATAGACTATTGGCTTGGTTTCTGACTATTCTCTTGTCTCACGTTTCTGTACTGCTGCCGCCTGATCTGTTGCCGAACCTCATTTTGTCTGACCTTTCTCCCTTCAGTGGAACGTCTCCCACTGTAGGGTTCTATCAGAGTCTTGCCTCTTTGAGACGACCGCCACTAGCAAACCCTTGCTGCTAGAGGCCGAGACTCCTCCACTCCGTCTTTTGGAGGATCTCACAGATGGGGTTTCCATTCAGAGGTAACCACACCTCTGAGGAATTACTGTGTGGTGGACTTTTACACAGATTTGCGAATTTACACTGTATATTATTGTTGTCTGCTGTTGTATTTATGTGCCCTATAGAGATACTCTATTGCACCTAGCACCTTCTTGCATCCGATTGTATCGTGTCACGCTATACTTGCATTATTGGTGATTCTGCAGATTACCATATAATCAGGTATAGCATCTGTATTATTGGTGATACTACAGATCACCAATAATCAGAATATCTGTGCTTGCTGACACCAATCGTTACATGCACTGAATGATATGTATAACATCCATTTCACCTCCCGTATTTCAGACTGACAGGCTGATTTTTTTAATCTACATCTCAAACTTGGAAATTATAGGAGAATCCATTCGGATTACTATTGAAAACCCTCTGCAACTAATAGCCGCTAAAACAGAATTTACCGGTCAGATAGTTTCTGAGATTGAAAAGAAATTGCTCAGAATATGAAGATTTCCAATGGCAAGCCAAGGACTTAAAGGTAACCTTAAGCCAAAAAAAAAAAATGAGTTTTACTCACCTGGGGCTTCCAATAACCCCACTTCCGGTTTCGCCGTCAGGACCCGACAGGCTGGAAACGCGAGTGATTTATCGCGTTCCCAACCACAATAGCTCCCTCTATGCTGCTATGGCTATATAGCTATAGCAGCATAGGGGTAGCTATTGTTGTTGGGAACGCGATGAATCACTCGCGTTCCCAGCCTGTCGGGTCCTGACGGCGAAACCGGAAGTGGTCGCCGGCGGGGAAAGGAGGATCGGAGCGAGTCTGCAAGGGCACCGGGCAGCTGCAGGGGGCTATAGGAAGCCCCAGGTGAGTAAAACTCATTTTTTTTTTTGGCTTAAGGTTACCTTTAAAGGACAACTGAAAAGAGAGGTATATAGAGGCTGCCATGTGTATTTCCTTATAAGCAATACCAGTTGCCTGGCAGCCCTGCTGATCCTCTGCCTCTAATACTAGTAGCTATAGCCCCTGAACAAGCATGCAGCAGATCAGGTGTTTCTGACTTTAAAGTCAGATCTGACAAGACTAGCTGCATGCTTGTTTCTGGTGTTATTCAGATACTACTGCAGAGAAAAAGACCAGCAGGGCTGCCAGGCAACTGGTATTGATTAAAAGGAAATAAATATGGCAGCCTCCATATACCTCTTAATTCAGTTCCCCTTTAACTCAAAGGCCACAAGAGAGTGGATACCCAAGCAGGGCAGGGACGGATCTAGGGGGGGGGGAAGCGGGTATCTTGCCCCAGGCGCAGTTTGTTGAATTCTTAAAAAGGCGGCAAAATGAATGGCAGTTTAGGCGCCAAAACCTGACCTTTAGGCGCCAAAACCTGATCTTGCCCCAGGCGCAACTTGGTCTTGATCCGTCCCTGAAGCAGGGTAATTGCAAAGGCTTGCCATAAGTCCCCGAGCATCTGAGAGATCTGTTCTACTTCAATCCAAGACCACAACCCCTAATAAGATAGTATGCTTTATTTCCAACTACAACAATCAGTGGGCAAATCTTAGGGGCAAATTGCAGTAACAGCAGTCTTGTCAGCTACACATTTAAAACCTATATTAAAACCTTTTTCCTCCATGAGCTGTTGGAGAGCAAGGAATATAAAGGATATTGTTTGTAAGAGCCTCTACCAGAGGTCCACTACATCCACTAGATTTTTGGGACGTGTGGTAACAGCTCGATTTGTCAACACATGCAACCGACCCGAGTAGTTACCAATAGCTCAGGTACCACTGAATTTCATTTCAATTTCCTATAACAACTGTAAAATTACAGGTGTTGTCTAGGTCTTAATATGCAGCTGCAACAAATTTGATGTTGGACAGACAGGTAACCAGTTACATAAGAGAATCCAGCAACATCTGTCTAATATTGCTTTAACAAACCAAGATCAACAAGCAATAAAAAAAAAAAAACTTACCACAGTTGCCTCTTTCCTTTTTTTTTTTTTTTTTTTTGGTCCCCTCACCAGGTCAAACTATGTGGATTCAAAGTAATGGCCTTGGAATGGGTCCTTATAGGCATCAGAAGTGGTGACCCCACCAGGCTACTACTGTGACGATGCAGCACCGTGGTCCCGTCTAACCTGCTCCAGTTACCATCGGGGAATAGTGGCATCTGATGGCTTAAAAGACTTTGAGCAAGCTGACATTACAAAGACTGGTTGCTGGATCACAGATGGTATTGTGACAAACGCGTCAATCCCATCTAATCTGCTACAGTTACCATTTGAGGTATAGTTGCATCCCAAGGCTTGAAATATGGTGAACAGACTGACACTAAAGATTGATCGCACCACTGCATAAAATATGACATCCACCCGCCAACTCTGTCTTACTAGGCCACAGTTGTCATGCATGTCTCATTCACTAGAGACTTCTGGAGGCGATTTCACTGTGAGCTAAGTAAACATGTAAGATTTGTTGGTGGGCCCACGTATGATACAATCTCAATTGTACATACAATTGGTAAAATAAAATGATCGATTTTGTGCTGGCAATCAATGGTAATGCTGTCACCACTGTCCAGATTAACTGGGAGCGTACATACTCCACCTAGCTACTCCTAAAAGGAAGAAATGGTTACTTTACAACCTAGCTAGAAAATCAACAATTTATAAAAGTAATAAGACCATTCGGAGTGGCTGTTCTCAGGTAGAGATCTAAGCAATGATCAAATAAGCAGAAACAAGTGCAAGACTGAAACAATTCAATTGTTAGTTTTATTGTAAAACTATACACACAATTATATTTTATAACCGACAGCCAAATATACAGACTGGGGTTATAGAAATGAGTACGAGATGAAAAATGGAAATAGAATGCCTATAATACAGTTCATTATACAATTATTGGAAGTCCATGCTCCAGTCGAAAGTCTTTGTCTGGAAAGTCCAAGATGGCCGCTTGCCATAGTCCACATGGCCTGTCGGATGGTACTCGACAACAAATGATAAAACAAGGACCCTGAACTCCTGTGTTCTCCTTGGTTATACCCCTCACTCAGCAAGGAGGAGTAAGGGCAGGGATCACACACCTTTTGGAACCTGAGATGAGCCAGCCCCTTCTCATTGAGACAGGAAATTTGCCTAACTATAAAATGTGCTAAAAAAAACGTACAGGTTATGATAAATCTAATAACATTTTTGTGTCCGTCAGGCTTTATTATCAAGAACAGTGATATCAAATGAATGGAAAGCCCAGCAGAGACCCTTCTTCCTCCGCCAGCTGAGAAAGTTCGTCATGACTCAAGTAATTCTAACCAACTTCTACTCCGCCACCATTGAGTCGATCCTCTGCTCTTCCATCCTGGTCTGGTATGCCGGTGCAACCGCCTATGACCAGGACAAACTACAGAGGGTCATCAGGTCAGCGGAAAGGATCATTGAGTGCACCCTCTCCTCACTTGCCCTACTACACAACAAAAGACTGAAATCCAGGGCACTGAGGATTGCCAATGATCCCTCACACCCAGGCCACCGTTACTTCAGCCAGCTGCCATTGGGCCGAAGGCTACAGGCCATTTCCACAAAGACCGCAAGACACAGAAATTATTTCTTCCCCTCGGCGGTCAACCTCCTAAATTCTCTCCACATACTACTGACAAAATCAAGCCCCAACGAGCCGCGGGGCCAGCTGCGCTATGGCTGATCAGCTGACCGTACCTACCAGCCCATAAGACTAACCACCAGTCTTCTCAGTCTCACACTGAAGACTGGGATATATATTGTGTTGTAATGTTAACTTGATGCCTCTGCTGTCGCTGCTATCTATCTATGTATCTTTTCTATCTATATCAATAGGCACGCAGGTGATACACTTAAAAATAGGAATTAATCAATAATAAATAAAATAACAGTGGATTTTATTTTGTTATAAAACAATGCAGAAATAAACCTCATATGCTCTACCCACACAAACACACAGTCATACACTCATGGGAGTTATGTGGTGTCCTGCTAAAAAATGATGGGTAGAAGATAAAACCCCAAAAAATTGGCTGGGTAAAAAAACTTAAACACAATGTCTCTATATACACTTACAATTCACCACCTGCTGGAAGCTATCTATTCTGACCTATGCTACGTGCATCCGCATAGGTCAACTTAAAAAATGTCTGAGTAAAGTGCACTATGTGATATAGACAACGGTACTCTTTGTGGTAAGGGGTAAATATCACCTGCCACTGTCCTACGAGCCTGTGGTATGTCCTGCTCTCCGTCACCCTCGGTTTCAACAAGCGGGGTCTCAAGCCGGCTCCTCCGCAGCTCTGTATCAACTCCGGATGATGTCATGGCTGCTGAAACTCTTGAGTCTCACGGGAACTCGCCGCCACCCACAGCTGCACAGCTCAGAGCGTACTTCCGCGGTGACGTCACACGGCTCCGGACACTAGTTGCGCTGTGCGTTCCACCTGTTACTGGGCTCCGGATATAGAGCAGTATCCTGCGCTCCACAGCGCTTCCTTAGTTACAGGGATCGAGATAACACTTGAGGAATATAAGAGATATTGTTGAGATATTAAAAACCTCCTGGTTAGGTACTTTAGCAGTCTTATGGGGCGCCCCTCCAGACTAACTTGATTGACATGTTTCGACAACCACTCTTGTCTTCATCAGAATCGGTACCTGTTAATCCCAAGTGGTCTCCATCTTTATATATACTCCAAGCTCCTCCTCTTCCTCAATTCTCTTGTTACCCCTCCACCTCTAACTCTTCCTTTGAGGCTATTTACTTCATTTTGGTTTTGTAAGTCCATGGGAAATACATGTATATATCAGAACTCTTAGAAATATAAAAAGAACTATACAAAATAAACATTAAAAATGTATAAAATATATAAAAAATGTATAGAAATATGCAAGTGTAGAAAAACATATGTATACATATATAACATAAAAAGGGGTCACTTATTTAAACAGCAGGACACCAATGCTCCTCAGGAGCACCACAATGACTCCCCATACAATAACATGTAATAGCATAAATTCACCATAATATCCCTCAGAAAAACCCCAAAATCTCCATTTTCTCATTCAATCCCTTAGGGGCCAGGGTCTCAAGGTTAAAAATCCACCTAAACTCAGCTCTTGACATCTTAGCTATAAAGATCCCTCCCCTCAGGTCACGTTCAATCACTTCAATTCCCAAAAATATAATATTATATACACTACAGGCATGATAATTCTTAAAATGTTTGGATAGGGGGTGTTCTTCCCAACCTTTTTGTATATTGTTGAAATGCTCCCCTATTTTTTTATGAAGCTCTCTTTTGGTGCGTCCAATGTACTTTTTCCCACAGGGGCAAATCAGGCAGTATACGACCCCCTTACTATCACAGGTCACCAACTGTCGGATTTTATGAACCCCCTGTGGGCCTTCCACGGTTTCTATTTTTCTATAGCCCTGAGTGCTATGGCAGTTCTTACATCTGCCACACCTCACAAATCCGCTACCCCCCGTGGTTGGGTTCTGCAGTTTTGATGCATTGCTGCTGTTGCCACTTCATTACCTGGTTTCCTATATATGAACTCTGGATATTCCGACAGTAATTCATTCCATACCTTGTCTTCTCGCAATATATGCCAGTGTTTCGTGATCAATTTTTTTTACCACGTGACTCTGTGCACAATATTTGAGGTTGATCTTCAGACTATGATCTGTTGTTGTATCTCTACATCTTTTGGTTAGAAGATCTTTGCGCTTTAACTGATCTACAGTATGTTTAGCAGTCTCAATAATATCCTCACCATACCCTTTCTGCTGGAATTGTTTCCCCAATTCATCTCTCTCCATTTCATAACACTTTTCATCAGTGCAGTCTCGTTTTAGCCTGATGAACTGTCCTTTTGGGACGTTTTGGGCCATATGGGGAGGTGCCAACTAGTGGCGAGGATGTAGCCATTAATGTGGTGATATATTGGGGTGCCTATGATGTTAGGAATACAGGAACATATTTCTTTCATTTTTCTGTCTACTAAGTCTGCTAAAAGCTAGTCTGGCTCTTGAAGGTGTCACCTAGCTCCAGGAAACGGTTAATGGGAGCCTGTATGTACATGTAAATTCTGTATGCCTGTTACAAGCAATTCTGGCTTTGGGGAAAGCTGTGTTTACTGTAGGACAATAGGAAGTGCTTTTGAGTCTGTATGCAGTTCCTCTGAGAGTGGGTCACTGCTAATTGGGTTGTCTGCATAGCTTTGGAACTCTTTGACACCCAATTGTCCCAAAAGACAATCGGACCAATTGAATCTGCCAACTTCATAGGCTATCAGGAAACTCGGTACTTTACATAGGACAGCCGGATGCAATGTTGAAAAGCCTCACTTCACAATCTTTTGATGTATAGACTTTTACCTGGGGAAATTGGATGTTAAGGAAGTCTTTTGTCGGGTGGGTGCGAAAATGCACTCTTACATGGAAGTTAGATCTCTGGAAATTGAATTATGTCTGAGATTTAATTAAACTAGTTCCTCTTTCCAAACGGGCTTGCAGCCTCAGGGCCAATATTCCAGCATAAAAGGCAGGGGGCAGATACCTAAAATCAGTCTACTCCTGAAGGTAGCTGAAGCCGGACTCCCGGTCCACGCTAAGTGGGCTCCTGGTCGAACCAGAACTGTGTCCGTCCACAAAACCCAAGTCCAAGGTTCTTCTATCTTGATTCCTGTGTATGTTGGGTAATCTTTGTGTGTATCTTTGTAAACTCTTAATTTTGTAACTTTTTATTTTGTTTTTTGTAATCTTTTGTATATATTATGTTCTGCATTGTTCCACGCTTTCCTGGAATATTAAATCGTTATTTAATAAGCTTGACTTCTGCTGTACTAAACTAACACTCATAGCCTAGAAGAGATTGAAGTGTAACTAAGTTCATGCCTGATTGTATGATTGAGCGACACTACCGTATAAGATTGTAATTGCATTGTGTGTGGGGCGTTTGTCATACGTTGGCCTAAAGCGCGCAGCTGACCCAAGGTACGAAAACGCCAGTGCGAGTAGCTCAACAGCAGAGTGGATAACAGTATCGTTCGGAACTACTGTTAGTGGTTTTGCTTCACTGCAGTGTAAGATTGCAACTGTGTGTGTGTGTGGGTGCGTGGCATTCCAGTATTCGGCCTAAAGCGCAAAGCTGACCCGAATACGAAAATGCGGATTGCGCTGAGCACTCGACAGCAGAGTGGACGTGTCTAGCAAACCGCTAGTGGTGGCAGTAAAAAGTGTTCTGAGGGGTCACAGCCTTGTTTGTAGCTTGAATAAGGCTTTTCCCAGCTTGATCTGGTCAAACCCGCAGTCGGGAACCGTATACGCAGGCGTGCCGCGGGCCGGTTCCTGACAGTTAACATCAGTGGGTTTTTTATAAGTACTAGTTTTTACCGTCAGGTCCTCTATATAAGTCTTTAAATCCAAAAAATTAACGGTTTCATGGCTAGTGGTGGCCGTAAAATGAATATTGCTATTATTTATATTAATACCTGTCAAAAAGTTCTGGAGGGAATCTCCTGTGCCGCTCCAGACGAGTAGGACGTCGTCTATACATCTTTTCCACAGGACCAGGCTCTCCCCGGGACCACACGGGCCAAAGATATTAGTCATCTCCCAGTGTGCCATAAATAAATTGTCTGCAGTCCAAAAAGGATCAGCACCACACAATATATGTATCGTGTGGTGCCAATCCTTTTTGGACTGCAGTTACTTTGACCTTATGGTACAAGGGTGAGGATCTGGGCACACACATTAAACCCTTTAAACGCTGAGAGGGTGCTCCTGGATACATGTTTCTATTAATAAATTGGCATATCCCGGGGCGAACCTGGTCCGCATCGCCGTCCCACTCGTCTGGAGGAGCCACTCCCCCTCATACTCAAAAAAGTTATGGCTGAGTATAAACCTTATCGCGCCTGCGACAAATTGCTTCTGCTCAACCCTTAAATTTGTATCCTGAGCAAGGTAATACTCCACCTCCATGATCATGCTGGATAATGGTATACAATGCTGTAACGTCCAGTGTACCCAATATCCATCCCTCCTCCCACTCAATCCAAGTCAAAAGGTTAAGAATATGCCTAGAATCCTCCAGGTAGACCGGGGTGTCCCTGACATATTTCTGAAGGAATGTGTCAACAAATTGGAAGTCAGGGATCCAATACCCGACACAATTGGCCTACCTGGAGGATCCACCAGAGATTTGTGAACCTTTGGCATGTGATAAAATATCGCTGTTCTTGGGTGCACAACATTAATGAACTCAAATTCTTTGGCGTTTAATATACCCTCCTGTTTGCCTGCCTTTAGCAGGATCTCCAATTGCTTACCGAACAGAATACTTGGATTGCTCTTTAATCGTCTATACGTTGTGGTGTCATCTAACAGTCTACGTGCCTCACGTCTGTAGTCACTCGTATTCTGTACCACAATCCCCCCCCCTTTTCAGCCGGTCTTATGGTCACCAAAGAATGGTAAGTCTTTGCCATGTACTAATTCATTTTTGGTCAGCTGCTCCCACTTAGCAGCCTTGCTTTTGGTGTATATGCAGAGCTTCTGTTTGGGTTCAAGGTGCGTTTGCAGTTTCTGGGGGGACTCAGCACACCTCTGATTGTAGGCCATTCGGAAGCGGCCTGGTGATGCGCTGATCCACCTTTTGCGCAATTTTCAAATTTTGATTTTACTTGGTAGCACGCCCAGGCTATGCATATGCATAGGATAGGATTTAGCTAGTGTTAGGCCCTATCCCATATGAGGATGACTTCTCTGCAGTGGGAGGGACGCGTACTTAACAAGTTGCATGCAAGCTGTTACAGGAAACCAACATCCTCCAGTGGTAGACAGGTTATGTGTATGCTAGGTGTGTATTTTATCCCACAAGTGGGGCTTGCACTCTCTTGCAGGTAGGCACTTATCTGTTTTTAAGTAGCGCTGTTCATTTCTTTGCCATGTACTAATTTAATTCATTTTTGGTCAGCTGCTCCCACTTAGCAGCCTTGCTTTTGGTGTATATGCAGAGCTTCTGTTTGGGTTCAAGGTGCGTTTGCAGTTTCTGGGGGGGCTCAGCGCACCTCTGATTGTAGGCCATTCGGAGCGGCCTGGTGATGCGCTGATCCACCTTTTGTGCAATTTTCAAGAGCTGAGAGTAGGTGGCCCCTAAGGGATTGAATGAGGAAATTGATTTTCTGAGGGATATTATGGTGAATTGATGCTATTGCATGTTATTGTATGGGGAGTCATTGTGTTGTTCCTGGGGAGCATTGGTATCCTGTTGTTTAAATAAGTGACCCCTTTTTATGTTATATATGTATACATATGTTTTTCTACAGTTGCATATTTCTATAAATGTTTTATATATTTTATACATTTTTTAATGTTTATTTTGTATAGTTCTTTTTATATTTCTAAGAGTTCTGATATATACATGTATTTCCCATGGACTTACAAAACCAAAATGAAGTAAATAGCCTCAAAGAAAGAGTTAGAGGAGGAGGGGAAACAAGAGAATTGAGGAAGAGGAGGAGCTTGGAGTATATATAAAGATGGAGACCACTTGGGATTAACAGGTACCGATTCTGATGAAGACAAGAGTGGTTGTCGAAACATGTCAATCAAGTTAGTCTGGAGGGGCGCCCCATAAGACTGCTAAAGTACCTAACCAGGAGGTTTTTAATATCTCAACAATATCTCTTATATTCCTCAAGTGTTATCTCGATCCCTGTAACTAAGGAAGCGCTGTGGAGCGCAGGATATTGCTCTATATCCGGAGCCCAGTAACAGGTGGAACGCGCAGCGTGGCTAGTGTCCGGAGCGGTGTGACGTCACCGCGGAAGTACGCTCTGAGCTGTGCAGCTGTGGTTGGCGGCGAGTTCCCGCGAGACTCAAGAGTTTCAGCAGCTGTGACATTGTCTGGAGTTGATACAGAGCTGCGGAGGAGCCGGCTTGAGACCCTGCTTGTTGAAACCAAAGGTGACGGAGAGCAGGACATATCACAGGCTCGTAGGACAGTGGCAGGTGATATTTACCCCTTACCACAAAGAGTACTGTTGTCTATATCGCATAGTGCACTTTACTCAGACATTTTTTAGGTTGACCTATGCGGATGCATGTAGTCATGTGGTCAGAATAGATAGCTTCCAGCAGGTGGTGAATTGTAAGTGTATATAGAGACATTGTGTTTATGTTTTTTTACCCAGCCAATTTTTTGGGGTTTTATCTTCTACCCATCATTTTTTAGCAGGACACTACATAACTCCCATGAGTGTATGACTGTGTGTTTGTGTGGGTAGAGCATATGAGGTTTATTTCTGCATTGTTTTATAACAAAATAAAATCCACTATTATTTTATTTATTATTGATTAATTCCTATTTTTAAGCGTATCACCTGCGCACCTATTGATAAGAATTCTGTGTAGCGTAATATTGGTGGGAGTAGGGGTTAACCCACTATAATTCAGGCAAGCAGCAGGTGGAAAGCAGAGATTTCCACAGCATAATTGAAGCATCTAGCGTCATCTAGTTTTTGTTTTGTATTTTTCCTATCTATGCCTTCCTCCTGAGCTATATGTATTGTGCCAACAATTTCGGGCATGACCCAGTCATGCTTGGCGAAATAAAATGATTCTGATTCTGATGAATTGTGAGCCCAAAATGCATATCTCTGCTTTGGCAGGGCTTACCTTGAATTCGGAAACATCCAATCATGTGTTTTGTCCCGAATCTCGGAAATAACAAAAGTGTTGCAAGAGTATTTCCCATTTGGAAAGTCATATTTATGACAAAATATTGATTTCATATTTGTGGAGTCTAGTGATGCTCGGATACCCCCCAACCACGGATTCGACTATTCGGCCGTGGTTAAAAGAAAGACGGAAATGGCGTGATTAATTTTTGGATTTGAAACGGACTCACGCACTCGACCCGGATTTTTCCCCGTGAATGAGGCAATCACGGAAATTCACAGCCGTGATCACGGAAAAGGTTTTAGCTAAAAGCCAAAGCCTCCATACATGCTACAATCACCACAATTGCATGGAATATAAAGGTGAGATGTGGCTATAACTTAAAAAAAATTCAAAAAGAACTTTTCGTTTTTGAGAAAATCCATTTTAAAATTTCAAACAAAAAAGTATTCATGATTAAAAAGCAGCCAAAACCCGCCGACTTTAGCAGTTAATAGCAAAGCCCCCTTACATGGTCAGGAGGATCCCCATTGGTCTGTTAAAGAACCAATGGGGAACCTTGGAGCCAATATTTAAAGATGCTTTTCAGCTAAATACTTTAGTATAGCTAAGAAGCTCGTCCTATGCGGACGTATAGCCGCTGCCTCCCACTGTCCTCCCCGCCTGCCTTCACCTGTCACCCTCACCTAGCCTGGCGTACCCATTTTTTAAAGTTACAGGTAAGTATTTATGGTTAATTTAAAATAATAAAATACTTTTTACGTCATCATGTTTTTATTTAATTTAACCCTTTGCGGAAATGGGTTAGGGGTTGCCCCCACCTCCTCCTGAGGCACCGGAGGTGGGGAAGAGCCCATTGTCCATGGATTGGACAAGGGCTTGCCCGGCGTCTGACAGCTGGCTTTCCCTTGCCTGGCGTCTGACAACTGGCTTGGAACGGTTAGCTCACCAGCTGTTACCATAACAGCTGAGAGAATCTGAGGCCTTCCGTAAATTTGTGGCCATTGGGACACCGCAGTGGAAGATACCAGGCCGCAATTCTTTCTCTGTACCGTGAAGTGGAGAGGCAAGTGGTGTCATCTCTGGCACACAGCGTTGGGTCAAGGATCCACCTGACCACGGATGCCTGGTCTGCCAAGCACGGTCAGGGCCGCTACATAACTTACACAGCCCATTGGGTCAACCTGGTGACCGATGGCAAGCAGGGAGTATGTGGCTGGGCAGCGGACCAACTTGTGACACCTACACGGCTTGCAGGCAGGCATCCTGCCACCTCCTCTCCTCCTGCTACATCCTCCTCCTTGGCTGAATGGCTGAAGTTCAACTCTACTGGTGCTGTGATCTCCTCTCCAGCTACACAGCCCCATCTCCCCAGGGCCTGTGCTGCATGCCAGGTACGACGGTGTCACGCCATCTTTGACATGTCTTGCCTCAAAGCGGAGAGTCACACTGGACCAGCTCTCCTGGCTGCTCTTAACAAACAGGTGGATCAGTGGCTGACCCCGCACCAGCTGGAGATCGTCAACGTGGTGTGTGACAACGGCAGCAATCTCCTTTCCGCTTTGAATTTGGGAAAGCTGACTGCATGGCACATGTGCTGAATCTAGTCATTCAAAGATTTGTGTCAAAGTACCCAGGCTTAGAGGACGTCCTGAAGGAAGTTGTGTGGGCATTTCAGGCGGTCTTACATGGCCATGGCACGCTTTGCGGACATTCAGCGGAGAAACTACTTGCCGGTGAGACGCTTGATATGTGATAGCCCGATTCGCTGGAATTTGACCCTGGTCATGTTCTCTCGCCTGCTAGAACAGGAGAAAGCCATACCCAGTACCTGTACAATTACAGTAAAAGGACACAATCTGGGGAGATGGGGAATGTTCTGGCCCAACAACTGGACACTGATGCGAAATGCATGCAGGCTCATGCGGCTGTTTGAGGAGGTGACCAACCTGGTGAGTCGCAATGAAGGCACCATCAGCGACTTGATCATGTACACTTACTTCCTGGAGCGTGCAATGCGTAGAGTGGTGGATCAAACTGTGGAGGAGCGTGAAGAGGAACAGTTACGAGAGGAACAGTTGTGGGAGCAATTTTCAACAGAACCAGATGTTTCCTCAACACCTGCGGCAGCACAGAGGGGGGAGGAGGAGGAAGAGTCGTGTGGGGAGGAGGAGTCAGACTCAGATGATGAGGAAGGTGTTTCTTTGGAGGAAGAGGAGGAGGAGGCGGAGGCAGAAGAACAACCGCAGCAGGCGTCGCAGGGGACTTGTGTTGCTCGAAGTTCCAGTGGTATTGTTTGTGGCTGGGGGGAGGAGGAGGACTTACCTGACGTCACTGAGGAAGAGCAAGAGGAGATGGATAGTACGCCTGGATCCAATTTTGTGCAGATGGTGTCTTTCATGCTGTCCAGCCTGTTGAGGGACCCCCATATAAAAAAAAACTCAAGGGGAATGAGCTGTACTGGGTGGCCATGCTAATAGACCCTCGGTATAGGCACAAAGTGGTGGACATGTCACCAACTCACCTGAAGGCAGAAAGGATGCAGCACTTGCAGAACAAGCTGGCAACTATGCTTTACAATGCATTTAAAGGTGATGTCACAGCACAATGCAATAAAGGTACCACTGCGAGTAATCCTTCTTCCATGTCCACGATCTCATGGTGATGTCGGACATGCGGACATTCTTTAGTTCAATGCCTCGACTTAGTGCTTCCGGATCCACCCTCCACCAACGCCTGGACCGGCAGGTAGCCGACTACCTGGCCTTAAGGGTGGACGTAAACACTGTGAGCAGCGATGAACCCTTGGACTACTGGGTGCGCAGGCTTGACCTATGACCAGAGCTGTCCCAATTTGCCAACCAACTTCTGTCTTGCCCTGCCTCAAGCGTCCTGTCAGAAAGGACCTTCAGCTAAGCTGGAGGCATTGTCACTGAGAAGAGAAGTCGCCAAAGTGTTCAGTACCTCACCTTTATCAAAATGATTGAGGCATGGATCCCGGAGGGCTACTGCCTGCCCGAAGACTAAGTCAGTCCCCATACACAGCATCTCTGCCTGCACACTGTGTGACTGGCTGCCTGCCCCAAGACTAAGTCGCTCCCCACACAGCACCTCTGCCCGCAGGTCACTTGACTGCCTTCTCCACCACCACCAACAGGGTCCAGGACTTCAGGCAAGTGGTGACATCTCTGGCACACAGCGTTGGGTCAAGGGTCCATCTGACCACGGATGCCTGGTCTGCAAAGCACGCTCAGGCCTGCCCGAAGACTAAGTCAGTCCCCACACACAGCATCTCTGCCTGCACGCTGTGTGACTGCCTGCCCCAAGACTAAGTCGGTACCCACACAGCATCTCTGCCCGCAGGCCGCTTGACTGCCTTCTATGCCACCACCAACGAAGTCTACCAGGACTCCAGGCGGATTCCTGAATTTTTTTAAGGCCGGAATTTTCTAAGGCCTGCTAGCAGCGGCCGCTATAATAATTTTTCTGGTGCGTGTACATGCCTGCCTAATTTTTCTGGCTGCACTGCAGCTGCAACAACAAAACAAAAGGCATGTACATGTGCCCATTCCCCTTCGTGATCATTACCTTGCCGCAGTGAAGGGGCTTGCGTATCACAATGAAGCAATGACCGCCGGCTATATGAGTGTCTCTGGGGGTGGCACACCAAAAATAATACGGTCATTGCTTCATTGTGGACAGACCAAATTTGATTAGGCTGAACAGTCACTGTTCTGTCATTCAGCTACCTCAGCCCGGCGACCATATGGGCTGGAAAGCCGCCATCACCTGCACTCTGGTCATGGTGCGCACCAGTCCAGCACAGCCGTCACTACATAAACAGCTGTTTGCTGTCACTGCATACTTTTCACTGCATCTTTGACTTCACATTCTATTATACCTGGCAGTCAGTGCATACCTTTCACTTGAATGGATGGCAGACTTGCCCTCCATAACAGATTCTCATTACAGGTAGTAAAGTCTATCAGTGTCATCTACAGCAGGGCCTCGAAAGTCCTCCTTTGGTCACTACCTCGGGACGTGCATGCCATGCCTGCTGCCTTCCTTGGATGTGTGGTAGCCGTTCCTGCTCCTTTGCCCACAGCGTGCCTGCTGCCTTCCTTGGATGTGTGGTGGTGGTAGCCGTTTCTTAGGCTCCCACTAGGGACTGGAATCGAACCAGGATTCCCTGGCCATTACCAGTGGTCACGCACAATGGCAGACTTGCCCTCCATAAAAGATTCTCGTTGCAGGTACTGAACAGCAAGCAGAATAAGTATTTAAAAAAATAGATGTAAGCTTTAACAATGGTAGAGAAAGAACCATTGAAAGTTGATAAGGCAGTCAGACATTACCTGACATCACTGAGCGAGGAAGAGCAATCTCGCCATGGTGCACACCAGTCCAGCACGGCCGGCACAACGCAAACAGCTGTTTGCGGTGCGTTACACAGTGAGTTTGGCATGTCAATGTGAAGCAGTACTCTAATTACACTCCCTGATTGATGTATACACATGCAAGATGTTTTAAAGCACTTTAGGCCTGCAATTTAGCATTCAATGTGATTTCGTCCCTTAAAACGCTGCTTTACGTCAAATCCAGATTTTACCCTGGGACTTTTGGTGTCTATCCCACTCCGCCATGCCCCCCTCCAGGTGTTAGACCCCTTGAAACATCTTTTCCATCACTTTTGTGGCCAACATAAGTGTTTCTATTCTTCAAAGTTCGCCTCCCCATTGAAGTCTATTGCAGTTCGTGGAAATTCGCGCGAGCCGAACTTTTGGCGGAAGCTCGCGAACCTGATTCGTGAACCGAAAATCAGAGATTCAGGCTATCTCTAGTAATTACTCTGAAGCCCTACCAAACAGTTATGTGAGGCTTACGTCATTTATTTACTTCTGGAGATTTCAGAGCCGGACTTCCGTGCATTCCAGCTCCAAGAGATGCGTGCACAATATTCAATTGCCGGCCAATTCTGCTTGATCTGGTATATAACCTGACGTGCTTGCCCATGATGCAACTTGCTCCTAACAAAGTGATTAGGTGGAATACTCTTGCGGCCTCTGCTCGCCCTTACTATTAGCTGCTGCATGGGTCCAAGAGTTACATGTCCTGGGGTATGTCCTCTGTCTTTTACACTGCACACTATTTATTCAATCTACATGTCATTCATTATCAATTCACACCACTCATAATTGCAGTTTATGTTCCCTTTGCCCGACTGATACACTCACCTAAAGGATTATTAGGAACACCTGTTCAATTTCTCATTAATGTAATTATCTAATCAACCAATCACATGCCAGTTGGAGTTGCTTCAATGCATTTAGGGGTGTTGTCCTGGTAAAGACAATCTCCTGAACTCCAAACTGAATGTCAAAATGGGAAAGAAAAGTGATTTAAGCAATGTTGAGCGTGGCATACTTGTTGGTGCCAGAGGGGCCGGTCTGAGTATTTCAGAATCTGCTCAGTTACTGGGATTTTCACGCACAACCATTTCAAGGGTTTACAAAGAATGGTGTGAAAAGGGAAAAACATCCAGTATGCGGCAGTCCTGTGGGCGAAAATGCCTTGTTGATTCAAGCTGATAGAAGAGCAATGTTGACTGAAATAACCACTCGTTACAACCGAGGTATGCAGCAAAGCATTTGTGAAGCCACAACATGCACAACCTTAAGGCAAATGGGTGACAAAAGCAGAAGACCCCACCGGGTACCACTCATCTCCACTAAAAATAGGAAAAAGAAGCTACAGTTTGCACAAGCTCACCAGAATTGGACAGTTGAAGACTAGAAAAATGTTGCCTGGTCTGATGAGTCTCGGTAGAGTCAAAATTTGGCGTAATCAGAATGAGAACATGAATCATGCCTTGTTACCACTGTGCAGGCTGGTGGTGGTGGTGGTGTAATGGTATGGGGGATGTTTTCTTGGCACACTTTAGGCCCCTTAGTGCCTATTGGGTATCGTTTAAATGCCACGGGCTACCTGAGCGATGTTTCTGACCATGTCCATCCCTTCATGACCACCATGTACCCATCCTCTGATGGCTACTTCCAGCAGGATAATGCATCATGTCACAAAGCTCAAATTATTTCAAATTGGTTTCTTGAACATGACAATGAGTTCACTGTACTAAAATGGCCCCCACAGTCTCCATTAGAGATGGCTCGAACCTCCGCGAACTTGAGAACTTTCGCAAACCACAATAGACTTCAGTGGGGAGGCGAACTTTGAAAACTAGAAACATTTATGCTGGCCACAAAAGTGATGGAAAAGATGTTTCAAGGGGTCTAACATCTGAGTTTTTGCATGGATGAGTGGGATAGATGCCAAAAGTCCCTGGGAAAAATCTGGATTTGACGCACAGCAGCGTTTTAAGGGCAGAAATAATTGCATGCTAAATTGCAGGCCTAAAGTGCTTTAAAACATCTTGAATGTGCATACATCAATCAGGTAGTGTAATTAGAGTACTGCTTCACACTGACACACCAAAATCACTGTGTAACGCACCGCACACAGCTGTTTGTATAGTGACTGCCATGCTGGACTGGTGCGCACCATGGCGAGATTGCTCTTCCTCAGTGATATCAGGTAATGTCTGACTGCCTTATCAACTTTCGATGGTTTCTCTACCATTGTTAAAGCTTACATCTATATTTTTAAAGGAGTCATCAGGGAAAATTAATGGAGTCGGGAAGGAATTTTTCCCTTTAGGGGCTAATTGGACCATGCCTTATAAGGGTTTTTTCGCCTTCCTCTGTATCAACAGGGATATGTGAGGGAGCAGGCTGGTGTTGTACTTTATACTGGTTGAACTCGATGGACGTATGTCTTTTTTCAACCAAAATAAGTGCTACTTACCTGGGGCTTCCTCCAGCCCCAAGCTCCCAGCATGTCCCTCGCCGCAGCTCTGCAGTCAGCCGTTCGCCGCAGCTCCGTCCCGGTCCCCAGCGATGACGTCAGGGTGACCTGCAGGCGCAGTACAGGCCGACCTGGAGGTCGCCCTGACGTCATCGCCGAGGACCGGGACGGTGCTGCGGTGAACGGCTGCGGGAAGATCTGCGGCGAGGGACATGCTGGGAGCTTGGGGCTGGAGGAAGCCCCCGGTAAGTAGCATTTATTTTTATTAATTTTCCCTAATGACTCCAGGTCGGCCTGTACTGCGCCTGCCGGTCGCCTTGAAGTCATCGCCGGGGATCGGAACGGAGCTGCGGCGAACGGCTGACTGCAGAGTTGCGGCGAGGGACATGCTGGGAGCTTGGGGCTGGAGGAAGCCCCCAGTAAGTAGCACTTAATTTATTAATTTTTCCCCTGATAACTCCTTTAAATTACTTTTTCTGCTTGCTGTTCAGTACCTAGAATCTATTATGGAGGGCAAGTCTGCCATTGTGACCACGGGTAATGGCCGGGGAATCAGGGTTCGATTCCGGTCCGGAGTGGGAGCCTGAGAAACGGCTACCACCACACATCCAAGTAAGGACCCATTTGCTGTATAAGTAATGTACCTGCCCTGACCGTGCTTTGCAGACCAGGCATCTGTGGTCAGATGGACCCTTGACCCAGCACAAGACGAACCAAATCGAAAGCATTTGCCAAGGATGTGTTATGGAGGGCAAGTCTGCCATTCATTCAACTGTGTGAAACTTTTGATGGTACTTTCTCAGTACCATGGTGACCACGGGTAATGGCTGGGGAATCCTGGTTCGATTCTGGTCTGGAGTGGGAGCCTAAGAAACTGCTACCACCACCACACATCCAAGGAAGGCAGCAGGCACGCTGTGGGCAAAGGAGCAGGAACGGCTACCACACATCCAAGGTAGGCAGCAGGCATGGCATGCAAGTCCCGAGGTAGTGACCAAAAATAACAATACAGGAGAACTTTCAAAGCCCTGCTGTATATGAGATGAATCAACTTTAAATCCTTTAATGAGAATCTGTTATGGAGGGCAAGTCTGCCATCCATTCAAGTGAAAGGTATGCCATGACTGCCAGGTATAATACAATGTGCAGTCACAGATGCAGTGAAAGGTATGCAGTGACTCAGTGGCATAGCTACAAACCTCTGGGCCCCGATGCGGAATCTGGACGTGCCCCCCCCCCCCCCGGCAACAACAGCCTCCCTCCCCCGGCAACACCCGATGCACACACATATCCGAATCCCTATAGCCAGCTATAGGTCCCCCCAGTATAGGTAGCCAGGCATAGGTAAGCCAGTATAGTTGTCCCCGGTATAGGTTAGCCAGGTAGGTGCCTCCAGCATAGGTAGCCAGTATAGTTGCCCCCAGTATAGGTTAGATAGGTAGGTGCCCCCAGTATAGGTTAGTTAGGTAGGTGCCTCCAATATAGGTAGCCAGTATAGTTGCCACCTGTATAGGCTAGCTAGGTGCCCTGAATACAGGTTAGACAATTAAGTGCCCCCAGGTTAGATAGGTAGGTGGCCCCAGTATAGGTTAGATTAGGTAGCTGCCCCCCCAGTATAGGTTAGATTAGGTAGCTGCCCCCCAGGATAGATTAGGTAGCTTTCCCCCAGGATAGGTTAGATTAGGTAGCTTCCCCACAGTATAGATTAGGTAGCTGCCCCCCAGGATAGATTAGGTAGCTGCCCCCAGGATAGGTTAGAGTAGGTAGCTGCCCCCCAGGATTCTTCTTCTTCTTCTTCTTCTTCTTCTTCTTCTTCTTCTTCTTCTTCTTCTTCTTCTTCTTCTTCTTCTTCTTCTTCTTCTTCTTCTTCTTCTTCTTCTTCTTCCTCCTCTTCTTCTCTATCATTATATTATGTGTCTTTGTTTTCCTTTCTTTTGTAATATTTTTTTTTTCCTTTTCCTCTTCCTCTTTCTCTTCCTCCTCTTCCTCCTCTTCCTCCTCTTCCTCTTCTTCCTCCTCCTCCTCCTCCTCCTCCTCCTCCTCCTCCTCCTCCTCCTCCTCCTCCTCCTCCTCCTCCTCCTCCTTCTTCTTCTTCTTCTTCTTCTTCCTCCTCTTCTTCTCTATCATTATATTATGTGTCTTTGTTTTCCTTTCTTTTGTAATATTTTTTTTTTACTTCATTTGTGGAAATATTTTATTTTAATAACACCATAGTTATATTTGTGTTGATGGCATAATAGGTAGGCAGTGGCACATTGCAAGCCACAGCGCCTTTTTCTGTGTACCCTGGCGGTGGTAAAACATAGACATCAGCAGGAGGAGGAAGTAGTTGCAGGCTTGCAGCTATTTGTAGTGTGTGGTAATAGTCGGTCGTTACTCGGAAGGAGAGTGGGTGGGCAGGTGGCAGCAGAAAATAGTTCTTCTTCTGTTCTCCCTGGCAGTGGTAGCAGCACACAGACAGCAGAAGCTCAATGCAGCTACAGGAGGAGGAGTAATGTGTGTCAGGCAGTGTGATGTGACTGACATAATAGGCCCTGGTTCCTAGTGGTGGTACCAGGGCCGTAAATTAACATCATGAGGTTCCAGACAGCGGTCGTGAAGCCCACATTGTGTCCAATACACAATTGGGACAGCACAGTTTTCAACCCGGACACCTCTAAAATAATTACAATTTTTTTTTTTTTTTTAAATTATTGCAGCTATTGTTGAGCGTAATAGCTGGTGGCGCATGGGCAGCAGCACCTTGTAATGTGTTCCCTGGCAGTGGAGAGGAGACACAGACAGCAGGAGAAAATATAACAGCAGGCAGCGTGAGGAGGATAAGTGTGTGGCAGACTGGCATTTGGCAGCAGGCAGGAGGGCAGGCAGCGAGACATAGTAGGCCCTGGGTCCTAGCGGTGGTTCCAGGGCCATAAATACACAGCACGAGGTTCCAGACAGCGGTCGTGAAGCCCACATTGTGTCCAATACACAATTGGGACAGCACAGTTTTCAACCCGGACACCTCTAAATTAATAACAATTTTTTTTTTTCAAAATTAATGCAGCTATTGTTGAGCGTAATAGCTGGTGGCGCATGGGCAGCAGCACCTTGTAATGTGTTCCCTGGCAGTGGAAACACACAGACAGCAGGAGGCAATACGGCAGCAGGCAGCGTGAGGAGGATGAGTGTGTGTGGCAGACTGGCATTTGGCAGCAGGCAGGAGGGCAGGCAGCGAGACATAGTAGGCCCTGGGTCCTAGCGGTGGTTCCAGGGCCGTAAATACACAGCATGAGGTTTCAGACAGCGGTCATGAAGCCCACATTGTGTCCAATACACAATTGGGACAGCACAGTTTTCAACCCGGACACCTCTAAAATAATAACAATTTTTTTTTCCCAAATTAATGCAGCTATTGTTGAGCGTAATAGCTGGTGGCGCATGGGCAGCAGCCCCTTGTAATGTGTTCCCTGGCAGTGGAGACACAGACAGCAGGATGAAATACAACAGCAGCAGCAGCAGCAGGTGTATGTGTGTGTGCCAGTCGTCACTTCATGTCCCCCTCTCGCCGACAACAGGGGCCATGAATTCGCCTTCCATCCAAGCCTGGTTCATTTTGAGAAACGTCAGTCTGTCCACAGACTTGTGAGACAGACGAGATCGCTTCTCAGTGACGACTCCACCAGCTGCACTGAAGCAACGCTCTGACAGGCAGGTGCTTGACCCAATACTCCATGGGATCAACAGGGGCCATGCTGTCAAGCCAGCTGAAGGACCCCATGTAGTCAGCCACCATGTGGGTCAAGCGCTGCCTGTGACTGGAGAAGGATGCTGCTGCAGGCACCTCCTCTCTAGTCCTTGGCAGCTCTACACTCATGTAGAGCTCTTGGGTCAGAGACAGCAGGTCTGTGGTGCGCGTGCGCTTGATGCTGGTGGATGCAGGCACCTGCTGCTGCCTCTGTGCTGGCTGGACAGTGGGGGTGGATGTCTGAGGGAAGGCTTCCTGCAAGCGCTCAACAAGGGACAGCTGCAAATCCCTCATTTGTTGCGCATGGTCTCCTCCTGCAGGCAGGAACTGGCTGAGCTTCCCCTTCAGACGTGGGTCCAGCATCATGCAGATCCAGATGTCCTCCCTCTTCTTCATCTGGATCACCCTTGGGTCCTTGCGCAGGCACCTCAGCATGTGCGCTGCCATTGGGAAGAGTCTGGCCACGTCTGTTGGCACATCATCGGCATCCCCAGAGCCGAGAGTGCTGTCCTCCTCTTCCTCTGCCCCCTCCACCTCATCCTCTCTCCACCCCCGCACCAGTCCAGCTGCGCTCTGCTGCTCCCCCTCATCAGCAGCAAGGTCAGGGACCTCCACCAACTCCGAGCCCTCCTCCTCAGAGGTGGCCTGGGAAGCTGCTTGCAGCTCCTGCTGGTCCAAGGCTGTCGCTCCCTCTTCCAGCAGTGCATACAGGGCCCTGTCCAGCACACACACCATGGGCACCCACTCGCACACCATTGCATGGTCCCTGCTCACCATGTTGGTGGCCTGCAGGAAGGGTGCCAGGACTGAGCACACCTGCTGCATGTGCCCCCAGTCCTCCATGAAGATAATGGACGGAAGGTTGGTGGCGGCACGCACAGTTGCAGTGAGGGAGGCAACTGTTGCTCGTGCAACATACTGGCTGACAGCCTGCCTCTGTTCAACCAGACGCTCCAACATCGCCAGGGTGGAGTTCCAGCGAGTTGGAACATTGAGCATGAGCCGGTGCTGTGGCAGGTGCAGCTCCTTCTGTACCTCTTCCAGGCTCGCCACGGCTGCAGGCGAGTGCCGGAAGTGACGCACAACCTTCTTTGCCGCCTCAAGGAGTCGGTCCATCCCCTGGTAGGTCCGCAGGAACTTTTGGACTACCAGGTTCAGGACGTGCGCCAGGCACGGGATGTGGGTCAGGTCTCCCCTGCTGATGGCAGAAACCAGGTTTGCCCCATTGTCGGACACCACCTCTCCGACTCTGAGGCCTCTGGGGGTCAGCCAATTCCTCTCCTGCTCTCGGAGTTTGGGCAGGACGTGGTTCGCCGTCAGTTTGGTCTTCCCCAGGCTGACCAATTCCAGCAGCGCTTGACAGTGGCGGGGCTTCACGCTGCTGCTGAGGCGGGGGGTTTGGGCTGGTGTGCCGGAGGATGGAAGCGGATCAGAGGAACCTGCTGCTGTTCCGCTGACCCTGCATGGTGGCACCACCCACTGCGTTGTTGGTGGGTGGTGCCACCCACCAACTGCTGCTGTTCCGCTGACCCTGCATGGTGGCACCACCCACTGCGTTGTTGGTGCTGCTGCTCTGACAGTGCCCGATGCTGCTCCCCCCTCCTCACCCCCTTCCACCAAGCTGACCCAATGCGCGGTGAAGGACAGATAGCGGCCTGTCCCAAACCGGCTGCTCCACGAGTCCATGGTGACGTGGACTCGTTGACCCACCGCGTGCTCCAGCCCTCTCCCGACATTGGCCATCACAGAGCGGTGAAGTGCAGGGATGGCCGTGCGTGCAAAATAATGTCGGCTGGGGATTGGCCAATCGGGGGCTGCACACATCAGGAGCGCACTCATGTCGCTCCCCTCCTGCACAAGGGAATAAGGCAGGAGTTGGGAGCACATGGCCCGTGCCAGCAAGCCGTTCAGCTGACGCTCACGACGGCTGCTGGGAGGCAGAACCCTGACCACCCCCTGGAAGCTGTCGCTGAGCAGGGTCTGGCGAGGCCTTTTGCTGGCACGGGAAGCAGTGGAGGGAGCAGAGGAGGCCACTGAGGACTGGCTGCCAGAACAGGCCTCAGTGTCGGCGGCAGGGGTTGCAGAGGGAGAAGGAGCAGTGCGTTGCTGACGCACTCCTGCTGCCGACGACTTTGCAGTGGTGGCGGGTCTGCCACTGCCAGCTTCCTTCAACTTCACGAACTCCTCATGCTCGTGAAAGTGTTTCTCTGCAAGATGGTTTACCAGAGAGGTGGTGCCAAACGCATAGGGCTCCTTCCATCTGCTGAGCTGCTTGCGGCACTGGTTGCAGGTGGCATACTTGCACTCCAAATATGGAAGGGTGAAAAAATTCCATATTGGGGAGGTGAAGTTGCCCCTTCGGCTGGAAGGTGCTGCTGCCGCTGGTCTCTCTGTGGTGGTTGGGAGAGTTCTTGGTGCCGCTGGTGGTGGCACTGGCAGAACTGGTCTCCTGATCAGCACGCTGTGTGGCCTGCATACCACGCCCACTTGTGATCCTGCCCATGCCTTCGATGCTGACCCTTCTAGCATGGCCCGCAGACGCATCCTCCTCCTCCTCCTCCTCAGAGCTGATGACATCCCTACTCCCAGGACCTGGCAACCAGTCTTTGTCCTTCACAGTGTCATCATCATCCTCCCCTTCCGCAAACATGTCCTGCTGGGATCCCCCAAACTCCCCTTCTGCATGCATGGGCGGATGGACAGTCACCACTGTCTGACTGTCCAAAGCATCATCCCCCAAAGTGCCCATCAGCATTCTTTCCTCCGCCAATTCTGCCGCAACAGAATTCCATAGCCCCGCTGTGCTTAGGGATAACATGAAGGTGCTGCTGAGTGGCAGGGTGCTGGTGTTGCCCGCTGGGGCTGGAGAACTGCACTCCTCCTCCTCTCCCCCAGGCAGTGCTGGGCGGCTGCTGCTGTTCTTGCAAACAGGAGTGGTGGCGGGGGTGGAGGACTCGGTTCCAGAGCTAATGGTGGCCTGCTCATCCACCATTAGTTCCACCACAGCGTCTGCGTCCTTCTCCTCAATAGGACGGCTACGACCTGGCGGTGGGAGGAACATCTGGGCCACACGCTGCTGCTGCTGCTGTGTCTCTGCAGCGTGACTCCCAGCTGTTGGGCGGCCAAGGTGTCCACGGACAGTGGCTAATGGCGGAATAGCCACTGGTGCAGACGCAGAACTGCGCATGGTGGTGGTGGCGCGGCTGCCACGCCCACGACCTCCTCTCTTGGCGATGCCCTTGCTGCCCTTGCTGCCCCTGCCCAAACCGCGGCTGCCAGTGCCAGACATTGTATATTTTTAATATTATACAAATGAAAAAAAAAAACTTATGTATGTAAAGGCGGGTGGGACAAGTGGGGTACTTTAATGGGGTGGGACTGGTGGTGGTGGGTGTGTGAGGTGACGGCCAGGTGTACTCTACAGCAGAGATCGGTGTAGCGCTAACGAGAGAGTGCGCACTGCGCACACAAAGACCCTAGCTGACGCTGACTGACGGTGTCCCTATACACAGACTACAGTACAAGTCAGCGAATACACAATAGAAGTAATATATAAACAATAGGACGGGTGTATGTGCAGGTTCAAGAACATTTGGGAAATAGTGATCACAACATGATAACGTTTGATCTGGTGACTGATCGGCCACGGGGCAGCGGGACCACTAAAACTATGAATTTTAGAAAAGCAAAGTTCACTCAAATTAGGCAGGCACTAAGTTTGGTGAACTGGGATAATGTACTACAAGGGGAAGACACTGAAGGGAAATGGCAAGCTTTTAAACTTATACTCAATCAATACTGTAGTATGTATATCCCCAGGGCCGGATTTGTACTTTTTACCGCCCAAGGCCAACTATACGTATCGTTGTTATCTCTATGTGCCCGAGAATTCTACTTACTTTCCATCATTGGAAGTCACAGACAATAACCATTTCAGTAATACGCGTATAGATTATAAGTTATGTTTTCCTTAAGAACTTTTATGTTTGCCATCTCGTTAATGATGGACCCATTGAGTCACCATAAGAGTTAGGCTGAAGTATAACTGCAGGATAGAGCTTACAGGTCTTGCAGGGACAACACAAGTACAGGACAGAGAGTTTAAAGGTTAAAGCTCTCCTTGTAGATAGGGATGGCTGCATAGAACAGCTTTACTTCCCCTCACTGTGCCGCCCCCAAATTTTTGGTGCCCTAGGCCATGGCCTATGTGGCCTTGCCAGAAATCCGGCCCTGTATATCCCATATGGAAACAAAATGTCTAGGAATAAAAAAAGGCCTCTATGGATGAATAGAAAGGTTAAAGATAAAATGAAGAGGAAAAAGAATGCCTATAAGGTCTTAAAACAGGAGGGGACCGAGGCTGCACTAAGCAATTATAAGGAGTGCAATAAAAATTGTAAAAAAGAAATTAGGCAGGCAAAGATTGAAGCTGAAAAACAAATCGCTAAGGATATCAAATCTAACCCAAAAAAGTTTTACAAGTACATTAACTCTAAAAAAAAGAAAGGTTGACTGTATAGGACTAGTGTTGGGCGAACAGTGTTCGCCACTGTTCGGGTTCTGCAGAACATCACCCTGTTCGGGTGATGTTCGAGTTCGGCCGAACACCTGATGGTGTTCGGCCTTTTAAGTTCGGGTTCGCCCCGAACTACTGAATGGCCGCCGAACAGGGCCGAACAGGGCCCCTGTTCGGCCGAACAGGGCCCTGTTCGCCCGAACATGCCGCAATACGGCCCCCCTATGGGGTCGCAGGCATAAGGGGGGAGCATGCCCCGATCGCGTGGGGGGGTCGGAAATTCCCCCCACCCCCTCCGCTAGCGCTCCCCTCTCTGCCCGCTTCCCCATAAAAAAAGTTTAAGGCAAGTTAAATAGTACTTGGTGGCTGGGCTGGCCTGGCACTGGCAGTGGAGTGAGGAGGAGGAGGAGTCCGAGTAGCAGAGTGACGCGTTGAGGCCGGGCAGCGGGCGGTTCAGTGGTAGTACCCTTGTGGTACTTCCGCCCTTTCTCTGACCTCACGTCCTCTGCATACGAGGGTACGCGTCATGCGTACCCTCGTATGCGTCATCACGTAGAGGACGTGAGGTCAGAGAAAGGGCGGAAGTACCACAAGGGTACTACCGCTGAACCGCCCGCTGCCCGGCCTCAACGCGTCACTCTGCTACTCGGACTCCTCCTCCTCCTCACTCCACTGCCAGTGCCAGGCCAGCCACCAAGTACTATTTAACTTGCCTTAAACTTTTTTTATTGGGAAGCGGGCAGAGGGGGGAGCGCTAGCGGAGGGGGTGGGGGGAATTTCCGACCCCCCCCCCGCGATCGGGGCATGCTCCCCCCTTATGCCTGCGACCCCATAGGGCCCCCAAAATGGGCATGTTCGGGGGTCCCATTGACTTCCGTTGAGTTCGGCGTTCGGGGCCGAACATGCCGAACATCTGGCCCATGTTCGGCATGTTCGGCCCGAACCCGAACATCCAGGTGTTCGCCCAACACTATATAGGACTCCTAAAGGATGAGGATGGGAACTCAATGGTGGATGACCAAGGTAAGGCAGAGTTATTAAACGCTTTCTTTGCTTCTGTCTTCACAAAAGAAACAGCACTGTTGCAAACTACAGAGGCAGAAGAGTCTCAATCTTCTAACTGTAATATTAAATACTTAACGCAGGAAGAAGTGAAGGCAAGACTAAATAAATTAAAAATAGACAAGGCACCTGGCCCGGATGGCATGCATCCTCGGGTCCTAAGCGAATTAAGTTCAGTTATAGATAAACCCCTTTATCTTATCTTTTGTGACTCTCTTGCAACTGGCAGAGTCCCAGTGGATTGGCGTACAGCCCACGTTTTCCCATTATTTAAGAAGGGCAAAAAATCTGATCCAGGAAATTATAGACCTGTAAGTTTAACATCAGTTGTATGCAAACTATTTGAGGGGTTACTAAGAGATACTATACATGACTTCATAGTAGAAAATAATCTTATTTCTCAGCATCAACATGGGTTTACTAAAGACAGGTCCTGTTTGACTAACATGCTCAGCTTTTATGAGGTAGTGAATGCTAATATGGATATTGGGAATGCTGTAGATGTGATATACTTGGACTTTGCAAAGGCCTTCGACACTGTTCCCCACAAAAGTCTGGTGCAAAAGTTGAGGATGCAAGGACTGGGGAAGAGTGTGTGTTCATGGATAGGGAACTGGCTAATGGACAGAAAACAAAGAGTTGTGGTCAATGGATCGTACTCAAAATGGGAGACTGTTAGCAGTGGGGTCCCACAGGGGTCTGTTCTGGGTCCAGTGCTCTTCAATTTATTTATTAATGACCTAGTAGATGCAGTAGTGAGCAATGTTGCTATTTTTGCAGATGATACAAAATTGTGCAGAATCCTCAACTCTCAGGAAGATAGTGTCATATTGCAACAGGATCTGGATAGGATGGCTATATGGGCACATACATGGCAGATGAAATTCAATGTTGACAAATGTAAGGTCATGCATTTTGGACGTACTAATGGTCTAGCACCATACAAAATAAATGGGATACAGTTGGGGACATCAAACTTGGAGAAGGACTTAGGAGTACTCATTGACAACAAGTTAAATAATCGTACTCAATGCCAAGCAGCTGCAGCTAAAGCTAACAAAATTTTGGGATGCATTAAAAGGGAAATAAAAACTCGAGATGCTAGCATAATATTGCCCCTGTTTAACTCTCTAGTAAGGGCACATCTGGAATATGGAATTCAGTTCTGGGCACCACATTACAAAAAAGATATTGCAGTTTTAGAGCAGGTGCAGAGACGAGCAACAAAATTGATGCGTGGGATGGAAGGTCTCACTTATCGAGAAAGGTTAGATAAACTGGGTTTATTTAGTCTAGAGAAAAGACGCCTTAGAGGGGATCTAATAAACATGTATAAATACATCAGAGGGCAATATAATAACTTGGCGGATGAGCTTTTTGTCCCTAGGCCTTCTCAAAGGACTAGAGGACATGATCTGCGCATGGAGGAAAAACGTTTTAACCATTTATTTAGGAAAGGGTTCTTTACAGTAAGAGTGATTAAGATGTGGAATGCATTGCCACAGGAAGTCGTTATGGCAAACTCTATACCTGCATTTAAATTGAGCTTAGATGCTTTCCTTGCGTTGAAAGACATCCATGGCTACAATTACTAGGTAATGCCTAATGATGTTGATCCAGGGATTTTATCTGATTGCCATCTGGAGTCGGGAAGGAATTTTTCCCTTTAGGGGCTAATTGGACCATGCCTTGTAAGGGTTTTTTTCGCCTTCCTCTGGATCAACAGGGATATGTGAGGGAGCAGGCTGGTGTTGTACTTTATACTGGTTGAACTCGATGGACGTATGTCTTTTTTCAACCAAAATAACTATGTAACTATGTAACTATGTGTAGCACTAACGAGAGGGTGCAGACAGCGCAGACGTGCACTGCGCACACAAAGACCCTAGGTAACGCGGTGACGGACGGTACCTACTCACAGACTACAGTACAGTACACTACAGTACTACTAACTAAACAATAGAAGAATCTAGCTAAATAATACAACAGGTGTAACTAGATTACAGAGAGCAGATACAGCAGGACAGGTATAGCAGTAAAGCTGGACCTTGCTAACTACAAAATAGTACAAATCTATCTAACACAGAAGTAGTAGTAGTACAGGAGTAGAGTAGGACAGGTGATAGCACAGGTAAGGTAACTAGAGACTAGAGCACAGAGCAGGGCAGGCTGCCTTGCCTAGGCACAGGGCCTAGCTGCTGGCTGCAGGCCTGCAGCAGCACCAGTGACAGTCTCTCTCCCTCCCTAGTCCCCCTAGTAATCACCCAAACTAAACTGCCTAAAATACAATCTATCTACAATACAAAGCAATACAGTTGAAGATCAAGTGTTGGAGTGTAAAAACGCTAGGTTTAGAACAATAGCAATGCACTTGCACGCAGACAAAAAGCACTGAAGCAGTTCTCTCAGTACTATCAGTCAGTAAGTCGCAAGCAGAATGAGTGAGGCAAGATGGCGTCCGCTATTTATAGAGGGGGGGCTTGGCCAGGCTCCCCCTATGTGATTGGCTGCAGTCAGAGGGCTGGGAGCCCTCTGATTCGCTTGTGAGGACTCGAGGTGACGTCTGGCGTGACACTATCCGAGCTCGTGACGCTATCCGAGCTCGGATAGCTAGGATATCTCCGGATAGCTGCTTGCTATCCGAGTGCGCTCGGATAGCACAGCCCGGATAGCTAATACTATTCGAGCTCGAATAGTGAAAAAAGAGCTAGGATATCCGAGTAACACGGATATCCTAGCTCAGATGAGCATCACTGGTCAAGCGGCCTGCAGGCAGAGATGCTGTGTGGGGACCAACTTAGTCTTGAGGCAGGCAGTCACACGGCGTGCAGGCAGAGATGCAGTGTGTAGGGACTGACTTAGTCTTTGGGCAGGCCTGAGCGTGCTTTGCAGACCAGGCATCCGTGGTCAGATGGACCCTTGACCCAACGCTGTGTGCCAGAGATGTCACCACTTGCCTTTCAACATCACGGTATAGTTTAGGTATCGCCTTTTTTGAGAAAAAATTGCGGCCTGGTATCTTCTACTGTGGTGTGTGGCTTTGCTTTTGTGTGCTGCTTTTCCTCAGGTGGTCATCCCATTGCAGTTTGTGCTTTGTAATCATGTGCCTTCATAAGGTAGTTGTCCCTACGCAGGTCTTGGTCTTTCCACGACTCAATTTTCGGTGGCAGAGAGTACAGATGGCATTGCTCTCATCTGAGGCAGACACACAAAAACATTTCCACACCCCTGAGCCCTGGGGTGATGGCACTTTGGTGGTGGCGGCCGACTGAGTGTTAAGTGGGGTGCCAGAATCAGAGCAGGAGGAGGAAGATATGTCACGCTTCCGTGCGGAAGCTGAGAAAGATGAGGTGTTCTGTGTTAAATAGTCAACTACGTCCTGACAATATTGGGGGTTGATGGCACGTGCCTTCTTCTGAACACTGTACTTTGGTCGAGGGCCGCACAAAATCACAACAGCGCGACCTCTAACAGACCTGCCAGGTAGCCTGCCTCTGGCTCTGCCTTTTGTTTTGTCCATATTGGGGAGATGAAGTGAAAGGTATGCACTGACTTGACTAATACAATGTACGGTTACACAGGTGCAGTGAACAGGTATGCAGTGACTGCTGGTACAACAATGTGCGGTTGCACAGGTGCAGTGAACAGGTTGCAGTGACTGGTATTACAAATGTGCAGCTGCCTGTCACACACACACACACACACACACACACACACACACACACACACACACACACAGGTACCCTGAACAGGTGCAATGACTGGTGGTATTAACAATGCATGCGCTCACGTAGGTATAGGTAACGTAGGTGCACTGAACAGTGAACAGGTGCTTTGGGATTACAAATGTGCTGCTGCCTGTCACACACACACACATGGACTGCAATGACAGGTGCAATGACTGGTGGTATTAACAATGCGTGCGCTCACGTAGGTATAGGTAGGAAGGTGCACTGAACAGTGAACAGGTGCAGTGATTGGGATTACAAATGTGCAGCTGCCACACACAGGTAGTCACTGAATGTGCTGGGCCTGGCAGTGGCACAGTAGGAATTAAGGTGCCAAAGGCCAGCTGCGACTGACTGACAGGGCTGTATATAATGGAAGTGGGCCACACAAAAAAAAAAAATAGATCACAAGAACAACATTAGCTCTCAAAAGAGCTGTTGAGGTGTGCTTTTTTAGCAATAAGAATCAGCAAGGAGCAAGCTAACAAGCCTACAAGAGCCTAACTAAGCTTTCCTTATAGCTCTCTCTCTGCAGCAGCTCTCCCTTCTCTAACTACTGCAGGCACACGAGTGAGTCCAATGCCTGACACTGCCTGCCTTTTATAAGGGGGGGCGGGGCTCCAGGATAGAGATGGCCAGAACGGTTCGCCGGCGAACGGTTCCCGGCGAACTTTTTTGGAAGTTCGGTTCGCCCCCATAGAGCATCATGAGGGTCAACTTTGACCCTCTACATCACAGTCAGCAGGGACATTGTAGCCAATCAGGCTACACTCCCTAATAGAGCCACTCCCCCCCCCTTATAAAAGGTAGGCAGCATCAGGCTTTTCATTCACTCATGTGTCTGCATTAATTAGAGAAGGGAGAGCTGCTGTGCAGAGACCTATAGGGAAAGCTTAGTTAGGCTCTTGTAGACTTGTTAGCCTGCTCCTTGCTGATTCTTATTGCTAAAAAAGCACCCCTCAACAGCTCTTTTGAGAGGTGTGTGTGTGTGTGTGTGTGTGTGTGTGTGTGTGTGTGTGTGTGTGTGTGTGTGTGTGTGTGTGTGTGTGTGTGTGTGTGTGTGTGTGTCCCACTTGCATTATATACAGCCCTGTCAGTCAGTCGCAGCTGGCCTTTAGCCCCTTGGTGGTATAATCACTGCTGTGCCAGGTGCACATTATAATACCCATCACTGCATATACCTACTACCTGTTGTTCACTTCAGTGCACCCACCAACCTACGTGAGCGCACGCAGTGTCACTGTGCCTGTCCGGTACCTGTGTGTGTGTGACAGGTGCACATTGTAATACCCATCACTGCATATACCTACTACCTGTTGTCCACTTGAGTGCACCTACCTACCCACGTGAGCGCACGCAGTGTCACTGTGCCTGTCCGGTACCTGTCTGTGTGTGACAGGTGCACATTGTAATACCCATCACTGCATAAACCTACTTGTTGTTCCCTTCAGTGCTCCCACCTACCTACGTGAGCGCATGCAGTGTCACTGTGCCTGTCCGGTACCTGTGTGTGTGACAGGTGCACATTGTAATACCCATCACTGCATAAACCTACCTGTTGTTCACAGTGCACCCACCTACCTACGTGAGTGCATGCAGTGTGATATACCACTCCGTGCATACCTGTTAACTGCACCTGTGTGACTGCACATTGTATTAGTCAAGTCAGTGCATACCTTTCACTTCATCCCCCAATATGGACAAAACAGACAAAACAGGTAGAGGCAGAGGTAGAGGCAGACCCAGAGGAAGGCCACTCTGCAGGTCTGTGCGAGGTCATGCTGATGTGATTTTGTGTGGCCCTAGACCAAAGTACAGTGCTCGGAAGAAGGCACGTCCCATCAACTCCCAAGATTGTCAGGACGTGATTGACTATTTAACACAGAACACCTCATCTTCCGCAGCCACCAGCACTACTCCAAGTACCACATCCACTACATTTGACAGTTCGCATGAGTTATTTTGTGGGGAAATCACTGATGCACAGCCATTATTGTTACAACCAGATGAAGGCACTAAGCAAGTTACACCACCTCATATGTCTGAGTTAGGCGACACTATGGACATAACGTGTGAGGAGGAGAATGATGAAGTACCTGCTGTTGGTGCAAGTTTGGAGGTGTCTGAGGCAAGCGAAGCGCTGCAGGATGATTATGAGGATGACGATGATACGGATGCCAGTATGTTTCCAATAGAGGAGATGTACACTGGGGACAGTTCAGAGGGGGAGTCAGAGAGGAGTAGGAGGAGATTCTGAAGGAACTTGTCATCAGAAACAGCTGGTGGCAGTGTCCGGCACCATGTATTGCCACCTATGGACAGCCAGCCAACATGCCCTTCAACGTCAGCTGCTGATAATAATAATTCCTTTTTTTGTATAGCGCTTTTCTCCTGTCGGACTCAAAGCGCTTGTGAGGCAGCCACTAGAGCGCACTCAGTAGGCAGTAGCAGTGTTAGGGAGTCTCGCCCAAAGAACTCCTTACTGAATAGGTGCTGACTTACTGAACAGGCAGAGGCGAGATTTGAACCCTGGTCTCCTGTGTCAGAGGCAGAGCCCTTAACCATTACACTGTCCAGCCACCATAGTGTCATCACCCCAGGGGGGCTCAACGGTTTGGACATTTTTTAATGTGTTTGCCGTAGATCAGAGCAATGCCATCTGTTCTCTCTGCCTCCAAAAATTGAGCCATGGAAAGGCCAACACCCACGTAGGGACAACTGCCGTACGAAGGCACATGGAGAAAAGGCACAAACTGCAATGGGAAGAGCACCAGAGGAAAAGCAGCACACAAAAGAAAAGCCACCCTCCTTCTCCTCTTCCTCCTTCAGGTGCAGCATCTTCAGCCGCTTTCTCCCTTGCACCTTCACAGCCACCCTCCTCCACTCCACCTCTGCCCTTGAGCGGTTCCTGCTCCTCTGCCCACAGCAGCAAGGTGTCCGTGAAGGAAATCTTTGAGTGGAAGAAGGAGGACTTGCCTGACGTCATTGAGGATGAGCAAGAGGAGATGGATAGTATGTCTGGATCCAACTTTGTGCAGATGGTGTCTTTCATGCAGTCCAGCTGGTTGAGGGACCCCCGTATAAAGAACTCAAGGGGAATGACAATTACTGGGTGGCCACGCTACTAGACCCTCGGTATAGGCACAATGTGGCGGACATGTTACCAACCCACCTGAAGGCAGAAAGGATGCAGCACTTGCAAAGCAAGCTGGCAACTATGCTTTACAATGCGTTTAAGGGTGATGTCACAGCACAACGCAATGAAGGTACCACTGCCAGTAATCCTTCTCCCATGTCCACACAGGCAAGTACAGGACGCTCCAGCGATCTCATGGTGATGTCAGACATGCGGACATTCTTTAGTCCAACGCCTCGCCTTAGCCCTTCCCGATCCACCCTCCACCAGCGCCTGGACCAGCAGGTAGCCGACTACCTGGCCTTAAGTGTGGATGTAGACACTGTGAGCAGCGATGAACCCTTGGACTACTGGGTGCGCAGGCTTGACCTGTCGCCAGAGCTGTCCCAATTTACCATCCAACTGTCTTGCCCTGCCTCAAGCATCCTGTCAGAAAGGACCTTCAGCGTAGCTGGAGGCATTGTCACTGAGAAGAAAAGTCGCCTAAGTCACAAAAGTGTTCAGTACCTCACCTTTATCAAAATGAATGAGGCATGGATCCCGGAGGGCTACTGCCCGCCCCAAGACTAAGTCAGTCCCCACACACAGCATCTCTGCCTGCACGTCGTGTGACTGCCTGCCCCAAGAATAAGTCGCTCCCCACACAGCACCTCTGCCCGAAGGCCGCTTGACTGTCTTCTCCGCCACCACCAACAGGGTCCAGGACTCCAGGTGGATTCCTGAATTTTTAAGGCAAGCTAGCAGCGGCCGCTATAATAATTTTTCTGGTGCATGTACATGCCTGCCTAATTTTTCTGGCTGCACTGCAACTGCAACAACAAAACAAAAGGCATGCACATGTGCCAATTCCCCTTCGTGATCATTAACTTGCCACGGTGAAGGGGCTTGCATATCACAATGAAGTAATGACCGACGGCTATATGAGTGTCTCGGGGGGGGGGGGGGGGGCGCAACACCCAAGATAATAAGGTCCTTGCTTCATTGTGGACAGACCAAATTTGATCAGGTGGACAGTCACTGTTGTTCTATCATTTAGCTACCACAGCCCGGCGACCATATGGGCTTGAAAACCGCCACGGCCTGCACTCTCGCCATGGTGTGCTCCAGTCCAGCACGGCCGTCACTACACAAACAGCTGTTTGTGGTGCGTTACACAGTGAGTTTGGTGTGTCAGTGTGAAACAGTACTCTAATTACACTCCCTGATTGATGTATACACATGCAAGATGTTTTAAAGCACTTTAGGCCTGCAATTAAGCATTAAATGTGATTTTGGCACTTAAAACGCTGCTTTGCGTCAAATCCAGATTTTTCCCCGGGACTTTTGGCATGTATCCCACTCCGCCATCCCCCCCTCCAGGTGTTACAATCCTTGAAACATCTTTTCCATCACTTTTCTGGCCAGCATAAGTGTTTCTAGTTTTCTAGGTTCGCCTCCCCATTGAAGTCTATTGCGGTTCGCAAAAGTTTGCGCAAACCGAACTTTTGCGAAAGTTTGCGAACCGAAAGTCGGAGGTTCGGGCCATCTCTACTCCAGGAGGGAGTGTAGCCTGATTGGCTACAATGTGCCTGCTGACTGTGATGTAGAGGGTCAAAGTTGACCCTAATGATGCACTATAGGGGCGAATCGAACTTCCGCAAAAGTTTGCGGTTCTCCGCGATCGTGAACCACGGAAGTTCGCCGGTTTCCATTCGCCGGCGAACAGTTCAGGCCATCTCTAGTCACCATATCTCAACCCAATAGAGCATCTTACTGATGTGATGGAATGGGAGCTTTGTGCCCTGGATGTGCATCCCACAAATCTCCATCAACTGCAAGATGCTATCCTATTAATATGGGCCAACATTTCTAAAGAATGCTTTCAGCACCTTGTTGAATCAATGCCACGTAGAATTAAGGCAGTTCTGAAGGCAAAAGGGGGTCAAACACTGTATTAGTATGGTTTTCCTAATAATCCTTTAGGTGAGTGTATATTTACAGTGGGTTGAAAAAGTATTCGGCCCCCTTGAAGTTTTCCACATTTTGTCACATTACTGCCACAAACGTGCATCAATTTTATTGGAATTCCACGTGAAAGACCATTACAAAGTGGTGTACACGTGAGAAGTGGAACGAAAATCATACACGATTCCAAACATTTTTAATAAATAACTGCAAAGTGGGGTGTGCGTAATTATTCGGCCCCCTGAGTCAATACTTTGTAGAACCACCTTTTGCTGCAATTACAGCTGCCAGTCTTTTAGAGTATGTCTCTACCAGCTTTGCACATCTAGAGACTGAAATCCTTGCCCATTCTTCTTTGCAAAACAGCTCCAGCTCAGTCAGATTAGATGGACAGCGTTTGTGAACAGCAGTTTTCAGATCTTGCCACAGATTCTCGATTGGATTTAGATCTGGGCTTTGACTGGGCCATTCTAACACATAGATATGTTTTGTTTTAAACCATTCCATTGTTGCCCTGGCTTTATGTTTAGGGTCATTGTCCTGCTGGAAGGTAAACCTCCGCCCCAGTCTCAAGTCTTTTGCAGTCTCCAAGAGGCTTTCTTCCAAGTTTGCCCTGTATTTGGCTCCATCCATCTTCCCATCAACTCTGACCAGCTTCCCTGTCCCTGCTGAAGAGATGCCTAAGCCTGCTTTAAATTTCTCAATAACTTGATCCCTGACCTGTCTTGGACCTGTCTTGTGTGTTCTTTAGACTTCACGGTGTTGTTGCTCCCAATATTGTCTTAGACAACCTCTGAGGCCCTCACAGAGCAGCTGTATTTGTACTGACATTAGATTACACACAGGTGCACTCTATTTAGTCATTAGCACTCATCAGGCAATGTCTATAGGCAACTGACTGCACTCAGATCAAAGGGGCCAAATAATTATGCACACCCCCTTTTGCAGTTATTTATTTGTAAAAAATGTTTGAATCATGTATGATTTTCGTTCCACTTCTCATGTGTACACCACTTTGTGTTGGTCTTTCATGTGGAATTCCAATAAAATTGATTCATGTTTGTGGCAGTAATATGACAAAATGTGGAAAACTTCAAGGGAGCCGAATAGTTTTGCAACCCACTGTAGCTGCAGTAATGTCTACATAATACCACAAACAAGCATGCAGCTAATCTTGTCAGATCTGACAATAATATCAGGAACACCTGTTCTGCATATAATTGTTTAGGGTCTATGGCTAAAAGTATTAAAGGATCAGCAGAACTGCCAGGAAACTGGATTAAAATAAATATATATGGCAGTCTCTATATTCCTCTTAGTTCAGTTGTCCTTTAAGTGTACTTCCTAATACCTTGAAATCATATTTGAGAACCTTCCATCTCCCAGTAACTTTGTCATTGGTACCAATGTGTACCATGACAACCAGGTCTTTCCCAGCCCCACCCAATAATCTGTCAATTTGATCAGCTACATGCCAAACCCCACCAATAGCCAGGATACATCACATTGTATGGCACTCATGGTTCCTTCGACAGATTACCCTGTCTGTGCACTTAATACTTGAATCCCCTACCATCAATATCCGTATTTGACCCTATTTTTAATCAATCTCTTACTAAGCAATTATCATCAACCCTCACATACAGTAAATTGAGGCATTCACATCACAATCTCTTTGTACTCTGTTTATTATATCCAGATCCCAGGCAGAGATAGACATACCTAAAGTAGATGATAGCTGCATACAACCCTACTATGGCATTTCCTATTTGAGAATTAAATTCTCAATCAAAAATTCAATGTAGGAGATAAGTTGCATAAAACACAACAGTTCAGCATATCCAATAATTTTTCAATGTAATTCTATATCACCAATCCAATACATATTGCATAGAGCAATAAAGTCATACATGCACGGACTCACATAACCACATGCACACTGGCTCACATAACCAGTCAGAGGGTAGTCTTGTAGTCTAGTATTTTATATAGAGTAAAGAGCAGAGAGGTACTTCACTGAAGTTATCACTGTTTACAATTTGTATTGGACTGGTGATATAGAATAAAATTGACATTTTATTGGATGCACTGCAGTGCAGTGGCTTACGCAAAGGATTTCATTGACTGACCATGATTCGTGGAGGAACTCCATAGAAATTAACACTGGTATCTTGAGCACTGAATCCAGAGAATAAGTTAAACTAAATGGGACCGAAGGCAAGGTGGTAGCCTTGGCATCCGCCAATAGTCTTTTTTGGTAGGCTAAGGTTGGAGAGGGGTAAGAGGAAGTGACATCCAATTCCTTTAATGGCCACTAGGCCCCAGGCATCTGCCTAGGTTGCCTTGTGGATGATCCTGCTTTGACTGAATATTTTGCTCATCTATTTACAAAGTAGGAGATACTGTATTATTTATCTGGGCTATTTAATTAGCATACTGTAGTAGGTAGATTTGGTTTATGTTCCCAGCTGATGAATGCTGTCTCTAGACAAAAAGGTGATATTGAACTTGGCTTGCAAAATCGTATTGTTTATAGATGATGCTTTGCAAGTTGAGAAAAAATGGCTGCAGCTTTTTTTGTAAAATATAGGGTTTAAATGTATTAAAATTTACAACTGTTTTCACAGTTTGCTCCGCATTCCAGAAAATATTTTTTTCATAAAATTGTATGAAAACTAGCAGTATTAAATCTTAAAGTTGGGCCTTATTTTAAACATATATTTAACCATTAAATATCCAGTTATGAATGCCATATTGAGTTACTATCCTCTCTGTTGCTGAAGAAAGTAGCGACTACAGTGTGTGGCTACATGATCATAGCTGACTGTTATAGAGTCAAAATGCCCACACCCTCCTTCTTGTGTTCTTTGTTTTGTATGCAAAAATAGCATTATGCTATTTTAGTTTTTGTACTTATATTTTTGTACTTAAATGTCAGGCAATGATAGAAGTAGGAGGAAGCACATAACCGAAAAGCAAGTCTGGAATATGCTGATTATAAAAGCAAGATTATTATACGGATGTGTAATATTCTCAAATAACCATTGTAGTTTGGTGTTGACATTATGGAAATGTTCTGGAGTATACGACAAGCAAAACAATTGATTAGAGGGATGGAAGGTCTCACTTACCAGGAAAGATAAACTGGGCTTATTTAGGGCTGGGGCACACCGAGCGGGTTTACAGGCGTTTTTGCAGCCGCTTGCGGCTGCGGATACACTTGGTTAATGTATTTCAATGGGGTGGGTCACACCAGAGCGGGAGGCGTTTTGCTGAAATGCATACTCCCGGGGTGAGGCATTTTTTGGATTGCGGAGGCGTTTCTGCCTCCAATGTAAAGTATAGGAAAAACGCAAACCGCTCTGAAAAACGGCAGTTTAGAGCGGTTTTGCCGGCGTTTTTGTTACAGAAGCTGTTCAGTAACAGCTTTACTGTAACAATATATGAAATCTACTACACCAAAAAAGCTTCCCAAAACCGCAAAATGCTAGCTGAAACGCTACAGAAAAATAAGAAAAAGCGTTTTAAAATCTGCTAGCATTTTGCGGATCTGCTAGCGTGTTTTGGTGTGCACCAGGCCTTAGTCAAGAGAAAAGATGCCTTAGAGGAGATCTAATTAACATGTATAAATACATCAGAGGGCAATATAAAAGCTTGGCGGATGAGCTTTTTTCCCCTAGGCTTTTACAAAGGACTAGGGGACATGATTTGCGCATTAAGGAAAAGCATTTTAGCCATTTATTTAGGAAAGGGTTCTTTACAGTAAGAGTAATTAAAATGTGGACACAGGAAGTAGTTATGGCAAATTCTGTATCTGTGTTTAAGGGGGCATAGGTGCTTTCCTTGCATTGAAAGACATCCATGGCTATAATTACCAGATAATTCCCAGTGGTGTTGATCCAGGGATTTTATCTGATTGCCATCTGGAGTGGGCATGGGAATTTCTTTCCCTTTAGGGGCTAATTGGACCATGCCTTGTAAAGGTTTTTTTGCTTTCCTCTGGATCAGTAGGGATATGTGAGGGTACAGGCTGGTGTTGTACTTTCTGGTTGAACTTGATGGACGTATGTCTTTTTTCAACCCAAATAACTATGTAACTATAGATAAACGTTAAAGAGACACTGAAGCGGGAAAAAAAATGATGATATTATGATTTGTATGTGTAGTACAGCTAAGAAATAAAACATTTTGATCAGATATATCAGTCTAATTGTTTCCAGTACAGGAAGAGTTAAGAAACTCTAGTTGTTATCTCTATGCAAAAAAGCCATTAATCTCTACGACTTTCAAAGTCGTGGAGAGGGCTGTTATCTGACTTTTATTATCTCAACTGTAAGTGAACTGTTTACTTTTTCTCTGCCACAGGAGAGGTCATTAGTTCACAGACTGCTCTGAAAGAATCATTTTGAATGCTGAGTGTTGTGTAATCTGCACATATTAGAGAATGATGCAATGTTAGAAAAAACACTATATACCTGAAAATAAAAGTATGAGGATATTTTCTTTGCTGCTAATCTTCTAGTAATTATTCATAGTACACAACCAATTCATTATATCATATATTTTTTTTCGCTTCAGTGTCTCTTTAACCACTTCCCGACTGCCTAACGCACAGAGGCGGCCGGGAAGTGGACCCCGCAAGGACCGCCGTATAGACAAATGGCGGCGGTCCTTGTAGGGGCATGGGCGGAGCGATCGCGTCATCCGTGACGCGATCCTCCGCCTCCGCCTGGCGCCGCTCACCCGCCGCAACATCCCGCCGGCCATACGGAAGCGCCGGCGGGATGTTAACCCGATGATCGCCGCATACAAAGTGTATAATACACTTTGTAATGTTTACAAAGTGTATTATACAGGCTGCCTCCTGCCCTGGTGGTCCCAGTGTCCGAGGGACCACCAGGGCAGGCTGCAGCCACCCTAGTCTGCACCAAGCACACTGATTTCCCCCCCCCCCCCCCCTGCCCCAGATCGCCCACAGCACCCATCAGACCCCCCCCTGCCCACCCCCCAGACCCCTGTTTGCACCCAATCACCCCCCTAATCACCCATCAATCACTCCCTGTCACTATCTGTAAACGCTATTTTTTTTTATCCCCCCCCCCCTGCCCCCTGCTCCCTCCTGATCACCCCCCCCACCCCTCAGATTCTCCCCAGACCCCCCCCCCCCCAGACCCCCCTCCATGTACTGTATGCATCTATCCCCCCTGATCACCTGTCAATCACCTGTCAATCACCTGTCAATCACCCGTCAATCACCCGTCAATCACCCCCTGTCACTGCCACCCATCAATCAGCCCCTAACCTGCCCCTTGCGGGCAATCTGATCACCCCCCCACACCAATAGATCGCCCGCAGATCCGACATCAGATCACCTCCCAAATCCATTGTTTACATCTATTCTCTCCTCTAAACACCCACTAATTACACATCAATCACCCATCAATCACCCCCTATCACCACCTGTCACTTTTACCTATCAGATCAGACCCTAATCTGCCCCTTGCGGGCACCCAATCACCCGCCCACAAGCTCAGATTGCCCTCTGACCCCCCCTTATCAATTCACCAGTGCATTAATTACATCTGTTCTTCCCTGTAATAACCCACTGATCACCTGTCAATCACCTGCCAATCACCTATCACCCATCAATCACCCCCTGTCACCCCCTGTCACTGCCACCCATCAATCAGCCCCTAACCTGCCCCTTGCGGGCAATCTGATCACCCACCCACACCAATAGATCGCCCGCAGATCCGACATCAGATCACCACCCAAGCGCAGCGTTTACATCTATTCTCTCCTCTAAACACCCATCAATCACCCCCTATCACCACCTGTCACTGTTACCCATCAGATCAGACCCTAATCTGCCCCTTGCGGGCACCCAATCACCCGCCTACACGCTCAGATTGCCCTCAGACCCCCCCTTATCAATTCGCCAGGGCATTATTTACATCTGTCCTTCCTGTAATAACCCACTGATCACCTGTCAATCACCTGCCAATCACCTATCAATCACCCCCTGTCACTGCCACCCAACAATCAGCCCCTAACCTGCCCCTTGTGGGCAATCTGATCACCCACCCACACCAATAGATCGCCCGCAGATCCGATATCAGATCACCACCCAAGCGCAGTGTTTCCATCTATTCTCTCCTCTAAACACCCACTAATTACCCATCAATCACCCATCAATCACCCCCTATCACCACCTGTCACTGTTACCCATCAGATCAGACCCTAATCTGCCCCTTGCGGGCACCCAATCACCCGCCTACACGCTCAGATTGCCCTCAGACCCCCCCTTATCAATTCGCCAGTGCAATATTTACATCTGTTCTCCCCTGCAATAACCCACTGATTACCTGTCAATCACCTATCAATCACCCATCAATCAACCCCTGTCACTGCCACCCATCAATCACCCCCTGTCACTGCCACCCATCAATCACCCCCTGTCACTGCCACCCATCAATCAGCCCCTAACCCGAAAGGGCAATCTGATCACCCACACCAATAGATCGCCCGCAGATCCGACGTCCGATCACCTCCCAAGTGCAGTGTTTACATCTGTTCTCTACCCTAAACACCCACTAATTACCCATCAATCACCCCCTGTCACTGCTACCTATCAGATTAGACCCCTATCTGCCCCTAGGGCACTCAATCACCCGCCCACACCCTCAGAATGCCCTCAGACCCCAGCCCTGATCACCTCGCCAGTGCATTGCTTGCATCTATTCCCCCCTCTAATCACACCTTGAGACACCCATCAATCACCTCCTGTCACCCCCTAGCACACCTACCCATCAGATCAGGCCCTAATTTGCCCCGTGTGGGCTCCTGATCACTCGGCCAAACCCTCAGACCCCCTTCCGATCACCTCCCCAGTGCATTGATTGCATCTATTTTCCCCTCTAACCACCCCCTAAGACACCCATCAATCACCTCCTGTCACCCCCCCTAGCACTCCTATCCATCAGATCAGGCCCAATACAACCTGTCATCTAAAAGGCCACCCTGTTAATGACCGGTTCCACAAAATTCGCCCCCTCATAGACCACCTGTCATCAAAATTTGCAGATGCTTATACCCCTGAACAGTCATTTTGAGACATTTGGTTTCCAGATTACTCACGGTTTTGGGCCCGTAAAATGCCAGGGCGGTATAGGAACCCCACAAGTGACCCCATTTTAGAAAAAAAGACACCCCAAGGTATTCAGTTAGGTGTATGACGAGTTCATAGAAGATTTTATTTTTTGTCAAAAGTTAGCGGAAATTGATTTTTATTGGTTTTTTTTTCACAAAGTGTCATTTTTCACTAACTTGTGACAAAAATAAAATCTTCTATGAACTCGCCATACACCTAACAGAATACCTTGGGGTGTCTTCTTTCTAAAATGGGGTCACTTGTGGGGTTCCTATACTGCCCTGGCATTTTAGGGGCCCTAAACCGCGAGGAGTAGTCTAGAAAACAAATGCCTCAAAATGACCTGTGAATAGGACATTGGGCCCCTTAGCGCACCTAGGCTGCAAAAAAGTGTCACACATGTGGTACCGCCATACTCAGGAAAAGTAGTATAATGTGTTTTGGGGTGTATTTATACACATACCCATGCTGGGTGGGAGAAATTTCTATGTAAATGGACAATTGTGTGTAAAAAAATCAAACAATTGTCATTTACAGAGATATTTCTCCCACTTAGCATGGGTATGTGTAAAAATACACCCCAAAACGCATTATACTACTTCTCCTGAGTACGGCGGTACCACATGTGTGGCACTTTTTTACACCCTAAGTACGCTAAGGGGCCCAAAGTCCAATGAGTACCTTTAGGATTTCACAGGTCATTTTGCGACATTTGGTTTCAAGACTACTCCTCACGGTTTAGGGCCCCTAAAATGCCAGGGCAGTATAGGAACCCCACAAATGACCCCATTCTAGAAAGAAGACACCCAAAGGTATTCCGTACGGAGTATGGTGAGTTCATAGAAGATTTTATTTTTTGTCACAAGTTAGCGGAAAATGACACTCTGTGAAAAAAAACAATTAAAATCAATTTCCGCTAACTTGTGACAAAAAAATAAAAACTTCTATGAACTCACCATACTCCTAACGGAATACTTTGGGTGTCTTCTTTCTAAAATGGGGGTCATTAGTGGGGTTCCTATACTGCCCTGGCATTTTAGGGGCCCTAAACCGTGAGGAGTAGTCTTGAAACAAAAATGACCTGTGAAATCCTAAAGGTACTCATTGGACTTTGGGCCCCTTAGTGCAGTTAGGGTGCAAAAAAGTGCCACACATGTGGTATCGCCGTACTCGGGAGAAGTAGTATAATGTGTTTTGGGGTGTATTTTTACACATACCCATGCTGGGTGGGAGAAATACCTCTGTAAACGACAATCTTTTGATTTTTTTACACACAATTGTCAATTTACAGAGGTATTTCTCCCATCCAGCATGGGTATGTGTAAAAATACACCCCAAAACACATTGTACTACTTCTCCCGAGTACGGCAATACCACATGTGTGGCACTTTTTTGCACCCTAACTGCGCTAAAGGGTCTAAAGTCCAATGAGTACCTTTAGGATTTCACAGGTCATTTTGAGAAATTTCGTTTCAAGACTACTCCTCACGGTTTAGGGCCCCTAAAATGCCAGGGCAGTATAGGAACCCCACAAATGACCCCATTTTAGAAAGAAGACACCCCAAGGTATTCCGTTAGTAGTATAGCGAGTTCATAGAAGATTTTATTTTTTGTCACAAGTTAGCGGAAATTGATTTTAATTGTGTTTTTTCACAAAGTGTCATTTTCCGCTAACTTGTGACAAAAAATAAAATCTTCTATGAACTAACCATACTCCTAACGGAATACCTTGGGGTGTCTTCTTTCTAAAATGGGGTCATTTGTGGGGTTCCTATACTGCCCTGGCATTTTAGGGGCCCTAAACCGTGAGGAGTAGTCTTGAAACGAAATTTCTCAAAATGACCTGTGAAATCCTAAAGGTACTCATTGGACTTTGGGCCCTTTAGTGCAGTTAGGGTGCAAAAAAGTGCCACACATGTGGTATCGCCGTACTCAGGAGAAGTAGTATAATGTGTTTTGGGGTGTATTTTTACACATACCCATGCTGAGTGGGAGAAAGATCTCTGTAAATGGACAATTTTGTGTAAAAAAAATTAAAAAATTGTCATTTACAGAGATATTTCTCCCACCCAGCATGGGTATGTGTAAAAATACACCCCAAAACACATTATACTACTTCTCCTGAGTATAGCAATACCACATGTGTGGCACTTTTTTGCAGCCTAACTGCGCTAAGGGGTCCAAAGTTCAATGAGCACCTTTAGGCTTTACAGGGGTGCTTACAATTTAGCACCCCCCAAAATGTCAGGACAGTAAACACACCCCACAAATGACCCATTTTGGAAAGTAGACCCTTCAAGGTATTCAGAGAGGGGCATGGTGAGTTCGTGGCAGATTTCATTTTTTTTTGTCGCAAGTTAGAAGAAATGGAAACTTTTTTTTTTATTTTATTTTTTTTCACAAAGTGTCATTTTCCGCTTACTTGTGACAAAAAATAATATCTTCTATGAACTCATTATGCCTCTCAGTGAATACTTTGGGATGTCTTCTTTCCAAAATGGGGTCATTTGGGGGGTATTTATACTATCCTGGAATTCTAGCCCCTCATGAAACATGACAGGTGGTCAGAAAAGTCAGAGATGCTTGAAAATGGGAAAATTCACTTTTTGCACCATAGTTTGTAAACGCTATAACTTTTACCCAAACCAATAAATATACACTGAATGGGTTTTTTTTTTTTTATCAAAAACATGTTTGTCCACATTTTTCGCGCTGCATGTATACAGAAATTTTACTTTATTTGAAAAATGTCAGCACAGAAAATAAAATAAATCATTTTTTTGCCAAAATTCATGTCTTTTTTGATGAATATAATAAAAAGTAAAAATCGCAGGAGCAATGAAATAGCACCAAAAGAAAGCTTTATTAGTGACAAGAAAAGGAGCCAAAATTCATTTAGGTGGTAGGTTGTATGAGCGAGCAATAAACCGTGAAAGCTGCAGTGGTCTGAATGGAAAAAAAGTGTCCGGTCCTTAAGGGGTAGAAAGCCCTAGGTCCTCAAGTGGTTAATTACCTGTTTTTTCCACCAGCTGAAGCATGACCCCTCCAATGTGTGTGTTTCCAGTCACCCGAAGAGTCAGAGGGTCAGAATCATTCCCCAGCTCCTCAATGTGGACCCTCAGTTCCCAGGAGGAATCTATATATTCACCACTTGATGTCTTAATTCCAGCCATCTAGTCCAGCTGTACACCTAAAAAAAACAACATAAGAAATTATAATGGCGCATACTAGAAATTCAAACACTTCTTTCTAAAACTACCTGTAGAGACTAGAAGTACAATGCTGCCCATAATTATTCATACCCCTGGCAAATGTTGACTTAAAGTTACTTTTATTCAACCAGCAAGTAATATTTTCACAGGAAATGACATAGGTGTCTCCCAAAAGATAATAAGATGATGTACAAGAGGCATCATTGTGGGGGGAAAAAAAAAACATTTCTCAGCTTTTATTTACATTTGAGCAAAAAGTGTCCAGTCCAAAATTATTCATACTCGTCTCAATAATCAATACAAAAGCTTTTATTAGCTATTACAGCCAGTGGTGCTCGGATAACCCCCAATCACAGATTCGACTGTTCGGCGATTTCCGGATTTGAACTGGACTCATGAATTCACTTTTTCAGTGAATGAGGCAATCACGGCTAAACACGGCCGTGATCACGGAACAGCCCCCATACATGCTACAATCCCCCAAATTGCATGGATTATAAAGGTGATAAGGGGCTAAAATGTAAACAAAAAAATACCAAAAAGAACTTTTCGTTTTTGAGAAAATGGATTTTAAAGTTAAATCACTTTAAATGGGGCTATTAATTGTTAATAAATGTTTTTACACAGGAAAATACACTTTAAGCAATTGCAGAGGTGATGGCAAGTCCCAATGGCACCTGGCGGTGGTGGTACCACTGGAGGAGGATAAGTGGGTGATGCCACAAAAACACCCAGAGAGGTTTTTGTACATTTTTTTTCTTGCATCAATAGCAATGACATGACAGCAAAGTTGTCAGATAAATCAGCCCAAAAATTGAAGCATCCGTAGACCCTGGTGGTGGGCACACAGACTGCTGTTGCCGTTAAATACGACATGAGAGGTGGCAGCAGCAGGAGGACTAAGCAGCACTCTGCGGCAGCACAGAAGAAGAGTATGGCACCTCACTAGTGGCACCACAGCAGTATAAATCAGCCCAAAAATTGTAGCATCCCTTGACCCTGGTGGTGGGTACAAAGATTGCTGTTGTCACTAAATATGACATGATAGACGGCAGCAGGAGGACTCTGCAGCACTCTGCCGCAGCACAGAAGAAGAGTATGGCACCCCACTGGTGGCACCAAAGCACGATAAATCAGCCCAAAAATTGTAGCATCCCATGACCCTGGTGGTGGGTACAAAGACTGCTGTTGTCACTAAATACGACATGAGAGGCGGCAGCAGGAGGACTCTGCAGCACTCTGTGGCAGCACAGAAAGAGAGTATGGCACCTCACTGGTGGCACCACAGCACGATAAATCAGCCTAAAAATTGTATGCATCCGTGAACCATGGCATTGGAAACACAGACTTTAGTAGTTAAACACAACATCATCATCAGCAGGAGGGGGACTAAGGACTCAGCAGCAGCACAGAAAGGCATGGCCCCTCATTGGTAGCACCACAGCATGGGAATTGTGCCCAAAAATTGTAAGTATCCGTGGACCCTGGCATTGGGAACACAGACTTTAGTATTACATTCCAACATTAGTAGCAGCAGGAGGAGGGCTGAGGACTCAGCAGCAGCACAGAAAGGCATGGCCCCTCATTGGTAGCACCACAGCATGAGAATTGTGCTCACAAATTGTAAGTATCCATGGACCCTGGCAGTGGGAGCACAGACTTTTGAAGTTAAATTCCAACATCAGCAACAGCACAGAAAGGCATAGTCCCTCATTGGTAGCACCACAGCAGGAGAATTGTGCCCAAAAATTGTATGCATCCATGGACCCTGGCAGTAGGAACACAGTCTTTAGTAGTTGAACACAACACCAACAGCAGGAGGAGGAGGACTAAGGACTCAGCAGCAGCACAGAAAGGCATGGCCCTCATTGGTAGCACCACAGCACGGGATTTGTGCACAAACATTGTAAGTATCTGTGGACCATAGCAGTGGGAACACAGACTTTAGTACTTAAACACAACATACAACATGTTTTCCAGGGCCTGAGGCACATACATACATTGGTCCCGATCATCATCATCATCACCTTCATCATAATAGAACTCTTCTCCTGACACCCCCCCCCCCCCCCCATCAACCCCAACACCACCTCTGCCGCCACAGCATCCCCAGACACAGAACCCTCATCGTCCTCAAAATAAACTTGGGACGCTGGCCCGAGCCCAACCTCCTCCTCCATATCAGGCCCCATCATCTCCTCAATGGCAGCCATCATTATTCACCCAGACATACAGACTGGTGACAGCGCTCATGGATGCATCCGTTTGCAAACCTACAAAGGCAATGCAAAGCCCCTCTGGACTAAATACACACCCTGAATGCAAAGCAGATGCAAATTGTGTGCTAATTCTAATCTAAAGCTTTGTAGAATAATTGTGGATCAGTGAATGCAGCTAGCCACTAGTATACACACATTTATTTATTTATTTGTTGTATTTATAAAGCGCCAACATATTACGCAGCGCTGGACAATAAATAGGGATACATACAATATCTAGGGGTGACATACAGCAAAATGACAATACCTGAATACAAGAAAGACCAGATCCTGCAGCACAGTATGAGTACAAGGTAATGCTTAGTCTGTCACTGGATGGAGCATGGAGATTAGGCAAGTTAGGTTCACTCAGATGCCTAGCATGGGTTCACAGTAATGGAGGTGCATGATCAGGTTGGACACAAAAGGAGGAGGACCCTGCCCAAAGGCTTACAATCTAAAGGGAGAGGTAGGGACACAAGAGGTAGGAGACCAGAGTTCAGCTGTGGGATTAGAGCACTTGTGAGGGGTAGTAAGCCAGAGTGAAAAGGTGAGTTTTGAGGGCTTTCTTGAAGATGTTGAAGGAGGGGGCTGCCCTAATGGGTGGAGGTAGGGAGTTCCATAGTGTTGGAGCAGCTCTTGAGAAGTCCTGGAGGCGTGCATGGGACTGGGTGATGCGGGGGGCGGTTAGGTGAAGTTCATTGGAAGAGCGGAGTGAGCGGCTAGGTGTGTACCTCTGAGTAAGATCGGAAATGTAGGTTGGACAGGTTTTGTGGACAGATTTGTAGGTCAGACACAGTATCTTGAATCTGATTCTGGACTGGATAGGAAGCCAGTGGAGGGATTCAAGGAGGGGATCCGCCATGATGGAGCGATGGGAGCAGTGGATAATTCTGGCTGCTGCATTCATGATGGACTGCAGTGGGGCTGTTCGGGTCATAGGGAGACCAGACAGCAGGGCATTGCAGTAGTCAAGGCGGGAAATTATGAGGGCATGGATGAGGAGTTTGGTGGTGGCAGAGGTCAGGAAAGGGTGAATCTTACAGATGTTACGAAGGTGGAAGTTGCAGGACTTTGTGAGGTTTTGGATGTGGGGAGTGAAGGAGAGTGCGGAGTCCAGGGTGACACCCAGACAGCGGGCTTGAGAGGTAGGGTGAATGGTAGTGTGGTTAACAGTGACATGCACATCTGGGAGGTTTATGGATGTCCGGGGTGGGAGGATCATAAATTCCGTTTTGTCTAGGTTTAGTTTCAGGAACCTAGCGGACATCCAGGAGGAGATGGCTGATAGACAGGAGGAGACCTTGTCCATGGTAGTGGTGGATATGTCAGGGGTGTGGAGGTAGATCTGGGTGTCATCTGCATACAGATGATAGTTAAAACCCATGGAGGAGATAACCTTGCCAATGGAGGATGTGTATAGGGTGAACAGTAGGGGGCCAAGGACCGAACCTTGGGGGACTCCCACCGAGAGGTGGTTGGGGGTGGATGAGGATTCATTGAAGGCGGTCGTGAAGGAGCGGTTGGAGAGGTAGGATGAAAGCCAGGACAGGGCAAGATCGTGAATGCCAATGGACTGGAGGGACTGGAGGAGTAGGGGATGATCTACTTTGTCAAAAGCTGCTGAAAGGTCAAGACACACATTCAATTCATACAGCAAAAGGAATGGCAGCGCTTTAAAAAAAAACTCATACCTGAATGTTTTAATAGCATAAGATGTGCAGAGCTCCAATAACTACTGGACTAAAATACACACCAACACTCATTGCAGGCACAAAAAGTGGGGGAACATGACTTCAGTGAGGGTTAAATACATACCTGAATGAATTATCTGCCATAATGTGCAGAGCTCCAATACCTACAGGACTAAAATACACACCTAGCTTCACTTCAGGCAAAGGGGGGTGTTAGCTTCAGAGATAATATGTGCACAAATTATGCCTACTAGACTTCCCCACGGCTGTGACGGTCTTCCCCAAGGGGGTCATTCATAGTACTTCCTATCTCTCCAACAAAACCTTGAGGGACTTCTCCCTCCTTTTGAAGCAAATGCATTTCGTAGACTGCTGGAGATACCTTCATCCAGGGTCGGACTGGGACACCAAGGGCCCACCAAGGAAGTTTCAGCCTGGGGCCCACCCCCCTCTCCTCCTCCCCCCCCTCCTCCCTCCCCCCCCCCCCCCCCCCCCCAATTTGGGCTCACATACACTTGTACTCTAGAAATTTTGCATGACTTTATGGTAGGGAATAGATTGTGAGCAATTCTGAGGACAGTCTCCAATAGGGATATGTCTAAATGCGAAACTAAATGGGTGTCACCACGCACTGGAACATCGGCGTGGTCATGATGAGTCATGGGCAGACTTAAAAAAAAAATACAAAACACAAAATAAGTAGCGGCGTTATTCACAGAGATTAGGTCCGACCAGATACATTGTAGATAAAATATTCAAGTAGTTACATGCCTCATAATTCATCAAGTAGTCAAATGGCAGCAGATACCCCCACAAAATGCAATCAGGTTGACGGCAGATACCCCCACACAATGCAATCAGGTTGGTGGCAGATACCCCCACAAAATGCAATCAGGTTGACAGCAGATACCCCCACACAATGCAATCAGGTTGACGGCAGATACCCCCACAAAATGCAATCCAAAAGTCACTTATCTATTGCAAAGTGGCAACAGCAATTTAAACTAAATAAAAACGTTTTAACTCATACATGAACATTATGGAAAATCCAAGTTGAAAATAAACTGTGAAGATAAACAATTTCATCCATCCTACTCCTGAAAAATGTATTCTTTTTTTTTTTTATTTTAGAACCTCCCAGTTTTATTTTCTGTTTTAAAAAGCTAAAAAGTAGCTATTGTCTCATATGATGATGATTCAGCCTTTTCCATAGTCTCGCAGTTAGCAATCATGTGACCCTCAACAAGACAAATTCAGCAATCATGAGGTCCCCCGTCAAGACAAAATCAGCAATCATGAGGCCCCTAACAAGACAAATTCAGCAATCATGAGGCCCCCAACATGACAAATTCAGCAATCATGAGGCCCCCAACAAGACAAATTCAGCAATCTTGAGGCCCCCAACAAGACAAATTCAGCAATCATGAGGCCCCCAACAAGACATTCAGTAACCATGAGGCCCCCAACAAGACAAATTCAGTAACCATGAGGCCCCCAACAAGACAAATTCAGCAGTCATGAGGCACATAAATAAACAGCATTTCACATAAATAGGCAGAATGCCCACTTAATATGGTATACACCTCTCACCTGGCTTCTGAATTCTCCTCTACTGGCTGCTGTGCCAGGCAATACTGTTTTTGGCTGGATTGGGGATGATGTGTGGGCTGAAAGGCCTGGCGGTGATGCTGTGGCCGGCCTGGCGGTGATGCTGGGCTGTACTTGGCTGGTTGAAGTAAATGTTGGCCTGACTGTTGGTGGTGATGCTGTGGCCTTTTTGACAGTGATTCTGGGCTGGTTGGCTGGTGGTGATGCTGGGCTGGCCTGGATAGTTTAGGTAGTGACAGGTGCACCCTAGTTTAGGTAGCACCAGGAGCCTCCCAGCTTAGGTAGTGACAGGACCCCCAAGTTTAGGTAGCGACAGGAGCCCCCCAGTTTAGTTAATGACAGATACCCCCCAGTTTAGGTAGTGACAGGAGCACCCAGTGTTTGTAGTGACAGGTGCCCCCCAGTTAAGGTAGTAACAGGTGCCCCCCAGGGTATGTAGTGACAGGAGCCCCCAGTTTAGGTAGTGACAGGGCCCCCCAGTTCAGGTAGTGACAGGTGCCCCCAGTTCAGGTATTGACAGGCGCCCCCCCCCAGTTCAGTTAGTGACAGGTACCCCCAGTTTAGGTATGACAGGAGCCCCCCAGTGTATGCAGTGACAGGGACCCCCCCCCCCAGTGTATGTAGTGACAGGAGCCACTAGTTTAGGTAGTGACAGGGCCCCCCAGTATAGATAGACAGGTCTATAGGTGTCCCCAGTTTAAATAGCCAGATCTATAGGTGTCCTCAGTGGCAGCGGAGAGAGAAGAGAAGCGGTGGGGAAGGGAGGACGTTTCCCCCTCCCCCTTCCCTCACCTTGGGGCTCCCCCTCTCTCGCTCCCCCCTTTAGAATTAAGTGATGCGGCAGGCAGCGCCGCTGTGCCTGCCACTTCTTTTCTCTCTCCGCTGCCACCCCAGGGCGGGCGGGCCAGCCACGTCCGGGTAGCTAGGGGGGGGCAGCAGCTAGCCAGGGGAGTGCGCATGCCCCATTTTGCCCTATGTAGGGACGCCCATGGCATGGTAGGCAGATAGGTAGCCGGGTAGGCAGTTATGTAGCCGGGTGGGAGGGTAGGCAGATAGGTAGCTGGGTGGGCAGTTAGGTAGCCGGGTGGGAGGGTAGGCAGTTAGGTAGCCAGGTGGGCAGATAGGTAGCTGGGTGGGCAGTTAGGTAGCCGGGTGGGAGGGTAGGCAGATAGGTAGCCGGGTGGGCAGATAGGTAGCCGGGTGGGAGGGTAGGCAGATAGGTAGCTGGGTGGGTAGATAGGTAGCCGGGTGGGCAGTTAGGTAGCCAGGTGGGAGGGTAGGCAGTTAGGTAGCCGGGAGGGCAGATAGGTAGCTGGGTGGGTAGATAGGTATCCAGGTGGGCAGATAGGTAGCCGGGTGGGCAGATAGGTAGCCGGGTGGGCAGATAGGTAGCCGGGTGGGCAGATAGGTAGCCGGGTGGGAGGGTAGGCAGTTAGGTAGCCGGGTGGGCAATTAGGTAGCCGGGTGGGAGGGTAGGCAGATAGGTAGCTGGGTGGGTAGATAGGTAGCCGGGTGGGAGGGTAGGCAGTTAGGTAGCCGGGTGGGCAGTTAGGTAGCCGGGTGGGAGGGTAGGCAGAAGGGTAGCCGGGTGGGAGGGTAGGCAGTTAGGTAGCCGGGTGGGCAGTTAGGTAGCCGGGTGGGAGGGTAGGCAGATAGGTAGCTGGGTGGGTAGATAGGTAGCCGGGTGGGCAGCCAGTTAGGTAGCCGGGTGGGTAGATAGGTAGCCGGATGGGCAGTTAGGCAGCCGGGTGGGAGGGTAGGCAGATAGGTAGCTGGGTGGGTAGATAGGTAGCCGGATGGGTGGGTAGGCAGTTAGGTAGCCGGGTGGGCAGTTAGGTAGCCGGGTGGGAGGGTAGGCAGAAGGGTAGCCAGGTGGGAGGGTAGGCAGTTAGGTAGCCGGGTGGGCAGTTAGGTAGCTGGGTGGGAGGGTAGGCAGATAGGTAGCTGGGTGGGTAGATAGGTAGCCGGGTGGGCAGTTAGGCAGCCGGATGGGAGGGTAGGCAGATCGGTAGCCGGGTGGGTAGATAGGTAGCCGGGTGGGAATGTAGGCAGTTAGATAGCCGGGTGGGCAGTTAGGTAGCCGGGTGGGTAGCCAGTGGGGGCCCCGACTCCTTTGCTCCCCCTCACCTGGGTGTCCCCCCTCCTATTACAAGCCGCGGGGAGGGCAGCTCTTTTCCCCGGTGGGGCCCCCTCCTATCCTCCCCCTCCCTCACCTCGGACTCTCGGAGGGCCCCCCTCCTATTACGAGCGGCGGGAGAGCGGCGGGTACAGCAAACTTCCGGCGAGGTAAAGCAGAAGATAGAGGTCCAGCTGCCTCCCAGTCGCTGTCTCCTTTGTAATTGCCGCGCACTAAACCAGGAAGCAGTGCGAGCGGCATAGAGGAGACAGCGTAGCCCGGGAGGCAGCTGGACCTCTATCTTCTGCTTTACCTCGCCGGAACTTTGCTGTAACCGCCGCTCTACCGCCGCTCGTAATAGGAGGGGGGCCCTCTGAGGTGAGGGAGGGGGAGGATAGGAGGGGGCCCCCCCGGGGGGAAAGAGGTTTTTAATAAATTAAAAAAAAAAACAAAAAAAAAAACGTCACAACGCTAGTGCCCCCCTCCCTCTTAGCTCTGGGGCCCCCAGGAGGAGGGGCAGTCGGGGCCCACCGATGGGACCATCGGTGGTTCGGCGGCTCTGTCCGAGCCTGCCTTCATCCATTAGATAAGGACTACACATACTTTTCCTCTGTACATGGGGTGTATACACGCATCGATTCTTTATGGGTGGACCAGTTTTATTTACACGGTTTGCAAAAAGCTAAAATTGAAAACCTCACGGTCTCTGACCATGCAGGGATTTGGATAGATTTGACACTGGCCTGCACTAGTTTAAGGGGTAGACATTGGAGACTAAACGATTCATTGCTAGATGACCTAGAAACAAGACAGAAAGTGGAAAGGGTAATACATGATTATTTTAGAGAAAACACTACGGGAGAGGTCTCAGAAAGTATGGTGTGGGAAGCGCACAAGGCTGTAGTAAGGGGGGAATTGATTTCTCAGGGGGCGAGGAGAAAGAGGGAGGAACAGGGGTGGCTGCTAAAAACTTTAGAGAAGGTCAATGAGCTTGAAATGTCTCACGAGAAATCCCCAACAAAAGAAATAGAGAGGGCACTGAAAGAGGAGAAGGAGAAACTACGGTATATAAAATTATGGATAATCGAACAAGACAAAAACTATGGTGGACTAGAGTCTATGAATATAATAATAAATGCGGTAAACTATTAGCAAACAGTATTTGAAAGAGGAGGGAACTAAATTTTATCCATAAACTTAAGGACCATAAAGGCCACCTAGAATTCGGAGCGGAAAAAAAATCGCAGACCTTTTTAAAAAATACTATTGTAACGTTTGCGGGTTTCTATCTCCGTGGTCAGCGCACAAGATGCGCGCTAACACAGCGGAAATCCTCCACAAACGTGTAATTTGGAGAACCCAAGTTAGGTGCAATGCACCAGTAGAGGATAATTCCCACCAGCAGATGGAGCTGTGGAGTGCAGACGAGCACAGCCTCTGCACGGCCACAGATGACAGATGGGAATTGTACGGATAAGGCAAAGTAGGGCATGATAACCCTCCAAGAGAGAGAGCACAGAGACAGACTAAATGTGTGTTCCCCAATCTAATCGCCACCCAGCGACGGCGAACACACATTCGCAGAAACAAAGCGGGAACGCAATCGCAAGAGAGAGGTGATTGCCAGAAGTGACATAAGGCTGAACAGAACAGAGCATGAGAGTAGCAAAGGCACAGCAAACAACAATCAGAAGATAAGGAAAATAACAAACGCTAGCTAAACACGAACACTGCACTCATTCGCAACAGCTAACGCGTTTCTGCACGATCACCGCGCGCTAGGCGCCCAGTGATAAGCGTGCCACCCTAACTGACCAATGACAGACAAACACGAAATAGAGAACGCGAACGCTTGCTAAACGGTTACCTCACCAAGCCTGCAGCAAGCGTTTGTATCAGACAAGACAGACAGACAGGTGGGGCTGCCAGTAGCAACCGCTGCTCTGGCTAGCAGCCCTAAGGCAGAGATACAGAAGGAGGCACTGCCACTACCACTAGGGCAAGTGCGATCCAGGCAGATAAACAGAAGGGGCTACCAGTAGCAACCGTTGCTCTGGTTAACACCTCAAAGGCAGAGATACAGAAGGAGGCACTGCCACTACCATTAGGGCTAATGCAATCCAGACAGATGGAGCAGCCAGTAGCAATCGCAGCTCTGGCCTACACTCCCAGATAGACAGAACGATTCCCTGTCGACCGCTGCTGGCGACAAGGCAATCAAGACACAGAAGGAAGCACTGCCACTACCATTAGGGCTAATGCAATCCAGACAGATGGAGCAGCCAGTAGCAACCGCAGCTCTGGCTTACACTCCCAGATAGACAGAACGATTCTCTGTCGACTGCCGCTGGTGACAAGGCAATCGAGACACAGAAGGAAGCACTGCCACTACCATTAGGGCTAATGCAATCCAGACAGATGAACAGAAGGGGCTACCAGTAGCAACCGCTGCTCTGGTTAGCACCCCCAGACAGACAGAATGATTTCCTGTCGACCGCCGCTGGCGACAGGACAATCGCAACAGAAAGACAGTACAGGCAAAACAGATAATACAATCCGATTGCACTAGAGGGAATGCCTAGTACAGTCCCAAGGAATTACTCTAAGGTAAACTTTAGCAAACAAACAGGGCTGATACTCTAGGAGAGTTCATCAGTAATAAACCATGAAGGATGACCAGCAAAGGATTCTGGGAGAACATGGTATTTATATTGCCAGCCTCAAAGGAGGCAGCTAGGCAATTTGCATAACAAATGTATGCAAATTCCTCAGCAGCAGAGCAGGTCTGAAACTTGCAAAGCAAAGACAGGTCTCTTTTCCAGAGACCTGCAGCCCTCAGACTTAAGGAATGGTCAAACAGCTGTCTGTCTGTGCAGACAGCTGAGCGGATCATTATAACTATGAAGTCCTATACAATATCAGAAGGGGGCAAACACAAGAAGGGGTGCAAAACTGCAAAGAGAAAATAAAAGCCTATTTAGAAAGAGTAGGTATGCCCAGGTGGACTGAGGAGTGGTGCAAGGATCTCAAACAGGAAATTTCAGTACAGGAATTAAGAGGGGTTCTAAAAGAAATGCCAAATGGCAAATCGCCAGGACCTGACGGCTTTACAAAAAAATACTATACCACATATGCAGACCAACTACTCCCGAAATTATGCAGTATGCTAAATAGCATACATAAAAGGGGTAGTTTCCCTCCCCAGAGTATGGAGGCCCACATAGAAGTATTACCGAAGGAAGGGAAAGACCCTGTCTTGTGCCCAAGCTACAGACCTATCTCGCTCATAAATTTAGATATCAAGCTTTTCTCCAAAATCCTCGCTAACCGTATTAAAAATGGATTATCGTCCCTGGTTCACCCTGACCAGACGGGCTTCATGGTGGGAAGAGAAGCTAGGGACAATTCCTATAAGGCCTTGAATGTAATACATTGGTCAAAAATTACAAACACCCCATTGATGCTTCTCTCCACAGACACAGAAAAGGCCTTTGACAGGGTAAACTGGGGACTTATGCATTCCATATTGGTCTGGGTCCTATTATGAGGGCCTGGATATCTAGCTTATAGTCGAACCCTTTGGCTAGAATAAGAGCTAATTGCACTCTGTCTGCTAGCTTCAGTCTGGCAAATGGCACAAGGCAGGGTTGTCCTCTTTCACCCCTTTTATTTGTATTACCTTAGAGCCTCTTCTCAGGAGTATTAGAATGAACCAGGCAATTCAAGGAGTAGACATTGGGGGCCACACACACAAACTGTCTGCCTTTGCCGACGATATATTGCTGTATATCCGAGATCCTTGCACTTCTCTGCCTCACCTAATACTGGAATTCTGGGAATATGGGGCAATCTCCAACTTTAAAATTAATATGAATACGTCTGAGTATATAGGGGTAGGTATTAGCCAGGAGGAAATGGAAAATCTAAGAGGGCAGTTTCCTTTTACTGCAAAAGAAAGCTCTTTAAAATATTTGGGAATTTCACTGCCTTCTAGTATTGACAAACTATTCACTCTAAATTTTACCCCTCTGCTGGATACTGTCGGAAAAGACCTAGAATTATGGAATAAAAGAAGCTTTACCTGGTTCGGTAGAGTCAGTATCATTAAAATAAACAACCTACCCAGACTACTTTTTACTATGGCAATGATCCCTATCCCCTTGCCCAAAACTTTCTTCGGGAAAATAAGATCCCTCTTAGGCAAATTTATATGGAAAGGCAAAAGACCACTCCTTTCATACAAAATGATGACGAGAGCTTAAGATAGAGGGGAACTGGGAGTCCCAGACCTGAAGCTATATCACCAGGCTGTGGCCTTGAACAGAATATTAGATTGGCATCATAATGACAAATACAAAGGCTGGGTAAAGCTCGAAAAATTATTATCGGGTAGAAACTTAGCGGGTGCCATCTGCCTGGGGCCAGATATTAGGGGATTAGCGGCCTCAACTCCATTATGAGTTAAACATACGCTTAGCCAATGGGACAGAATTAAAGATAAACTGAGTTGGGCCCAAGAACCATCCCCCCCTGATACCTCTAGAGGGTTTTCCACATTTCCCCCCAGGATTGGATAGAGGATTCTTTGGGAAATCGAAGAAGGACATGAGAAGTTTAACACTGGGACATTTTCTAAGTGGCAATAAAATAAAGACAATCGCAGAACTTAGACAAGACTATGGCCCATTCCCTCTAGACTATTGGAAGCTTGGACAAATTACCCACTGGGCAAACACCATGGGGGCTCTAAGGGCAATCATTGACCTGACTGAGTGGGAAAAATATTTTATTAGTGAAGGGAAAATACCAAGGGCAATTTCCTTCTTATACAAGTCTATACTAGAAGGCAGAAGCAAAGGGAAACCATACTTTCTGTGAGAATGGGAAAGAGACATAGGACAAACAATCTCTGCATTGCAACAAGCCAAAATATTGTCCATGACTCATAACTCTTTGATAAGTACTCACATACAGGAGGGGGGTTCGAAATTATTAACTAGGTGGTATAGGACCCCGGAATTCCTTGCTAGGGTATATGGAGTGGACGGGGCCTGCTGGAGGGGATGCGGGGCCAGGGGTTCTATGCTTCATATATTCTGGGAATGCCCGGAAATATCCTCATACTGGCTGAAGGTGATAAATTTGATAAAAGAAATTACAGGGATGGAACTAGAACGTGACCCATGGCAAATTCTCTTTCACATGACGCCATTAACCTTTAAAAATACAAAAACACGGCTATTCCATTCCTACTCAATGCAGCCAACAGTCTAATATACACCAAATGGAAACTCCCTGGCCCACCATCCCTAAAGGATTGGTTTCGGAGGGTTAATTTCCTTCAAGAAGCAGAAGAGACAACCCTATCAGGGAAAGATAAATTTGAAAAGTACAAATTAATATGGCTTAACTGGATACTCTTCAAAGACTCCACCTCTTACCAGAAAATCATGTCCCCCGGGGAAGTTGACTAAATAACAACAGCCATGAAAAAGGAAAATATATGCCTAATTTAGGAGAAAAACTTGAAAGATCTGTCACACGTGTTATGTTACTGTTACGCATTTCTACATGCTCTGTTAAGATAACAGATATTTCATTTTGTTTATTTACTTATTAAGAGTTGACATACAGGTTATAAGATGGCCATACTCTAAATGGACTGATCGTTTGCTAAAAGAGGGCCAGAGGATAAATATGGGGCTGAATATACCAGTATATTCAGTTATGGTGATACTTATGGACAATATGAGACGCTTGGAGAAGAAGCATAAGACTGAACCATTATCTGTATCTCTTGTATCTTTTCTGAGCACTGCATGCAAAACTGTATATGTAATAACCTTATGCCTACATTGAAATAAAAATTGATTATATTAAAAAAAAGACTTATTGACTGACCAGTGGCAGTGAATGCAAATAACTGAAATTGATTACTGGCTATGAGTTGAAATTAAAGGGACTCCGAGCTCAGAGTAAAAATAAAATTTGAACTTACCCGGGGCTTTCTCCATCCCAGCCCTGGTCGGGACGTCCCACACCGGCCTCCTGGCTCTTCTCCCAGCGGCTGTCCGCATAGCGCGGACAAGGCCGGTCCCCCGGGCGACACTGGCGAGTGTCGGGCCTTCTCCTTCCGTATACGTCACGAATGACGTCACACGCCGGCCGGCGTGACAGCACGGCGCATGTGCGATTAAACCGCGCATGCGCCGTGCTGTCATGCCGGCCGCCGTCATGACGCGCAGCGGCCGGCGTGTGACGTCATTCGTGACGTATACGGAAGGAGAAGGCCCGACACTCGCCAGTGTCGCCCGGGGGACCGGCCTGTCCGCGCTATGCGGACAGCCGCTGGGAGAAGAGCCAGGAGGCCGGCGTGGGACATCCCGACCAGGGCTGGGATGGAGAAAGCCCCGGGTAAGTTCAAATTTTATTTTTACTCTGAGCTCGGAGTCACTTTAAGTGTCAGATACAGTAAAATATAAAACACAAAAATTAGTAGCGATGGCTCGAACCTCCGATTTTAAGTTCGCGAACCTCGAACGCGAAATTCTGCAAAAGTTCAAGAACCGGCGAACTTCGCGAACCACAATAGACTTCAATGGTCAGGCGAACTTTCAAAACTACAAACACTAATTCTGGCCACAAAAGTGATGGAAAATATGTTTCAAGGGGTCTAACACCTGGAGGGGGGCATGGCAGAGTGGGATACATGCCAAAAGTCCCGGAGAAAATTATGGATTTAACGCACAGCAGGGTTTTAAGGGCAGAAATCACATTGCATTGCTAAATTGGAGGCATAACGTGCTTTAAAGCGGTATTGTCACTATAAAAATCAAATTTCAACAGCAACTGGTCTGAGTGTATTAAGTGATAAAGATGCTAATCCTGCATTCAAAACTTTATTTCACAGATGCAGTGAAAATGCTGCTGTGACTGCTGGTATAACAATGTGCAGTCACACAGGTGCAGTGAAAGGTATGCTGTGACTTGTATTATAATACAATGTGCAGCAGTCACACAGGTGCAGTGAAAATGGATGCAGTGACTGCTGGTATATAAAGCAGCATGCGGTCACACATATGCAGTGAAAGGTATGCAGTGACCGGTATATAAAACAGTGTGCAGTCACGCAGATGCAGTGAAAGCTATGAAGTGACTGGTATTATAATAAAATGTGCAGCAGTCACAAAGGTGCAGTAAAAAGGTATGCAGTGACTGCTGGTATAATAATGTGCAGTCACATAGGTGCAGTGAAAAGGTTGCAGTGACTGCTGGTATAACAATGTGCAGTCACACAGGTGCAGTGAAAAAGTTGCAGTGACTGCTGGTATAACAATGTGAAGTCACACAGGTGCAGTGAAAATGGATGCACTGACTGGTATATAAAACAGCGTGCTGTCACACAGATGCAGTGAAAGATATGCAGTGACTGGTATTATAATACAATGTGCAGCAGTCACATTAGGGCACTGAATGTGCTGGGCCTGGCACAGTATAGCAACTAGCAAGGGCCAGCTGCGACAGACAGGGCTGTATATGCAGTGTCAGTGGGCCACACACATAAAAAAACACATCACAAGAACATTAGCTCTCAAAAGAGCTGTTTTGGGGTGCTTTTCATCAACAAATATCAGCAAGGAGCAAGCGAACAGACTTCTATCGCTTTCCCTATCTCTCCAATGTCTCTCCCTTCTCTCACTAATACAGCAGCACACAAAGTGAGAGAATGGCCGATGCTGCTGCCTTATATAAGGGTTGCCATATAAGGGCTGCCATGTGTCTGCTGACTGATGTAGAGGGTCAAAGTTTAGCCCAATGATGATAGGGGGCAGGTCGAACTCGCATAAAGTTTGCGATGCGACACGAACGCGAACCTTCGTTGTTTGCATGATAACTGTTTGGCCATCTGTAAAAATTAGTGGACAGCGGTCTGCCTGCACTACTAGCACAGTACAATGTCACTTACTAAACTTAGTGACTGACCAGTGGCAGTGAATGCAACTAACTGAAGTTGATCACTGGCTATGAGCTGAATACAAGTGTCAGATACAGTAAAATATAGAACACAAAAATTAGTGGACAGCGGTCTGCCTGCACAACTAGCAAAGTACAATGTCACTGACCAAACTTGGTGAATGAACAGTGACAGTGACTGCAACTAACTAAAGTTGATCAAGGGAAGGGAAATCTTGCGCTTCGGGGCACCGGGGATGTGTGGGCAAACGATATATGGTTTCACACAGTTGGCAGCTCCTTCATGCCCGGCTGGAAGGCATTCTTGTGAAAAAACAGAATAAGTGGAAATGGAGGAGCGCTCCATAGTGTGAAACCAGTTTTATTGGATTAAAATGTGCATAAAACAATTGCACTTACTAGAAGGTAGATGCATACAAGCATATCAGATAAGGGCAAAGCCCTGTCTTGGAACCCTGGGGAGCCGCCTTCTACGGCATCCGTGGCCTGTGGAGGTCATGGTCCAGGTGGAAGGGACAGGGTGGCTGGCCCTGGGGAGTTGGGCGTGCTGGCAGCGTCACAACGTGTTTCAGCGAATCCTCGCCTTCATCAGGTGACACCGCCAGCCAGCACGCAGGTTTAAATAGAAGTGGTCACCATATTGGTTAATGGGGGTTGCCGTGGTAGCCGGGGGAGGGTCACAGGGATGGGTGGTGTATGGGTAACTGCTGGGTAGTGGAGCCAATAGAACCACTAGCAGCAGTGGGAGTGTTCTCAGACTTGGAGGGAGAGCCAGCCATTGGATGAGCTGGCTCAGCTGTCAGAGCGAGGGGAAGGCTGATACGAAGGGTTGCTGTGGTAACCTGTATATACAAAGGGGGAGTGTGCTCAGAATTGGAGGGAGAGCCAGCCATAGGATGAGCTGGCTCAACTGTCAGCGCGGGGGGAAGGCAGATACGAAGGGTTGCTCTGGCAACCTGTATATACAAGGGGGAATATGTGTGCCGCTGGTGGGCTGATCGGAGTAGTATGCTTACACTCGTGGCTGCGGGGATCAGACTGGGGATGGGATGGGGCATGAGGAAGGAGACTGCCCAGGGGTTTTATTTCATTTTTATCTCATTTTAATTCATGTTTAATTCAGTTTTATTATGGTGTGTACAGTGGCATTCCTACTGTAGGGCGCAGGGGGGCATGACGCACCGGGTGACAGACAGCTAGGGGGGTGTCGCCACGACCCCCCACAGCAGCAGAGCAGGAGGGGGGAAGCAGTGCTAGAAGGAGGGGCAGGGGGGACATATCCTCCCCTCCCTCACCTGGGACCCCTCCTTCTGCCTCTCTCCCCCTCCATAGATTACCGGCGGCAAGTGCAGGGTCGGCGAGGAGGCATGCGGATAATTACTCACCATTTCCGCGATCCAAGTGCTGGCAGCGTCATGTCGTCACAGATCTCCACCTTCAATGCCGCCCACTGTGCTTCCTGATTAGCGGAAGCACAGTGAGCAGCATTGAAGGCAGAGATCTGTGACGACATGACGCTGCCAGCGCTTGGAACGCGGAAGTGGTGAGTAATTATCCGCATGCCTCCTCGCCGCCCCTGCACTTGCCGCCGGTAATCTATGGAGGGGGAGAGAGGCAGAAGGAGGGGTCCCAGGTGAGAGAGGGGGAGGATATTTCCCCCTCCCCACCGCTGCCCCCACTGCCCCTCCTTCTAGCTCTGCTTCTCCCATCCTGGGGCATCTATACTGGGGGCAACTGTACTAGCTATACTGGGAGCAACTGTACTAGCAATACTGGGGGCAGCTAAACTAGCTATACTGGGGGCAGCTAAACTAGCTATACTGGGGGCAGCTAAACTAGCTATACTGGGGGTAGCTATACTAGCTATACTGGGGGCAGCTATACTAGCTATACTGGGGGCAGCTAAACTAGCTATACTGGGGGAAGCTATACTAGCTATACTGGGGGCAAATATACTAGCTATACTGGGGGCAACTAAACTAACTATACTGGGGGCAACTAAACTAGCTATACTGGGGGCAACTAGTTTCACTGGGGGCAACTATACTAGCTATACTGGGGGAAACTGTACTAGCTATACTGGGGGCAACTATGCTAGCTATACTGGGGCAACTATACTAGCTAATACTTTAAATTACAGTTAGCTCCGCCCTCATCCGGTCATGATCATGCCCATTTTTTGCCGCGAAGCACGCTGCAGGTTGTTGCCACGCCCATTTTTTTTAGGGGGGTGTCTTTTAATACCCAGCACCGGATGCCAAATGCCCTAGGTACACCACTGAGTGTGTACAATCTCACTTATCCAGCTGGCACTGGTATATTAATGCCATACAGACACGCCCCCTCCCTCATTTGGAGCCAGTCATCAGGCCTTTGGAGTACTCTCCAGGCTCGCCCACTTTGTCTCCTCCTGTCTGTAGTCACTCCGTAACAGAGACAGGATTCCCCTGGGCCCCGCCCCCTGGGTCATCTTCACTTCACAGTCCGCCTGCCATTGGGTCCACGGAGCACACTCCAGGCCCGCCCACCCATCTACTCCCGCCCGCAGTCTTTTTATTACAGAGACGTGATTCCCCTTGCGCCCTGCCCCCCGGGCAATCTCCTTCCTCATGCCCCTTCCCCAGTCCGATCCCCGCAGCCACGACTGTAAGCATACTACTCCGCTCTCAAACAACATGAGATCGCATTTCAGCCCACCAGCCTGGGGATCTGCGAGATCCCCAGGCACACATATTCCCCCTTGTATATACAGGTTGCCAGAGCAACCCTTCGTATCTGCCTTCCCCCCGCGCTGACAGCTGAGCCAGCTCATCCTATGGCTGGCTCTCCCTCCAATTCTGAGAACACTCCCCCTTTGTATATACAGGTTGCCACAGCAACCCTTCGTATCAGCCTTCCCCTCGCGCTGACAGCTTAGCCAGCTCATCCAAGGGATGGGGCATGAGGAAGGAGATTGCCCGGGGGGCAGGGCGCAAGGATAGCTAATTTAAAAGGATACAATGTGTTTAGGAAGGATAGAACAGGGAAAAAAGGTGGAGGGGTTTGTCTCTTTGTTAAGAATTCTCTTACAGCTGTCCTCAACGATGAGATGGAGGAAGATTGCGAAGATGTGGAGTCCGTTTGGGTAAATATTCATGGTGGAAATAAATGTTGCCAATTGCTTATTGGGGTATGCTACAGGCCACCACATATTCATGAAGCTGCAGAACTGCGATTACTACAGCAGATTGAAAAAGCTGCAAGTAAAAATGAGGTCATAATTATGGGCGACTTCAACTTTCCAGACATTGACTGGAGTATTGAGGCTACCCATTCTGGTAGAAGCAGCAGATTTCTGGCAGCACTACAGGACAATTACTTGACTCAAATGGTAACTGAACCAACTAGGGGGAATGCGTTACTGGATCTGATCATTTCTAATAGACCAGATAATGTATCAAATGTGCAGCTTCAAGAGCATTTGGGAAATAGTGATCACAACATGATAACGTTTGATCTGGTCACTGATAGGCCACGGGGCAGCGGGACCACTAAATGAATTGTAGAAAAGCAAAGTTCAATCAAATTAGGCAGGCACTAAGTTTGGTGAACTGGGATAATGTACTACAAGTGAAAGACACTGAAGGGAAATGGCAAGCTTTTAAACGTATACTCAATCAATATTGTAGTATGTATATCCCATATGGAAACAAAATATCTAGGAATAAAAAAAGGCCTCTATGGATGAATAAAAAGATTAAAGATAAAATGAAGAGGAAAAATAATGCCTATAAGGTCTTAAAACAGGAGGGGACCGAGGCTGCACTAAGCAATTATAAGGAGTGCAATAAAAATTGTAAAAAGAAATTAGGCAGGCAAAGATTGAAGCTGAAAAACAAATCGCTAGGGATATAAAATCTAACCCAAAAAAGTTTTACAAGTACAGTAACTCTAAAAAAGAAAGGTTGACTGTATAGGACTCCTAAAGGATGAGGGTGGGAACTCAATGGTGGATGACCAAGGTAAGGCAGAGTTATTAAATGCTTTCTTTGCTTCTGTCTTCACAAAGGAAACAGCACTGTTGCAAATTACAGAGGCGGAAGAGTCTCAATCTTCTAACTGTAATATTAAATACTTAACGCAGGAAGAAGTGAAGGCAAGACTAAATAAATTAAAAATAGACAAGGCACCTGGCCCGGATGTCATGCATCCTCGGGTCCTAAGGCAATTAAGTTCAGTTATAGATAAACCCCTTTATCTTATCTTTCGTGACTCTCTTTCAACTGGCAGAGTCCCAGTGGATTGGCGTACAGCCCACGTTTTCCCATTATTTAAGAAGGGCAAAAAATCAGATCCTGGAAATTATAGACCTGTAAGCTTAACATCAGTTGTATGCAAACTATTTGATGGGTTACTAAGAGATACTATACATGACTTCATACTAGAAAATAATCGTATTTCTCTTATTTCTCAGCATCAACATGGGTTTACTAAAGACAGGTCCTGTTTGACTAACATGCTCAGCTTTTATGAGGTAGTGAATGCTAATATGGATATTAGGAATGCTGTAGATGTGATATACTTGGACTTTGCAAAGGCCTTTGACACTGTTCCCCACAAAAGTCTGGTGCAAAAGTTGAGGATGCAAGGACTGGGGAAGTGTCTGTGTGCATGGATAGGGAACTGGCTAATGGACAGAAAACAAAGAGTTGTGGTCAATGGATCATACTCAAAATGGGAGACTGTTAGCAGTGGGGTCCAGTGGTGCTCAAATACCCCTTTTTAAAATTCGAGTTTGGTCGAATTCGAATAGTAAATTATTCGAGGTCAGTCGAATATTCGAGTCAAATAATTTTTACTATTCGATTCGACCTCGGACTTCGAGCTCACTATTCGAGTCGGTATTCGAGCTCATTATTCGAGCTGATTATTCGAATTGGCCTTAAATAGCTTCCAACACTTGTTTTGAGGGTGAATGATGCAAGAAACATCTTTTTTTCCAAGTAACAACAGCAAGTGATTATGTGGGGATGTTCCTTTAAAAAAAAAAAAGGTGGAAAGAGAAGTTGTGTCCAGAATTTTCATCAGTACTGTATATACTTCTTCTTCTTCTTCTTCTTTATCTTCTATATCTTCTTCTTCTTCTTCTATATCTTCTTCTTCTATATCTTCTTCTTCTTCTTCTATATTGTCTTCTTCTTCTTCTATATTGTCTTCTTCTTCTTCTTCTTCTTCTTCTTCATCATCATCTTCTTCTTCTTCTTCTTCATCTTCCTCTTCTTCATCTTCTTCATCTTCTTCATCTTCTTCTTCATCTTCTTCATCTTCTTCTTCTTCTTCTTCTTCTTCTTCTTCTTCTTCTCCATCTTCTTCTTCATCTTCTTCTTCTTCATCTTCTTCATCTTCTTCTTCATCTTCTTCTTCTTCATCTTCTTCTTCTTCATCTTCTTCTTCTTCTTCTTCATCTTCTCCATCTTCTTCTTCTTCATCTTCTTCTTCTTCTTCTTCTTCTTCTTCTTCTTCTTCTTCTTCTTCTTCTTCTTCTTCTTCTTCTTCTTCTTCTTCTTCTTCTTCTTCTTCTTCTTCTTCTTCTTCTTCTCCTTCTTCTTCTTCTCCTTCTCCTTCTTTTTCTATATCGTCTTCTTCTTCTTCACTTATTTCTCTTTTCAATTTTTTTTTTAAAGAAATGCAGCTCTTTTTGAGCGTAACAAATAGCTGGTGGCGCACGCATGTTGGAAGCGCCATTGTATGTGCTCCCTGGCAGTGGAAACACACAGACAGCAGGAGGTAAATTCAGCAGCAGGAGGAGGAGGATGAGTGTGTGGCAGCAGGCAGTCAATGAGGCAGGCAGCATGACATAATAGCCCTGGTACCTAGCGGTGATACCAGGGCTGTAAATAAACCCAGCAGGCAGGAGGTCCCAGACAGCGGTCGTGCAGCCCACATCGTGTCCAATACACAACTGGGACAACACAGTTTTCAACCCGGGCACCTCTGAAAAATTAAACCTTTTTTTTTTTTTATGGTTTTTTGGTTTTGTTTGTAAAACAAATTACACAGATATATAGCTATTTTTTGACGTAATAGCTGGTGGCAGAGTGGCAGCAGAATGTAATTCTGTGTACCCTGGCAGTGGGAAACACAGACCGACAGCAGCAGCAGCAGGAGGAATGGAGGAGTAATGTGAGCAGCTATTTTTTGACGTAATAGCTGGTGGCAGAGTGGCAGCAGAATGTAATTCTGTGTACCCTGGCAGTGGGAAACACAGACCGACAGCAGCAGCAGCAGGAGGAATGGAGGAGTAGTGTGAGTGTGGCAGCAGGCAGGCAGCGTGACATAATAGCCCTGGTACCTAGCGGGTGATACCAGGGCTGTAAATCAACACAACAGGAGGTCCCAGACAGCGGTCGTGCAGCCCACATCGTGTCCAATACACAACTGGGACAACACAGTTTTCAACCCGGGCACCTCAGAAAAATTAAACCTTTTTTTTTTTTTATGGTTTTTTGGTTTTGTTTGTAAAACAAATTACACAGATATATAGCTATTTTTTGACGTAATAGCTGGTGGCAGAGTGGCAGCAGAATGTAAATCTGTGTACCCTGGCAGTGGGAAACACAGACAGACAGCAGAAGGGCAGTAAACAGCAGCCCACTGTAATTGTAAAATGTTTGGCTGCAGGCGACGTAATAGTCAAAGTGAACCAGGCTGGCTTAGTGAGCAGGAGCCAGGAGGTGGTAAAGGGTGGTAAGGCACATTAACGATGGTTCTAAGTTCCAGCAGCCAGTTCATGTCCCCCTCTCGCCGACAACAGGGGCCAGGAACTCGCCTTCCACCCACGCCTGGTTCATCTTGAGAAACGTCAGTCTGTCCACAGACTTGTGAGACAGACGTGAGCGTTTCTCGGTGACCACGCCACCAGCTGCACTGAAGCAGCGCTCGGACAGCACGCTGGAAGGGGGGCAGGACAGCACTTCCAGGGCGTACTGCGCCAGCTCGCTCCAGATCTCCAGGCGCTTGACCCAATACTCCATGGGATCAACAGGGGCATCGCTGTCAAGCCCGCTGTAGGACCCCATGTAGTCAGCCACCATGCGAGTCAGGCGCTGGCTGTGACCGGAGGAGGATGCTGCTGCATGCACCTCCTCTCTAGTCACTGCTGCCGGAGCCTCTACAGTCCTGTAGAGCTCGTGGCTGAGAGACAGCAGGTCTGTGGGGCGCTTGCTGCTGGATGCAGGCACCTGCTGCTGCCTCTGTGCTGGCTGGACAGTGGGGGTGGAAGGCTGGGGGAAGGCTTCCTCCAAGCGCTCAACAAGGGCCTGCTGCAAGCTCCTTATTTGTTGCGCTGGGTCTCCTCCTGCAGGCGGCAGGAACTGGCTCAACTTCCCCTTGAGGCGCAGGTCCAACATCATGCTGATCCAGATGTCCTCCCTCTGCTTCATCTGGATCACCCTGGGTCCCTGCGCAGGCACGTCAGCATGTGCGCTGCCATTGGGAAGAGGCGGGCCACGTCTGCTGGCACATCGACGGCAGTGCTGTCCTCCTCATCCTCCTCCTCTGCCGCCTCATCCTCTCTCCACCCCCGCACCAACTCAGCTGTGCTGTGCTGATCCCCCTCATCAGCAGCAAGGTCAGGGACCTCCACCAAGTCCTCCTCTCCCTCAGAGGTGGACTGTGCAGCTGCTTGCCGCTCCTGCTGGTCCAAGGCTGCCGCTCCCTGTTCCAGCAAAGCATCGAGGGCCCTGTTCAGCAGACAAACCAGGGGCACCCACTCGCAGACCATAGCATGGTCCCTGCTCACCATGTTAGTGGCCTGCAGAAAGGGAGCCAGCACTAAGCACACCTGCTGCATGTGCCTCCAGTCATCATCGGGGACGATGGACGGGATGTTGCTGGTCTTGTCCCTTCTCTGAGCAGCGGAAACAGTGGCCTGGGCAAGGTACTGGTTGACAGCGTGCTTCTGTTCAACCAGACGCTCCAACATCGCCAGGGTGGAGTTCCAGCGAGTAGGAACGTCAAGGATCAGCCGATGGCGTGGCAGCTCCAGCTCCTTTTGCACGTCTTCCAGGTTCGCACAGGCTGCAGCCGAGCGCCGGAAGTGACGCACAACGTTCCTTGCCGTTTCCAGCAGTTCGCCCATCCCCTGGTAGGTGCGCAAGAACTTCTGCACCACCAGGTTCAGCACGTGGGCAAGACAGGGGATGTGGGTCAGGTTTCCCCTGTCTATTGCGGCAACCAGATTGGCCCCATTGTCGGCCACCACCTCTCCGACTCTGAGGCCTCTGGGAGTCAGCCAAATCCTCTCCTGCTCCTGGAGTTTGGCCAACACATGGGTTGCCGTCAGCTTGGTCTTCCCAAGGCTGACCAAGTGCAGCAGCGCTTGGCAGTGGCGGGCCTTCACGCTGCTGCTGAGGCGGGGGGTTTGGCCAGGTGTGCCGGAGGATGGCAGAGGATCGGAGGAACCTGCTGCAGTTCCCCCGACCCTGCGGGGTGGCACCACCCACTGTGTTGCTGCTGCTGCTGCTGTGCCCGCTGCTGCTCTCCCATCCTCACCCCCTTCCACCAAGCTGACCCAGTGGACAGTGAAGGACAGGTAGCGGCCTGTCCCGAAGCGGCTGCTCCAGGAGTCCATGGTGACGTGGACCCTTTCACCAACCGCGTGCTCCAGCCCTCGCTCCACATTGGCCATCACAAAGTGGTGCAGTGCAGGAATGGCCTTGCAGGCGAAGAAGTGTCTGCTGGGGAGCTGCCAGTCTGGGGCTGCGCAAGCAAGCAGCGCACGAATGTCGCTCCCCTCCTACACGAGCGTGTACGGCAGGAGTTGGGAGCACATGGCCCGTGCCAGCAAGCCGTTCAGCTGCCGCACGCGACGGCTGCTGGGAGGCAGAGCCCTAACCACCCCCTGGAAGGACTCGCTCAAAAGGCTCTGGCGTGGCCTTTTGCTGGCACGGGAATCAGCAGACACAGCAGAGGAGGCCACTGAGGACTGGCTGCCAGAACAGGCCTCAGTGTCGGCGGCAGGAGTTGCAGAGGGGGGAGGAGCAGTGCGTTTCCGCACTCCTGCTGGTGCTGCTGGAGGAGCAGGAGGGCGGGTGGCTGCTGTTGCTGCTGCTGCTGCTGAAGGCTGTGCAGTGATGGGTGTGGTGCCACTGCCAGCACCAGATGCCTTCAGCCTCTGGAACTCCTCATGCTGGTGGAAATGTTTCGTAGCAAGGTGGTTGATGAGCGAGCTGGTGCTGAACTTTAAGGGGTCTGCACCTCTGCTCAACTTCTGCTGACAGTGGTTGCAAGTGGCGTACTTGCTGTACACTGTGGGCATGGTGAAAAAGCGCCAGATTGGTGACAAAAACAACCCCCTACGGCATGGAACCGCTGCTGCCTGTCTCCCTGTGGTGGTTGGGGGGGGGGGGGCTTGGGTGCGGCTGGTGGTGGTACTGGCAGATGCTGCTGCTGCTGCTGCTGAGCCTGAGACACCAGCAGGCTGGGGGACCTGCCTACTGCTGCCAATGCTTGCAATGATGCGCCTCCTTGCAAGGCCCACAAGCGCATCCTCCTCCTCCTCCTCAGAGCTGCTGATGACGACATCCCCTGGAGCTGGTGGCACCCAGTCTCTGTCTGTCACCGTGTCATCATCATGATCCCCCTCCTGAAACATGTCCTGCTGGGATGATGACCCCCCAAACTCCTCTCCTGATGCATGGATGGGCTGCTTGACTGTCGCCACAGTCTTGCTGTCCAATCCCTCATCCCCCAAAGTGCCCATCAGCATCTCCTCCTCCAAATCGCCAACAACAGCAGACAATTGACTCATCATGCCTGGGGTCAAAAGAGTGCTGAGTGACAGGTCGGCGACCGACGGTGAACTGGCCTCCTCCCCAGGCCCTGCTGGGCGGCTGCTGCGAACAGGGGTGGTGGTGGTGGTGGTGGTGAGGGTGGAGGCCTCGGATGCAGAGCTGATGGCGGGCTGCTCATCCTCCGTCATCAGTTGCACCACAGTGTCTGCATCCTTTTCCTCAATGGGACGTTTCCGACCCGGCTGGAGGAAAATCGGAGCAGGTGCTACACGCTGCTGCTGCTGTGTCTCTGCAGCATGAGTTGCAGATGCTCCTGCTGGGCGGCGCCCAAGGCGTCCACGGCCAGTGGCTATAGGAGGAATGTTAGCCACTGACGCTGCTGCTGCGGAACTGTGCATGGTGGCGCGGCCGCGCCCGCGTCTTGCCACAATGCTGCTCCCTCTCCTCCTGATTCCCTTGCTGCCCTTCCCCTTGCCCAGACCGCGCTGGCTGCCACTTCCAGACATCTTCGATGTTTTGGGCGTAAACACAAAAGTTTTTTAAAAGGGCGGGTGAAAAGTGGGGTACTTTAATGGAGTGGGTTGGTGGGCGAGGTGACTGAGTGAGTGTCTAGTACAGTAAGTAAGTAGTAACAGAGTCAGTAAGTACAACTAGAAGTTACAATAATCAGTAGTAATAATCACAAGGAAATAGAGTGTGTGTACACAGACAGTGAGTGAGTGCACGCACACGCAGGAGCTAGCCTATGAACAGTGACTGAGTGTCCCTACTAGTACAGTAAGTAGTAACAGTAAGTACAACCAGAAATTTCAATAATCAATCAGTAATCAGAAGAAAATAGAGTGTGTGTACAGTACACAGACAGTGAGTGCACGCACACGCAGGAGCTAGTAGCCTATGAACAGTGACAGTGAGTGTCCTAGTACAGTTACAGTATATAACTATTCAGAAGGAAATAGAGTGTGTGTACACTACAGTACAGAGACAGTGAGTGCACGCACACGCAGGAGCTAGTAGTCTATGAACAGTGTCAGTGAGTGAGTGTCCTAGTACAGTTACAGTATATAACTATTCAGAAAGGAAATAGAGTGTGTGTACACTACACAGACAGTGAGTGCACGCACACGCAGGAGCTAGTAGCCTATGAACAGTGACAGTGAGTGTCCAAGTACAGTTACAGTATATAACTATTCAGAAGGAAATAGAGTGTGTGTACACTACAGTACACAGACAGTGAGTGCACGCACACGCAGGAGCTAGTAGCCTATGAACAGTGTCAGTGAGTGAGTGTCCTAGTACAGTTACAGTATATAACTATTCAGAAGGAAATAGAGTGTGTGTACAGTACACAGACAGTGAGTGCACGCACACGCAGGAGCTAGTAACCTATGAACAGTGACAGTGAGTGTCCTAGTACAGTTACAGTATATAACTATTCAGAAGGAAATAGAGTGTGTGTACACTACAGTACACAGACAGTGAGTGCACGCACACGCAGGAGCTAGTAGCCTATGAACAGTGTCAGTGAGTGAGTGTCCTAGTACAGTTACAGTATATAACTATTCAGAAGGAAATAGAGTGTGTGTACAGTACACAGACAGTGAGTGCACGCACACGCAGGAGCTAGCCTATGAACAGTGACAGTCAGTGAGTGTCCTAGTACAGTTACAGTATATAACTATTCAGAAGGAAATAGAGTGTGTGTACAGTACACAGACAGTGAGTGCACGCACACGCAGGAGCTAGTAGCCTATGAACAGTGTCAGTGAGTGAGTGTCCTAGTACAGTTACAGTATATAACTATTCAGAAGGAAATAGAGTGTGTGTACAGTACACAGACAGTGAGTGCACGCACACGCAGGAGCTAGTAGCCTATGAACAGTGACTGAGTGAGTGTCCTAGTACAGTTACAGTATATAACTACAATACAAAATACAATCAATCAGTACTAAAGGACAGCAGAAATACTGGTATAGATGAGAAATAAACAGAGGACAGGAGAGAACAGCTGCCCACACAGGCAAGGCCCTGAGGCCTAAAGCTGTAAGCCTGCAGCAGCTGTCTGAGTCTCTCTCTATGTAACACAAAAGCTACTAAAATACAATGTCTATCTAACTAACAACAATATAGGTGTATATAGGAGGTGTATGTGAGCAAAAACGCTAGGTAAATGACCACAATAAAGCTCTTGCTAAGCCAACGCACAAAGGAGCAGATCTCTCTCTGTGCAAAGTCGGGCAAGGACGGAGAAACGGAACATGGCGGCCGCTATTTATAGGGTAGGAGCTGGCCAGGGTCCCCCTCAGTGATTGGCTGCCGTCAGAGGGCCTGGGAGCCCTCTGATTGGCTCTAAGGACATCAATCTGGGCTATGACGCTATTCGAGCTCGGTATTCGAGCTCGAATAGCGCTGTTAGCTCGAATAGCGCGAATAGTGAATGGGCTATTCGAGTTCACTCGAATAGCCCATTCGAATAGCTCCAGCTATTCGGAGCTCGAATACCGAGCTCGAATAGCTGAAAAAGAGCTCGAATATTCGAGCTACTCGAATATTCGAGCTCTGCTGAGCACCACTGGTGGGGTCCCACAGGGGTCTGTTCTGGGTCCAGTGCTCTTCAATGTATTTATTAATGACCTAGTAGATGCAGTAGTGAGCAATGTTACTATTTTTGCAGATGATACAAAATTGTGCAGAATCATCAACTCTCAGGAAGATAGTGTCATATTGCAACAGGATCTGGATAGGATGGCTATATGGGCACATACATGGCAGATGAAATTCAATGTTGACAAATGTAAAGTCATGCATTTTGGACGTACTAATGGTCTAGCACCATACAAAATAAATGGGATACAGTTGGGGACATCAAACTTGGAGAAGGACTTAGGAGTACTCATTGACAACAAGTTAAATAATCGTACTCAATGCCAAGCAGCTGCAGCTAAAGCTAACAAAATTTTGGGATGCATTAAAAGGGAAATAAAAACTCGAGATGCTAGCATAATATTGCCCCTGTTTAACTCTCTAGTAAGGCCACATCTGAAATATGGAATTCAGTTCTGGGCACCACATTACAAAAAAGATATTGCAGTTTTAGAGCAGGTGCAGAGACGAGCAACAAAATTGATATGTGGGATGGAAGGTCTCACTTATCAAGAAAGGTTAGATAAACTGGGTTTATTTAGTCTAGAGAAAAGACGCCTTAGAGGGGATCTAATTAACATGTATAAATACATCAGAGGGCAATATAATAGCTTGGCGGATGAGCTTTTTGTCCCTAGGCCTTCTCAAAGGACTAGAGGACATGATATGCGCATAGAGGAAAAACGTTTTAGCCATTTATTTAGGAAAGGTTTCCAATGTGGAATGCATTGCCACAGGAAGTCATTATGGCAAACTCTATACCTGCATTTAAAGGGGGCTTAGATGCTTTCCTTGCATTGAAAGACATTGATGGCTACAATTACTAGGTAATGCCTAATGATGTTGATCCAGGGATTTTATCTGATTGCCATCTGGAGTCGGGAAGGAATTTTTCCCTTTAGGAAAAATAGAACAGTACAATGCCACTGACTAAACTTAGTGACTGAACAGTGGCAGTAAATGCAACTAACTGAAGTTGATCACTGGCTAAAGAGCTGAATACAAGTGATACAGTAAAATAATAAAGAGCACAAAATTTAATGGACAGCGGTCTGCCTGCAATGCTAAAACAGTACAATGTCACTGACTAAACTTAGTGACTGAACAACAGTGTCAGTGACTGTTTGCAACTAACTGAAGTTGATCACTGGAAGGCTGGCCTAGCTAGCTAACAAGTGTACAGTAATAGAGCAGTGGAATCAGTGTGAAGTTGAACTGGCCTGCATTAAGCACAGCAATCAGTACACAGTCACTGACACTGACTGCAGCTAACTGAAGTTAATCACTCACTGGCTAGCTAAATACAAGGATATACAGTCACTAATAGAGCAGTAGAATCAGTGAACCTGGCTGCCTGCACTGAGCACAGCAATCAGTATTCAGTACACTCTCTCACTGAACTACACTGAATACAACTAACTAAATTAATCACTCACTGGATAGCTAAATACAAGTATACAGTCAGTAATAGAGCAGTAGTAGATAGAATCAGTGAACCTGCCTGCCTGCACTGCACTAAGCACAGCAGCAATCACTACACTCTCTCACTGAACTACAAAGACTACAACTAACTTTAGTAATCACTCACTGGCTAGCTAGCTGAATACAAGTATATACTACAGTATAAGCACTGGCGTAACAATAGGCCCTGCAGCCTCTGCTCCCGCGGGGGGGGGGGGGGGGGGCGTTTTGTGGGGGCTGGAGGGGTGGCAGCATGAGGGGAAAGCCTTGGCCACAGTCGGCGGGGAGAGGGGAAGTTCCCCCACTCTCCCTCACCTCAGGGCTCTCCCCTCTGCGCTCCCCTCCAGCTAGTTACAGTGTGGGCAGCGGCGGGCAGATGCATACCTTCCGTGCGTTCCACCGCATACTCCTTGCTCTAGCGGCTGACGTCACTTCCGGAAGGGACGTCAGCCACTAGAGCGAGGAGTATGCGGTGGAACGCACGGAAGAAGGTATGTATCTGCCCGCTGCCCACACTGTAACTAGCTGGAGGGGAGCGCAGGGGGAGAGCCCCGAGGTGAGGGAGAGGGGGGGACTTCCCCTCTCCCCGCCGACTGTGGCCAAGGCTTTCCCCTCATGCTGCCACCCCTCCAGCCCCCACAAAACGGCCACGAGCGGGCCCCAGAGAGGGGGGGGGCCTGCTCTGAAATTCTGCAGGGGGGCCCGGTGGGGCCTAGTTACGCCCCTGAGTATAAGAGCAATGTTAGGAGTAAAAACACTATGTTTTGGACAAAAAATGCACTTGCTGAAGCAACAAATGGCCTAGAGATGATCCTCTCAGTGCCACAGTCTAGCAAGGATGGAGCTTTTTAAGATGGCCGCCACTTTATATACAGGAGGAAAGGGCATAGCCTCCCCTCCTATGATTGGTTGCTAGAGCCTGGCTGGGGGGCTTCTGATTGGCCCAGAGATGTCATTTCCGCCGAATCACAACCTATCTAATCCCGGCTTTTTACCGCAATCATGAGTGTGATCACGGCCTGAATATTTGTAATCACGGCTGCCTCATGGCCGATTTCCGTGATCCAGAATCGATCACGCCGTCGAACACCGAAGCCGAATAGTGAAAAAATGCTTGTGAATCACAGCTATTCCGTGATCACGGAAAATATCTGCCCATCACTGATTACAGCAATCAAACGCTTCCTATAATTGCAGACCAGCTTTTTGCATGTCTCCACAGGTATTTTTGCCCAATCATCTTTAGCAGTGAGCTACAAATCTTTCAGGTTGGAGGGTCTTCTTGCCATCACCCTGATCTTTAGTTCCCTCCACATGTTCTCAATTGGGATCAAGTCAGGACTGGGCCACTCTAAAACATTAATGTTGTGGTCGGCTAACCATTTCTTCAACACTTTTGCTGTGTGTTTTGGGTAATTGTCATGCTGAAATGTCCACTGGTGCCCAAGGCCAAGTTCCTTTGCAGACTGCCTGATGCTGTCATTGAGAATCCTCATGCAATACTCTTTTTTTCATGGTGCCGTTTACTGGGATTAGGTTGAAGGCTTCTCATTTTTTCACAAAATGAAGGAAACATCATTGTGACCAAACAATTCAATTTTTGTTTCAGCTGACCATAACACAGAAGAACAGAAGTCTTCTTCTTTGGCCAGTTAAGCATTTGCAAAGGCCAAGTGAGCTTTTATGTGATTGTCTGGAAAAGTGGCGTCCTCCTTGGTCTGCATCTGTGGAACCCAGCAGTGTGCAATGTCCATTGGATTGTCTGCTTTGAGACATTGCCACCAGCAGAGCCCAGATTCACCAGGATGGCCTTGGTGGCGATCCTTGGATTCTTTTTCACCTCTCTCACTATCCTCCTGGCCAGCACAAGTGTCACTTTTGGCTTCCGACCACGTCCTCTGAGATTTTCCACAGTGCAGAACATCTTGTATTTTTTTAATAATACTTTGCACTGTAGCCACTGGAACTTGAAAATATTTAGAATGGCCTTGTAGCCCTTTCCTGATTTGTGAGCAGCCACAATCTGCAGCTGCAGGTCCTCACTGAGCTCCTTTGTCTTAGCCATGACTGTTCACAAGCTAACTGCGGAAAGCTGCTGTTGTTCACCTGTTGAGTTGATTAAAACAGCTGTTCCCAATTAATCAGGGTAATTAGGATGCTTTAGAACAGCTTGGACTATTTGAAATGGGATAGAACGTAGGATTTTTCCACAGACTGTGACAGTTTGTGAAGGGTATGAATAATTGTGTACTGGAAACTTTTTGCTCAAATCCTATACAATAAAACCTAACTGTCCTTGCGTCATCATCTTTCCCTGTCTATCCGTCCAAAGCTTTTTTGTACTGCACATGTGTGCAGTTCAGACAGCCGTTGGGATGGGAGGTGAGGCCAGGGAGCAGGGTGGCCGTGTGCGCGTGGCGGGCAGGCAGTTGCGCACATGGGTGGCCGAGTGCGTGGGCGGCGGGCACGCGTGCGCACTGACTGGCGGTGGTGGCACGTTTAAATCACTACCTAGAGCCCGTTTTTAACCACTTAAGCCCAACTGGACGAGATTTCTCGTCCAGTTGGGCTGCGCACACTCCCGCGGGTCGCGTGCGCGCCCCCGCTGCTGGCCGCTAGCCTACCGATCAGTGAAAGGGATTATAAATCCCTTTCGCTGATCGGACCCCACCCCCCCCCCGGAGAAAAGCCGACAGCGTCTCTTCAGACGCTATGGCTTTTCTGAGCTTTGGTCTCCTTTCTTCTGCCTGGGAGCGAGATCGATCGCTCCCAGGACTTTTGTGGCCAAATAGCAAATTACACCTAAAAAAAAAAGTTTTAAGAATAAACCTATAAATATATTTAAAAAAAAACCTGTTTACCTCCCACACCAAAAAATACCCACATACAAGTTTAAATTAAAACAAAAAAAAAATTACAATAATAAAAAAAAAAAAATATGGGCTTCTAAACAGTGATGGACGCAAAACGGAAAAAATGCACCTTTATTTCCAAATAAAATATTGTCGCCATAGATTGTGATAGGGACATAATGTTAACGGTAAAATACCCGGGGCATATGGGCAAATACAATACATGAGTTTTAATTATGGAGGCATGTATTATTTTAAAACTATAATGGCTGAAAACTGAGAAATAATGAATTTTTTCCATTTTTTTCTTATTCTTCCTGTTAAAATGTATTTACAGTAAAGTGGCTCTTAGCAAAATATACCACCCACAGAAAGCCTAATTGGTGGCGGAAAAAACAAGATATAGATCAATTAATTGTGATGAGTAGTGATAAAGTTATTGGCAAATGAATGGGGGGTGAAAGTTGCTCGGATGTAAAAAAATGTCGACCCTTCGGGCTTAAGTGGTTAAACGGGCTTAGGTAGACTTGTGTAAATATAAACTGACAAATGTTTTTTTCCACAATAATGCCTCTTGTACATTGTACATCCTCTTATTATCTTTTGGGAGACACCAATGTAATTTCCCGTCAAAAAAGGACTTGCTGGTTGAAAAAAGTAACAAAGTCAAAATTTGCCAGGGGTATGCATAATTATGGGCAGCACTGTTCGCACACATTCTTTAATTTAATCACTGAATGCTAGAAAAGTCATCATTTTAATTTTGAACAGTACTGAATTTAAAAATTTGCATTCTTGCCTTTAGCCCCTTCAGAAAGCTGTGTCCACACTTCTTGTTCCCAAGACATCCATGGAACTTTCTGCTTTCAAAGGGAACCTTAGGTGAGGGGAATATGAAGGCTACAATATTTATTTTATTTTAAAAATATCAGTTGCCTAGCTGTCCTGCTGATCCTTCTGGCATCAATAGTGTTGGAATCACAAGCATGTCACTAACCTAGTCAAACTTCTGTCAGAGCACCTGATCTGCATGCTTGTTCAGAATTTATGGCTGAAAGTATTAGGCTTAATTCACTCTATTTTGTCCAGTGGTACGTGCGTGACCAAGTGTTGGGAGACGCGAAACGGCCGTCGCCAGCCACCCTTGTGCCCACCACCCACCTCGGACCCATCACCACTAGAAAATGTAAGATCTGTTATAATTTAAGTAGGCCTCAGTTATTTGGACTGAGTTAGTCAAAAAGGCTTGATGAGCAGACCTTTCCTTTAAGGGGATTTTCTCTGTAGAGAGAAAATCTGCAGTTCTGTCAGCAGAACTAGAACATACCAAGAAGCTGTTCTGAACAAGGCCGCAGGTCTCCCTGACCTGGACATGGAACAATAAACATCAGCCATGTTTTGTAAATATCCACATTCCTGCATGTATGTCAAATGCCTCATTGATTATTAATCGAGTAGGCGGGTATGATGACACCACGAGTGGGTCCACCAATAGACTGATATAGGGGGTGGCGAAGATGATGTCATATTTAACTCTTTCCCTGTCGGTATTAAATCTGGAGCGAGCAATGGAGAACTCACTTCTGCTTCTTCCTTCTGCACTAGCTCGCAAGGCCGACTTGGACCTCTAAGCATGTTATTCCTTTCTGTAATCTGATATAATGTATGCTGTACATAGGTAGTTTAGTGTAACGTAGTTAGGAAGAAGGTACCTGATTGACTTCAAGAGGGAGTCTAATCACGAGCTTGTAATGCAACATGAAGATTGGCATGGCTAGGATATGATGAATGTATCTATCTGTATTCCTGTTTCCTGAATAAATAACGTAAACATTGAAGAAGCCTGAGAAAGTCTATCTACTGTTTGCTGTGTGGAGAGTCAAGTGATCTCACAGTCTGTGAGACGATGGTGTCGAAGCAAGGTGATAAGAACAGTTTATAACAGTGGTGCCGAAACCCTTCCCTGCCTAGCAAAACAGGCAGACGGGGCCGGGGCCTAAGAAGGTGTTTTCAAGATAGTCCACAGCAAAACAAGCGGAATAGACGGAAGCGGACGGTAAAGCTTATCAAGCTGATACTGATAAGTGGTGTGGAAAGTGTGCGGGAGCTAAGCACACGGCAGCAATTCGAGAAATCAGCGGCGAAACTCTTGGACGTTACACTGTGACTGCATTGTGCACTGTAGTCACCAGCCGAAATATGGGTCGAACGGGACACTCCGAGGCCAGCTTGCAACTCGCTGCGGGAGATGTCGATCCACTGAGCCAGTCCAGCGTGGGGACGGAGATGACGGTGATTAAAAGCTCAGAAAGTTCCGGAGTCCATGGAAGTTTCGCAGGTGAAGTTGCGGGAATGCTGATGAATTGCGAAGAATCTGCTGCTCAGGCAAGTTTGATTTACGTTGTGATATGGCGTTATCTGTGTTGTATTTTGGTGTTATAACAAGGAGAGGATAATGTGTTAATGTGTACAGTCTGTGTTAATTGCAGCGTGGAGGCTGCGTGCTTCATTTTTTTGTTTTGTTCCTCCTTTTATGTTGGTTTTGTTTTTTCTCCCCGTCCAGAGAATGGGAGTGATGCCAGCTGTGTTTTCGCCTAGCAGAGAGCGCCCCGCGGAAGAGATAGGGGGGGGGCGGCTGTCGAGCAGGTGGAGGGGGGAGAGAGGGGATAGAGGGAGAGAAGAGGAAAGCGAGTGTCTTTCTGTTTGTGAGATGTTCTGCACGTTTCTCACATTTCCAGTTGGTGCTGCTGCTAACATGTTTTTTCAATGTCTGTATTGTGTTGAAGTTCTAGCTGGGATGTTAACAGTTAAAACAGTTACAGTGGTTTGGAGTCGTATAGCTCGCTCGGGCGGTTCTTAGTTATGTCTGTGATAGAGTGAGAAAGATTCCTACGTCTCTGGGGATCCGTATGTCTGATTGCAGTTCGGATTACAGCGGAGACGTGAAGGAATGCTGAGGCTGATTTTTGTGCACTGTGGATAGATGCTGTGTGTAACTATGCATAAAAATGTTTGTTCTGTGTGTATTTTGTTTTCTCTCCTAAGATATAGGAAACGAGAGGCTGCTATGGGAGCAGCCATCTTAGCTAGCAGTCCAGGACTCAAAATGGCGGCAGTGGAGAGAGCCCGCCCCCGAGAGTCATGACCCCCACACGTCATGGCAGGGGGGAGGAGGGGCTGGGGGATCCACGTCACATCAGGCTGTGCTCGCGGCTCCGGGCAGAGCAGCTGAAAGGGAGGGGGGTAGAAATACAGAGACATGCTACTGTGTGTCTCGGGTCTCAAAGTATTTCCCCAGAGATTTTCCCTGAGTCCGTGGAAAGGAATGCCAGGATACGTGCAACAAGCTATTACTGTATGATTAGCAGGAGCACGGATAGGAAAAGTGTTTCCCAGCTAGGTGCAGTGACACACGTAGCAGTGCAGATCAGGAAAGGGTCTGTACTGGGTTGCTTATGGGATTATTCCTGTAAGTGAGGCACCTTGATGGGTGTTGCATGAGTTCCCAACAGTGCAGCAGGGGGGGTGCCGGAGTTGGAAAAAAAAGGGAGTTGACCAATTCGGGTTTCCGTCGCCGCTTCTGCAGAGCGGTAACGTTTTTTTCCGTTTTTTGTCGTGGACAGGGCCAGAGCTTGACTGAGTGGTCTATGCTGGGCTGGGGCTGTTTTTTTTGTGCGTTTTTTTTCGTCCACTGATTGGTCAAATATGTTTTTTCCAGCTCCTATCAATTGTAGCACAAAGAACAAAAACTGACCGCAGTTCATGGGGCAATTATACAGGTGATAGAATTGCCGTTTACAGAGTGACAGTGTATCAGTACGGTGTTTGCCATGTGACTACCTACCAAGTGGGCATTCAGGGATCTGCATACAGGCATGTGACGCTGGTATGCTTAGCCCTGCACCCTGTGTAGTTTAAGTGCAAAGTGCTCCTTCCTACAGGGAGGCAGCCAGTTTTTTTTGGTAGTTTAGGTAGGGGCACGGCAAACATTGATCAGAGGGTACAACACACAGAACTTCTAGCGGAGCTGGTATCGCGATGAAGTTCTAGATAAGTAAATGCGATAAGGAGTAAGAGCATTGCAGGCTCACCTGCAAAGCAGCAACAGGTGTGGCATCCGTAATCTGTGCATGCGACGGCCGCGCATGGACAGATAAGGGGGGATGTGGAGTGAGCTGCAATGAGGTGAGAGCTTCCAAAGGTGAAGTCCGCGGGAGCATATTTTAAACAGGTAAGTACTGAGGATAGTACTGAGGTAGGGGGGTGAGGTTTAACTCCAATCTACCAAAAAGAGTAAACAGAGTTCATGAGAACCATAAAGCAACGAGATCAATTACGGTATATATTGATCAATTTAAAGCGTACAGAGTACAAGCCGCAGGGCGAATCCCAAATCATTAATAAGAATTGATTTGTTTGTATTTCGATTTCAGGTGTTTGGCAATATGGAATGGAGACAGCTGCAGTGCTGGCAGCAAGGATGGAGATGTCAGTCGGATAAGCGAAAGGTTCCAGATGCCAATCTAAGCTTGGAGGAACACGAGATTCCTGAAATCGGAAAGAGACTAAAACACGAGATTCCTGAAATTGGAAAGAGACTAAAAACCGAGGTTCCTGAGATCGGAAAACGTCTAAAAAAACTGTCTGAGCAAAGCATAGTGCAAATTGCTAATGTTTTTCTTTCCCAAGGTGGTGCTTTTATAATGAAGAGTACCGTGCTGATGGTGATCCTAGGTTGCCATTCCGTCCCAGGAGAACGAAGAGAGGACATTCTCATGTATAATAAGGGGTTAATGAGAATGCAAGGCCCAAACATGTTGATGTTGGGTGACAAAGGTACTGATCCTTTCACACCTCTCTCTGATTGGCACAGATGGACCAAGCAGGGATGGAGGGAAAGAGCACTTGTGCCAGGAGAAAACAAATTTCATGGCACAATGTGGGTGAAAGGTCTGAAGGGTCAGGTGTGCGGGCAGTGGGAATTGAATGGCAGTATAAATCTGCTATTGAGTACCACACTCCCAGAATCGACGCACCGATCCAAAGGTTTGTTAAAAGGTACATTGCAGTACAATGGGTACATGCAAAAGGTGGAGTGTGTGATTCAGGGGTACCTTGTCTTGGTTATGCAGAGTGAGATGGTTCCAGATTGGAGAGGAACGAGTAGGAGGCGTCAATTCTCCTGCCGGAGAGACGCGGGGGACAACATCACACTCTGGAGCTACCAACAGAGAGTGCCTCTGAAACAACTTTACACACGTAAAGGCTGGAAAGCCGAGGGTGGGTGGTTCTCGAAACAAGAAGTAAAAATCGAGATCAAGCCACATTTCCAGGTGACAAAGAGGGTGGGGAGAGCGGTCCCGGGGGAGGGAAAGCCCCCACAGGGAACCCCATTCACACCACACGGGTCACAACAGGGGACGATATTACACAGTCCATATGCAACAGCTTATCCTCATGATAGTTGGGTAAGTGAAGAGGTACTCTTAATCGAACGATTGCAGAGAGTACAATCTTCCCGACCTCAGGTACATAGTGTGCCTCAGGACATAAGGGGGGAAGAGGTCCAATCAGGACAGCTGGGGACATATTTTGTCAGCGAGAGATTGGACAAGGGGAGGTATATTAATTTTTCTGGAGAAGGATCTTTTGCATGGCAGCTTCGAGATGTTTGGGTGAACAAATGGAAACGGTGCAACATTCCTTTAGGCACCGCCACTTCCTTAGTTCCCACCTCAACCCGGGTCTTACACCAGGACCTGAGAGGTCAACCTTTTTTGGTGCTAGACGGGGAGGTGAAGCAAGTAGAGTTGTCCTCATGCGGGCAATTCTTGCAGAAGTACCTGCGTTGGCCGGGGCAAGTCAAATTTAGTGAAGAAGCCTGCAGGCTCAATAACGCAGAATGCGAGGCTACCATTCAAAAGATCCACCCTGAAGCCCAACCGATAGTTCCGGTGGCTGAAGGAAAGGTTTGGTTTTTTAACATAAGTTCTAATGATACATTCAAGGTATATTCTCATAATTGTTCCGATAAGGGGGAGTTTCCAAGGGGAACATATTGGGGGAGTGGAGATCCCATATGGATCCTGTCATCCAGGTTGGATGACGTTGTTTTTCAAATTGGTAAGAAAAATCTAAAATTCAAAGTTTCACGGGTAGTTCCCGTCCTGAAAGAGAACATGACATGGGACAAAGGGGAACAGGTTTTGATCCAAGACGACCACATTTTGTTACAAAGGTTAAACAAACAGTACACTAAGTTAGAGGTAAGATTTCACCATGATACAGGTGATCTTCACGAGGTAGAATACAAAAATGAGCAGGTGAGTTCCAGTCTGACCTAGTGGACAAAGGTTCCGGTGATGTTCCATGGACACTCGGACTGGGCCTCGGCGGTTCCAAAGTTCTTTCTACACCCACTGGTCGTCTGGATGGGGATGACAACTTTAGGCATCATTATCCAGGTGAGGTTGCGTGTTAAAATTACGTAAAACAAATTAACCTGGTCCAGGGATTGGTGCCTCATAAACAATCTCCTGAACCAATAGTTTAAATTAAGGGATATACAGGGTTACGGGTATAGGTTTAGTAGTACCTGTGATGGAGCTGATTGTATAAAGGCGTTCTTTTAGAAGGCACCTGGCACTGCTCCCTTAAGTAACAACCAAACGAGTTTCACTTTTCTGTGGTCATGCAAGTTTGTGAGTGATACGGAAGTGACGCAAATGCTGAGCATGTGGTATAGAGGGACTTAGAAGTAGGGCCTCCCCAGAGAGCCTGGTTACAGGAAGACCAAGAGGTCTTGCTCTCTCTCTTCCAGGGGTAACCGCCTAGAGCACAGAAGTTGTGTGAGCACGAACATCGAAAAATGAAATCTAAAGAAAAGAAACCAGGTACGGGTTAGGTTCAGAAGTGGGGATCTGCGGATCAAGCCTTTTTAGGGGGGATTGTTATAATTTAAGTAGGCCTCAGTTATTTGGACTGAGTTAGTCAAAAAGGCTTGATGAGCAGACCTGTCCTTTAAGGGGATTTTCTCTGTAGAGAGAAAATCTGCAGTTCTGTCAGCAGAACTAGAACATACCAAGAAGCTGTTCTGAACAAGGCCGCAGGTCTCCCTGACCTGGACATGGAACAATAAACATCAGCCATGTTTTGTAAATATCCACATTCCTGCATGTATGTCAAATGCCTCATTGATTATTAATCGAGTAGGCGGGTATGATGACACCACGAGTGGGTCCACCAATAGACTGATATAGGGGGTGGCGAAGATGATGTCATATTTAACTCTTTCCTAGTCGGTATTAAATCTGGAGCGAGCAATGGCGAACTTACTTCTGCTTCTTCCTTCTGCACTAGCTCGCAAGGCCGACTTGGACCTCTAAGCATGTTATTCCTTTCTGTAATCTGATATAATGTATGCTGTACATAGGTAGTTTAGTGTAAAGTAGTTAGGAAGAAGGTACCTGATTGACTTCAAGAGGGAGTCTAATCACGAGCTTGTAATGCAACATGAAGATTGGCATGGCTAGGATATGATGAATGTATCTATCTGTATTCCTGTTTCCTGAATAAATAACGTAAACATTGAAGAAGCCTGAGAAAGTCTATCTACTGTTTGCTGTGTGGAGAGTCAAGTGATCTCACAGTCTGTGAGACGATGGTGTCGAAGCAAGGTGATAAGAACAGTTTATAACAAGATCCACCTTGTTTTTTGTAAGATCGTTTACAATACTGTACGCTGAAAAGCCTTGTATGATTCACATACTGTCTATGTTTTGGCAATAAATTCCAGGACGGAAGGTGCACGCCTCTGATACATTCTTTTGTCACATTAATTCACTCTACAACATGTGAAAGCTGGCCAGGCAGACAAGACAGTACACCTGATGTATACAGATGGCCCAAATAGTTCGCCGGCGAGCACTATTTGGCGAAAATCAGGTACTCGTGCTCATCGCGAGCGGTGAGCATATGCCGCTATTCAACCTGCCCCTATACATCATCATTGGGCTAAACTTTGACCCCTTACATCACAGTCAGCAGGCACATGGCAACCAATCAGCCTGCACTCTCTCACGGACCCACCCGCTCCCTATAAAAACGCTGCAGCGCCCGCCATGTTCCAGTCTGTCTTGGCTGGAATAAAGAGAGGAAGGGACAGAGCTTGGTGGAGATAGGGAAAGCGTTAGCTAGGCTTGTTTATTTTGATCCTCGCTGGCTGATAGCTGTTTAACCACTTGCCGACCAACCACAGCCGATGGGCGGTGGCAAAGTGGACGCCAAAAGGACCGCAATACGCCCATCGGCGTTGCTTCGTTTTGGCATGTGCGGGGAGCGATCTCGTCACTGGTGACGCGCGCTTCCCCGGCAACTGGCTCCGCCCACCCGCGACGACAACCCGCAGGCCGTTCGGAAGCGTGGGTAGGTTTGTTAACCCCACGATTGCCGCATGCAAAGCATATAATATGCTTTGTAGTGTACACAAAGCGTATTATACAGGCTGCCTCCTGCCCTGGTGGTCCCAGTTTCCGAGGGACCACCAAGGCAGGCCGCAGCCACCCTAGTCTGCACCCAAACACACTGATCTGCCCCAACCTGCCCCCTGATCGCCCACAGCACCCCTCAGACCCTTCCCCCTGCCCACACCCTAGACCACTGTTTGCACCCAATCACCCCCCTAATCACCCATCAATCACTCCCTGTCACTATCTGTCAACGCTATTTTTTTCATGCCCTAAACTGCCCCCTGGGGGCTCCTGATCACTCCCACCCCTCAGATTCTCCCCAGACACCCCCCCCCCTTGTGTACTGTATGCATCTATCCCCCCTGTAATAACCCACTGATCACCTGTCAATCACCCCCTGTCACTGCCACCCATCAATCAGCCCCTAACCTGCCCCTTGCGGGCAATCTGATCACCCACCTACACCATCAGATCGCCCGCAGACCCGCCATCAGATCACCTCCTAAGTGCATTGTTTACATCTGTTCTATCTTCTAAACACCCATCAATCACCCATCAATCACCCCCTATCAGCACCTGTCACTGTTACCCATCAGATCAGACCCTCTTCTGCCCTTGCGGGCACCCAATCACCCACCCACACGCTCAGATTTCCCTCAGACCCCCCCTTATCAATTCGTTAGTGCATTATTTACATCTGTTCTTCCCTGTAATAACCCACTGATCACCTGTCAATCACCCATCAATCACCCCCTGTCACTGCCTTCCATCAATCAGCCCCTAACCTGCCCCTTGCGGGCAATCTGATCACCCACACCATTAGATCACCCGCAGACCCGCCATCAGATCACCTCCCAAGTGCATTGTTTACATCTGTTCTCTCCTCTAAACACCCACTAATTACCCATCAATCACCCCCTGTCACTGCTACCCATCAGATCAGATCCCTATCTGCCCCTAGGGCACCCAATCACCCGCCCACACCCTCAGAACGCCCTCAGACCCCAGCCCTAATCACCTCGCCAGTGCATTGCTTGCATCTATTCCCCCCTCTAATTACACCTTGTGACACCCATCAATCACCTCCTGTCACCCCCTAGCACACCTACCCATCAGATCAGGCCCTAATTTGCCCCGTGTGGGCTCCTGATCACTTGGCCAAACCCTCAGATCCCCCTCAGACCCCCTTCCGATCACCTCCCCAGTGCATTGATTGCATCTATTTTCCCCTCCAATCACCCCCTGAGACACCCATCAATCACCTCCTGTCACCCCCCTAGCACTCCTATCCATCAGATCAGGCCCAATACAACCTGTCATCTAAGAGGCCACCCTGCTTATGACTGGTTCCACAAAATTCGCCCCCTCATAGACCAGCTGTCATCAAAATTTGCAGATGCTTATACCCCTGAACAGTCATTTTGAGGCATTTGGTTTCCAGACTACTCCTCGCGGTTTTGGGCCCCTAAAATGCCAGGGCAGTATAGGAACCCCACAAGTGACCCCATTTTAGAAAAAAAAGACACCCCAAGGTATTCCGTTAGGTGTATGACGAGTTCATAGAAGATTTTATTTTTTGTCAAAAGTTAGCGGAAATTGATTTTTATTGTTTTTTTCACAAAGTGTCATTTTCCACTAACTTGTGACAAAAAATAAAATCTTCTATGAACTCACCATACACCTAACGGAATACCTTGGGGTGTCTTCTTTCTAAAATGGGGTCACTTGTGGGGTTCCTATACTGCCCTGGCATTTTAGGGGCCCTAAACCATAAGTAGTCTAGAAACCAAATGCCTCAAAATGACCCGTGAATTGGGACCCTTAGTGCACCTATGCTGCAAAAAAGTGTCACACATGTGGTATCGCTGTACTCAGGAGAAGTAGTATAATGTGCTTTGGGGTATATTTTTACACATACCCATGCTGGGTGGGAGAAATATCTCTGTAAATGACAATTTTTTTTATTTTTTTTTACACACAATTGTCCATTTACAGAGATATTTCTCCCACCTAGCATGGGTATGTGTAAAAATACACCCCAAAACACATTATACTACTTCTCCTGAGTACGGCGATACCACATGACACTTTTTTGCAGTCTAGGTGCGCTAAGGGGCCCAACATCCTATTCACAGGTCATTTTGAGGCATTTGCTTTCCAGACTACACCTCACGGTTTAGGGCCCCTAAAATGCCAGGGCAGTGTAGGAAGCCCACAAGTGACCCCATTTAAGAAAGACGACACCCCAAAGTATTCTGTTAGTAGTATGGTAAGTTCATAGAAGTTTTTATTTTTTTGTCACAAGTTAGTGGAAAATGACACTTTGTGAAAAAAAAAATCAATTTCCGCTAACTTGTGTGACAAAAAATAAAATCTTCTATGAACTCACCATACTACTAACGGAATACCTTGTGGTGTCTTCTTTCTAAAATGGGGTCACTTGAGGGGTTCCTATACTGCCCTGGCATTTTAGGGGCCCTAAACAGTGAGGAGTAGTCTAGAAACCAAATGCCTCAAAATGACCTGTGAAATCCTAAAGGTACTTAATGGACTTTGGGCCCCTTAGCGCAGTTAGGGTGCAAAAAAGTGCCACACATGTGGTATCGCCATACTCAAAAGAAGTAGTATAATGTGTTTTGTGGTGTATTTTTACACATACCCATGCTGGGTGGGAGAAATATCTCTGTAAATAGACAATTGTGTGTAAAAAAATTAAAAAAATGTCATTTACAGAGATAGTTCTCCCACCCAGCATGGGTATATGTAAAAATACACCACAAAACACATTATACTACTTCTCCAGAGTACAGTGGTACCACATGTGTGGCACTTTTTTGCACCTTAACTGCGCAAAGGGGCCCAAAGTCCAATAAGTTCCTTTAGGATTTCACAGGTAATTTTGAGAAATTTGGTTTCAAGACTACTCCTCACGGTTTAGGGCCCCTAAAATGCCAGGGAAGTATAGGAACCCCACAAGTGACCCCATTTTAGAAAGAAGACACTCCAAGGTATTCCGTTAGGGGTATGGTGAGTTCATAGAAGATTTTATTTTTTGTCACAAGTTAGCAGAAATTGATTTTTATTGTTTTTTTTCACAAAGTGTCAATTTCCGCTAACTTGTGACAAAAAAAAATCTTCTATGAACTCACCATACTTCTAACAGAATACCTTGTGGTGTTGTCTTTCTAAAATGGGGTCACTTGTGGGGTTCCTAAACTGCCCTGGCATTTTAGGGGCCCTAAACCGTGAGGCATAGTCTTGAAACCAAATGTCTCAAAACGACCTGTGAAATCTTAAAGGTACTCATTGGACTTTGTGCCCCTAGCGCAGTTAGGGTGCAAAAAAGTGCCACACATGTGGTATCGCTGTACTCAGGATAAGTAGTATAATGTGTTTTGGGGTGTATTTTTACACATACCCATGCTGGGTGGGAGAAATCTCTCTGTAAATGAACAATTGTGTGTAAAAATAATCAAAACATTGTCATTTACAGAGATATTTCTCCCACCCAGCATGGGTATGTGTAAAAATACACCCCAAAACACATTATACTACTTTTCCTGAGTACGGCAATACCACATGTGTGGCACTTTTTTGCAGCCTAACTGCGCTAAGGGGCCCAAAGTCCAATGAGCACCTTTAGGCTTTACAGGGGTGCTTACAATTTAGCACCCCCCAAAATGCCAGGACAGTAAACACACCCCACAAATGACCCCATTTTGGAAAGTAGACATCCCAAAGTATTCAGAGAGGGGCATGGTGAGTCCGTGGCAGATTTAATTTTTTTTTTGTCACAAGTTAGCAGAAATATAAACTTTGTTTTATTTATTTTTTTGTCACAAAAGTGTCATTTTCCGCTAACTTGTGACAAAAAATAAAATCTTCTATGAACTCACCATGCCTCTTAGTGAATACTTTGGGATGTCTTCTTTCCAAAATGGGGTCATTTGGGTGGTGTTTATACTATACTGGAATTCTAGCACCTCATGAAACATGACAGGTGCTCAGAAAAGTCAGAGATGCTTCAAAATGGGAAAATTCACTTTTTGCACCATAGTTTGTAAACGCTATAACTTTTACCCAAACCAATAAATATACACTTATTGGATTTTTTTTTATCAAAGACATGTAGCAGAATAAATTTGGACTAAAATGTATATAGAAATTTTACTTCATTTGAAAAATGTCAGCACAGAAAGTAAAAAAAAAACATTTTTTTGGCAAAAATCATGTCTTTTTTGATGAATATAATAAAAACTAAAAATCATAGCAGCAATCAAATAGCACCAAAAGAAAGCTGAAATAGGTTCAAGAAAAGGAGGTAAAATTAATTTAGGTGGTAGGTTGTATGACCGAGCAATAAACCGTTAAAGCTGCAGTGGTCTGAATGGAAAAAAAGTGTCTGGTCCTTAAGGGGTTTTATGACTGCAGTCCTTAAGTGGTTAAAGACACAAAGTGGTATTTAACAGAGCAACTGATGGGCATGTTAGGGAAGTTGGAGGTGACATAAGTGTTTATGGAACAAGAGATGACAGGTGTGTGTGTGTGTGTGTGTGTGTGTGTGTGTGTGTGTGTGTGTGTGTGTGTGTGTGTGTGTGTGTGTGTGTGTGTGTGTGTGTGTGTGTGTGTGCGTGCGTGCGCGCGTGCGTGCGTGCGTGCGTGTGGTGGGGGGGGGGGTTAGAGAGGGAAAGGGATTAAAACGTGTTTTGTTTGATAATGCTTTTCTTACCGGTTCAGTATGCTGCATTGTGAAATGAAAGTTTAATATGCCTCAACTTGTTATACAAGCACTGTGACTTTAAGATAAGGAAGTTATTCTTTTTATTTACTTTCTTTTGTACAAACATCTTTTTACTTCTGTAAACAACTTATTTGGCATTGTTGAACAAAGTGCAAATTTAAATAAAATTTGTTTAAAAAAAAATTAAAAAAAAAAGAATAAAGGCCATACTGAGAATTCCCCATGGAGAGATGGACTGGACCAGGGGTAGGGAACCTTGGCTCTCCAGCTGTTAAGGGACTACAGGTCCCACAATGCATTGCAGGAGTCTGACAGCCAAAGTCATGATTAATAAAGGCAAATGCATGCTGGGATTTGTAGTTTTATCACAGCTGGAGAGCCAAGGTTCCCTACCCCTGGACTAGACCAAAACCTTTCAGTTCTGTCAGATTTCTACTACTTACTGTAAGTGATAGTAACATAGGAGAAAATTAATGTATGGCTCATTTTTACTCTGGAAGAAATGTACTTATTATTTGTACATATACACATGTTTTTTTTAAATTGTACAATTTTCGTGATAGTGGTCTTTTAACAGTCTGTCCTGTGCCCAAAAAGCTGAATCTGATTATATAGGGTATCATTGTAACCATGACAAGCGAGAGAATAGAATTTGGGGTCTTTGAGAGCTGAGGCTTATGTCCTGTGATTTTGTTTTCTACTGCTAAAGTGAAAAACACTGAGAAAAAAATTACTATTTTCAAACTTATAGTGAAATTTCTGCAAAACCGCACGCACGCGCGCACACGCACGCACGCACACACACACACACTTGCAAAAGTATTTGATCCCCTTGAAGTTTTCCACATTTTGTCATATTACTGCCACAAACAGGAATCAATTTTATTGGAATTCCACGTGAAAGACCAATACAAAGTGGTGTACACGTGAGAAGTGGAACGAAAATCATACAGGATTCCAAACATTTTTTACAAATGGATAACTGCAAAGTGGGGTGTGCGTAATTATTCGGCCCCCTGAGTCAATACTTTGTAGAACCACCTTTTGCTGCAATTACAGCTGCCAGTCTTTTAGGGTATGTCTCTACCAGCTTTGCACATCTAGAGACTGAAATCCTTGCCCATTCTTCTGTGCAAAAAAGCTCCAGCTCAGTCAGATTAGATGGACAGCGTTTGTGAACAGCAGTTTTCAGATCTTGCCACAGATTCTCGATTGGATTTAGATCTGGGCTTTGACTGGGCCATTCTAACACATGGAGATGTTTTGTTTTAAACCATTCCATTGTTGCCCTGGTTTTATGTTTAGGGTCGTTGTCCTGCTGGAAGGTGAACCTCCACCCCAGTCTCAGGTCTTTTGCAGACTCCAAGAGGTTTTCTTCCAAGATTGCCCTGTATTTGGCTCCATCCATCTTCCCATCAACCCTGACCAGCTTCCCTGTCCCTGCTGAAGAGAAGCACCCCCAGCGCATGATGCTGCCACCACCATATTTGACAGTGGGAATGGTGTGTTCAGAGTGATGTGCAGTGTTAGTTTTCCGCCACACACAGCATTTTACATATTGGTCTCATCTGACCAGAGCACCTTCTTCCACGTTTGCTGTGTCCCCCACATGGCTCGTGGCAAACTGCGAACGGGACTTATTATGCTTTTCTGTTAACAATGGCTTTCTTCTTTCCACTCTTCCATAAAGGCCAACTTTGTGCAGTGCACGACTAAGGCTTCTTGCACACCAAGACGTTGCATTAGGTGCCACGTTAAGGTCGCATAACGTGCACCTAACACAACGTATGGTGCTGCAAGAGCCGACGGTAGAGTGAGCCGCGTTAGGCGGCTCGAGTCCTATAATGTCTCCCAGAATGGCGCTGATTGGCCAGCGGGACCATGTGATGCGGAGCGAGACACTCTGCATCACGTGGTCCCGCCGGCCAATCAGCGCCCGCCAGTGCAGTGAATATTAAGTAGCCATGTGCGCGGCTACTGTAGCTGGCTCTCCCCGCCTCCTCTCCGCCCTCCACTGCGCATGTGCAAACAGTCTAACGCGGCTACAGCCGCTCCAACGCCGTAGCATGCTGCACTTTGCACAGAACGTGCAGCGTTACATGTAACGCAACGTGGGCTGTGTGAACAGCCCACTTGTGTTACATTGCTGTGCGTTGGGGGAGCGTTACAGGCGCACTAACGTGCGCCTGTAACGTCTTGGTGTGTAAGCAGCCTAATAGTAGTCCTATGGATAGATTCCCCCACCTGAGCTGTAGATCTCTGCAGCTCGTCCAGAGTCACCATGGGCCTCTTGACTGCATTTCTGATCAGCGCTCTCCTTGTTCGGCCTGTGAGTTTAGGTGGACGGCCTTGTCTTGGTAGGTTTACAGTTGTGCCATACTCCTTCCATTTCTGAATGATCGCTTGAACAGTGCTCCGTGGGATGTTCAAGGCTTTGGAAATCTTTTTGTAGCCTAAGCCTGCTTTAAATTTCTCAATAACTTTATCCCTGACCTGTCTGGTGTATTATTTGGACTTCATGATGTTGTTGCTCCCAATATTCTCTTTGACAACCTCTGAGGCCGTCCAGAGCAGCTGTATTTGTACTGACATTAGATTACACACAGGTTCACTCTATTTAATCATTAGCACTCATCAGGCAATGTCTATGGTCAACAGACTGCACTCAGACCAAAGGGGGCTGAATAATTAAGCACACCCCACTTTGCAGTTATCTATTTGTAAAAAATGTTTGTAATCATGTAGGATTTTCGTTCCACTTGACACGTGTACACCACTTTGTATTGGTCCTTCACGTGGAATTCCAATAAAATTGATTCATGTTTGTGGCAGTAATGTGACAAAATGTGGAAAATTTCAAGGGGGCCGAATACTTTTCCAAGCCACTGAATATACATACATACATACATATATACATATATACACACACATATATATATATATACATATATATATATATATACACATATATATACACATATACATATATATATATATTTATATATTAATTTATGCTGTTTTGCACTAGAGTGTATATATATATATATATATATATATATATATATATATATATATATATATATATATATATATATATACGTACAGTGGGTTGCAAAAGTATTCGGCCCCCTTAAAGTTTTCCACATTTTGTCACATTACTGCCACAAACATGCATCAATTTTATTGGAATTCCATGCGAAAGACCAATACAAAGTGGTGTACATGTGAGAAGTAGATCGCAAATCATACATCACTCCAAACATTTTTTTACAAATAAATAACTGCAAAGTGGGGTGTGCGTAATTATTCGGCCCCCTGGGTCAACACTTTGTAGAACCACCTTTTGCTGCAATTACAGCTGCCAGTCTTTTAGGATGTGTCTCTACCAGCTTTGCACATCTGGAGACTGAAATCCTTGCCCATTCTTCTTTTGCAAAACAGCTCCAGCTCAGTCAGATTAGATACACAGCGTTTGTGAACAGCAGTTTTCAGATCTTGCCACAGATTCTCGATTGGCTTTAGATCTGGACTTTGACTGGGCCATTCTAACACATAGATATGTTTTGTTTTAAACCATTCCATTGTTGGCCTGGCTTTATGTTTAGGGTCATTGTCCTGCTGGAAGGTGAACCTCCGCCCCAGTCTCAAGTCTTTTGCAGTCTCCAAGAGGTTTTCTTCCAAGTTTGCCCTGTATTTGGCTCCATCCATCTTCCCATCAACTCTGACCAGCTTCCCTGTCCCTGCTGAAGAGATGCACCCCCCGAGCATGATGCTGCCACCACCATATTTGACAGTGGGGATGGTGTGTTCAGAGTGATGTGCAGTGTTAGTTTTCTGCCACACATAGCGTTTTGCATTTTGGCCAAAAAGTTCCATTTTGGTCTCATCTGACCAGAGCACCTTCTTCCACATGGTTGCTGTGTCCCCCACATGGCTTGTGGCAAACTGCAAACGGGACTTCTTATGCTTTCAGTTAACAATGCCTTTCTTCTTGCCACTCTTCCGTAAAGGCCAACTTTGTACAGTGCATGACTAATAGTTGTCCTATGGACAGAGTCTCCCACCTGAGCTGTAGATCTCTGCAGCTCGTCCAGAGTCACCATGGGCTTCTTGACTGCATTTCTGATCAGCGCTCTCCTTGTTCGGCCTGTGAGTTTAGGTGGATGGCCTTGTCTTGGTAAGTGTACAGTTGTGCCATACTCCTTCCATTTCTGAATGATCGCTTGAACAGTGCTCCGTGGGATGTTCAAGGCTTTGGAAATCTTTTTGTAGCCTAAGCCTGCTTTAAATTTCTCAATAACTTGATCCCTGACCTGTCTTGTGTGTTCTTTGGACTTCACTGTGTTGATGCTCCTAATATTCTCTTAGACAACATCTGAGGCCCTCACAGAGCAGCTGTATTTGTACTGACATTAGATTACACACAGGCGCACTCTATTTAGTCATTAGCACTCATCAGTCAATGTCTATAGGCAACTGACTGCACTCAGATCAAAGGGGGCTGAATAATTACGCACACCCTACTTTGCAGTTATTTGTTTGTAAAAAATGTTTGGAATCGTGCATGATTTTCGATCCACTTCTCGCATGTACACCACTTTGTATTGGTCTTTCACGTGGATTTCCAATACAATTGATGCTTGTTTGTGGCAGTAATGTGACAAAATGTGGAAAACTTCAAGGGCGCCGAATACTTTTGCAACCCACTATATATATGTATATATATATATATATATATATATATATATATATATATATATATATATATATATATATATATATATACATACATATACACACACATATACATACAGTACTGTATTTATAATATTTGAGTAGGCCTGGGTGTCTAGTTTTCAATGACGTTGTTACATTTGGTGGAAGACATGGCCTTGAAAAAGCCATTAGTGCTACTTGTGCTGTGTCTGTCGTGTGCCCGAAAAGTTGTCTGCTTAGAATGCATAGAAAATAGTAAATATTGAAAACAAATATCACCCCCCAAAAGCCTAATTGGTAGCAAAGAAAAAAACAAAACAAGATATAAATCAAGTTGTTGTAATAAGTATAGTGATAGAGTTATAGGTGAATAAATTGAAGGAGCGCTTGAAAGGTGAATGAATTGAAAGAGTGCTGAAAGGTGAAAATTGCTCTGGTACAGAAGGGGGAAAACACCCTCAGTAGTGAAGTGGTTAAACTGAGTCTCAGACAACAACTAGATAAGTTCCAACTAGATGAAAAAAAAAAAGAATGTCTGACTATGTATTCATTATTATATATTAATTTCACAATAATGTATTCCAAAAGTTGTTAAAACTCTTTCCGCATTTGTCTACTTGTATTAAAAAATCCAATTAACCATGCCGTCTTGACAGAATAATTTACAGTTAAACTATAATTACATTTTAAACCATGTATAGGTTTATGAGCTTTAAATCCACTTGAAGTCATCATCACCAAACCATAAATAAAAAAATAATTAACATTGTTTGTTTCTTTGGATCTAGTATAGCACAGTGAGGGTAGATCTGGTAGAATTATCTGGCAGACCTCACTAGCTACATACTGCTTACATTGAAGTAAGATCATTTAAAATAAACTCCTGATAGTTGTACTTATCTTGCTGTATGATACACAGACAATGATTTTTAATACAATGGAATCTCATTATAGTAAACTTTGATATAGTAAGCTTCTGGCTATAGTAAACTCAGTTCCCAGGTCCCAACCATATGCACATTTATGGATATACAATGTATGAACAATTCTCATATAGCAAACTACTTGGCCAGGTCTCTTGAAATTTACCATGATGGGATTCTGCTATAGTAAGCCATCAATATAATCAATCTTATTTCCAATACATTGTACTATAGTAAAACATCACAGTGTTGCATTCTGTACCTCATTCTCAGGTAAGGGAAGAAAGGTAAATAATACAAGTTGCTTTTATATCAAGGATTTATATACTCTAGAGGCAGGTGCCACTGGGTATAGGGAACTCATATTTCAGGTTTTTGTTTAAATAAACTTTCATTAAAATAGTGTAATATTTGTCAGTGCTTTCTTACAAGCCATTTTGCAATTTTAATTTGTATTAAAATGAAGTATCAATTTTAGTTACAGACAGTTATGGTATTATAAAGTGACTAGAAGATTCTACTCTCACAAGTTGGTGGCTATTGTAAAACTACGCAGGTGTTTAGATCATTCCGTTGGTGTGCAGAGTATTAAAAAAATATGCTTTTTCCTTCTTTAGTAATTTTGCTGCACAGAGCACAAAATCAATACTTCGCATTCCTTTGGCAGCATCCTTAGGTTTACAGAAAGTCGGATCCAATCCAAAGTATCACTTTTCTTCACTTTTTGCACATCATGGCTTGCTCAGTTCTTTATGACAGACTGACACATCCATGCAGCATTTCTAATTTGAAAGGTATTGCAATACATGTCTGTTACTACATGGCCATAAGAACACAGCAAGGAACGGGATGAGGTTTGTTAAAATCCCATGTAACAGGCAGAGCTATCTCGATATATTTACCTTATTAGATGCTGTATCAATAGATTATTAAAGATTATTTGTATAATGAGCAGTGGTATAATGCCTCTTATATATTGTATAATTACCACTATCTAGGAATGACTTTTGGATTTATGTATTATAGACAATGAAATATCTAGTATCATACAACCTAAAGGCCAGTCAGTTCCTTCTCACTCCTACAAAGGAACATTAAGAGCCTTTAATACATATGCTGAGAAACGCTTAAGGTCTAATATGAGATTTGAACCATTGTTAATAAATACTAATGTTAATGAAGCTCTACTATTGCATCCTCACACATTACAGTGTCACCTTACCTTTTTCTTCTAATTCCAGTCTGGCTTTAGTGTATTATAAGTTCCTCTCTCTGCTAGACTTCCTGAAGAAGAATGTTTGTGAACTCAGAGGTCTCCCTTTATATGTAGTCTCCTCCCTTCTCGCTTTCTGGTCACTGTTCACTCTGTTCCTTATTTTATCGATTAGCTACCTTGTATCGTTATTATCTCTTCTTTATTTCATTTGGTTATGTTAATCTTGCACACCTACTTATTCAGTTATATGTGGCATATTCACCCTCATCTGAGCACTTCCTGTGTGGTCGCTGTTTTACAATGTTTTCCTTTCAACAGCCTTCCTTTTCTCTGATCCGTTTGACTCTTTATAAGCCCCTTTTATTCAGTTTTTCTTAAATATGATTCTTGCAATTGATAAGGGGTTTTACTGACCTCGAGGCTTAGCTTGTATTCAATACAGAAGCTTTCTTATCTTTAAGACTTCATTCTTGGCCTGTACAGTATTCTAAATTTGCAGTATTGTTGATTCTTCTGTAAACTACAGAATCCACACTGCTGTTTTCATCTTCCTCCTTCAGTTTCCTCTCTTGCAGCACTTCTTCTTTTTTAAGTCATAGATGTTCATCTGAAAAACATTCCACTGGTCTGTACACTGCATAGTTTTGCTTAACCTTCTACTGCTGACAGCTTGATGTATGCAGTTCCACAAATATCGGGGTTGTACCACACCTATCCAGACACTTCCTTCATTTTTACTTGATTGGTCAGACATAATTTAAAGTGAACCTGAGACGAGAAGCGTCTCAGGTTCCATACTTACCTGGGGGCTTCCTTAACCTCCCTGGTGTTCAATCTCCCCAGGATTTCTGTGCAAAAAGTGGTTCAATTAATTTCAAATAATTTTTTAAGCATTTTTTGTACCTAAGCATTTTTTTGTACCTACTTTTTTTTAATATTGAATTGAATTCAATACAGGCTTTTTATTGTATTGAATTAAATTAAAAAAAAATGAGTTTGCTGCCAGATGTTGATGACACTGTGTGACCCTGGCGTCATCAATACCGATTGCCTGGGAACATGTCATCGCTGAGGGAAAAGCAAATCTGCCGAGGGACATGGAAGAGGACAATGGGGAAGCTATCAGAGGTACACAACGAGAGATCAGCACAGCAATGGTGAGTATATAGCACTAGAGATGTCCCGATCGGTTCGCCGGCGAACTTCGGGTGGTTGAACTTTCCCGGCAGTTCGATTCGCCCCATAATGCTCTATTAAGCAGAACTTTGACCCTCTACATCACAGTCAGCAGGCACATTGTTGCCAATCAGACTGCACTCACTCCTAGAGCCCCACCCCCCCCTTATAATGGCTTGAACACCCCCCCTGAATGATGGCTTGAACAGTGCTCCGTGGGATGTTCAAGGCTTTGTAAATCTTTTTGTAGCCTAAGCCTGCTTTAAATTTCTCAATAAATTTATCCCTGACCTGTCTGGTGTGTTCTTTGGACTTCATGTTGTTGTTGCTCCCAATATTCTCTTAGACAACCTCTGAGAGCAGCTGTATTTGTACTGACATTAGATTACACACAGGTGCACTCTATTTAGTCATTAGCACTCATCAAGCAATGTCTATAGGCAAGTGACTGCACTCAGATCAAAGGGGGCCGAATAATTACGCACACCCCACTTTGTAGTTATTTGTTTGTAAAAAAATGTTTAGAATCATGTATGATTTTCGATCCACTTCTCGCATGTACACCACTTTGTATTGGTCTTTCACGTGGAATTCCAATAAAATTGATACTTGTTTGTGGCAGTAATGTGACAAAATGTGGAAAACTTCAAGGGGGCCGAATACTTTTGCAAGCCACTGTATCATAATGGTACATGCTATGCTGGTTTCAGAATGTAGTGTTGGTGGTGGTATAGCGGTTAAGAGAGCTATCTACCACGCACTCAGACCTGGGTTCAATTCCCGGCCAAGACCTGGGTTCAATTCCCGGCCAAGGTATATAAGCTGGCTTTTGAAATTCTACAATTCCCTGGAAGATGAGACCCTCCTTCCTACGGGAAGAGGGAGAGAGGGAGGAGAAAGGGATACACTGCCTGATGTTGTAAAGCAGTGTAGGCCTGTAATCGAACTTTGAATGAGATTTGTGACCTTAAAATAGGGGTTTATGTGAAGTCTAGATTTTTGCCTGGGACTTTTGATGTGTGTTTTACTCTACCATGTCTTCCTCCAGGTATTAGACCCCATGAAACATCTTTTCTATCATTTTTCTAGTCAGCAGAAATGTTTCAAAATTTTGAAGTTCGCCTCCCCATTGAAGTCTATTGTGGTTCGCAAAAGTTTGTGCAAACCAAACCTTCCGCGACAGTTCGCGAACCGAAAATCGGAGGTTCGGGACATCTCTAATAAGCACCAGTATAGGTTAACAAGCTACAGGTGCCCCAGTATAGGTAAGCCAGCTATAGGTGCCATACTATAGGTAAGCCAGGCATGAGTGTCCCCAGTATAGGTAAGCTAGCTATAGGTGTCATAGTATAGGTAAGCCAGGTATGAGTTCCCCCACTATAGGTAACCCAGCTATAGGTAAGCCAGATATGAGTGTCCCCAGTATAGGTAAGCTAGCTATAGGTGCCATAGTATAGGTAAGCCAGCTATAGGTGCTTCCCCCCTTGGTGCTGTTAGATGAGCGGGGGTACTCACCGAGGGTCTCTCTCCAGCGATGACCACGCACTCTCCTCTGCTGTACAGCTATCAGCTACTGTTTACAATACGGGTACGTGGCTTGATGAAGTCATCGAGCCGTGCCCCCATACTGTAAACAATAGCCCAGAGCTGTACGGCGGAGGAGAGTGCATGGTTATCACTGGAGAAGGAGCCTCGGTGAGTAGTACCTCAGCTCATCTAACAGCGCTGAGGGGGGATCGGCAGGGAGGGAGAGGAGATCGGATGGAAGGGAGGCAGGATTGGAGGAAAGGATCGGAAACGAGGGTGGATCAGAGAGGAGGAAAGAAGTGAGAGGGACATGTCGCTGCACTGCTGTGCCCCAATGGCTCCATGTGGGCTTCCCTCGGACTGATAGATAGTTGGCACGCTGACAGGCATCCATCAGTCCCAGGGAAGACCACAGAAGAGTGGAGCCGGCGGCACAGGGCAGCTAGAAATCTCCCTGGCGGCATGGAGGAGCTTGTCATTACCGCAAGGGAGGTCGTTAAGGTTGCTTGTCCCTTGCCATCTCCCTGGGTGACTCCTGTCAACCGCAATTGTCCCCAAAATCCTGGCCGAGTTGCGTGCCGTCCCGGAATGGGAGAGCAGTGGGGGAGCAAGCCTGGCCGGGCTGCCCATGTACGACTCAACCAGCCTTTTGGGGACGATTGCCGGGCAACAGGAGTCACCCAGGGAGATGGCAAGGGATGAGTAGCCTTAATGGGGCTTAAGGAAGCCCCAGGTAAGTATTGTACCAGAGACGCTTCTCGTCTCTAGTACACTTTAAAGAAAAGTCTGTTCACCATCAAAGTTGTGTTCTTTGAAAGATTTTTTTTTAAGTAACCTCCCAATGTTTATAAAGTCATCTGTAACGTCAGAATGTTCTGGTGGGAAGAGCACTTACCTTACTATGGTGTGACCTTACTGTGACAGGGAGTGAAACTCATAGTTATTAGTTATGCCACTGACTCTTTAAAAGTGATGCGTGTCCTGAAGAGGAGTGAAAGTGTAGCAGAACTTCTCTGCACCCACTTCACTGTACCCACAGGTACCAGGAACCTTGCACTTGTAGTAGCTGACTCACTGTTTTTAATACACTATTCCATCCACATTTTGCTGACTCTGTAGACACTTGGGCCCCTATAAATTTCACTTTTTTCTACTAGGAGAGGATGTATCGTCTGTTTAAAATTTCAGCATTCTGTAACTGAAAAAGAAGCAAAACATAGGTAAAAACGTACTATCAAAATACTTTTCTTGCTTACTGACTTAAAAGGTATTTTATTGATAATTTTCATGCTTACTGGCTTAAAAGCTATTTTATTGATATGGTGTGAAAATAACACATAGGAGAACACTTAGAGAAAAAGAGAATTGAATAATGGCCTTAGGGGCTGATTCACAATACTTATTTTCACCTTAACTGTAAAGAAAGCTATTTCATGAGATAAAAATATAAGGAGAGATAAATCATGAGTTAAGTCAAATAAGGAGAGATAAACCTTGAGTTTAGTTGATTAAACTGAGATAAATCATGAGTTAAGTAATTTAAGGAAAGATAAATTGTGAGTTAATAAGTAAGGTGAGACAATTCAACAGGAAAGCTGTGTGAATCAGCCTCTTTGTATCTTCTCTGCTAAAATAACTGAAGAAGCCTTCTAGAGTGCAGTGGAGCTGTATGTAAATACACAGCACGCTGGCTGCTATTAACACTTAAGGTGCCTGTACATCAGACAGACCATGATTCAGATCTCTTTCTAAATGAATATAACCAGACACTGTGCCCATAAACTGCAGACCAATTTTTGATATATTTCAGTCAGGGACGGATCTAGACCAAGTTGCCCCAAGTTGCGCCTGGGGCAAGGTCAGGTTTTGGCGCCTAAACTGCCATTCCCCATCCAAATTTTGCCGCCTTTTTAAGAATTCAACAATTTGCGCCTGGGGCAAGAGACCCGCTTGCTCCCCCCTAGATCCGTCCCTGATTTCAGTGGCCAAGCGCCACCACCTGCCTGGCCGCCTTCAAAATAGAAATGTTCACCTGGTACTGGACTCTATAGAATCTCACCTCTATGCCATGCAATTCCTGGCCATCATCACTTAGTCCACTGTCAAAGCGAGTGAGCGCCTGTACCATGTGGCACGTTATGATTTCCTATGGGTGAAGCCAGAACTCATGCCGGTGGAGAGGTGAGACTTTACACTGGAGAGGACACCAGCCAGGGGTCCATCAGGAACGTCAGTCATCCTGATATCAGATGCTGTTACTGAAGCGCACACCTTTAAGGTGACCATACATCAGGCAATTCCAAACACACTGCGCTGACAAACGTGAGAGTATATATATATATATATATATATATATATATATATATATATATATATATATATATATATATATATATATATATATAATACACAGAGGGGCTGCAGCACACAACAGGAAAGCAGTGACAGGGGCTCTTGGTTACGCTTTAACGCGTTTAAGCTCACCAATCCCGGGGGAAGCAGGACCACTAAAACTATGAATTTTAGAAAAGCTAAGCTCAATCAACTCAGGCAGGCACTAAATTTGGTGAACTGGGATAATGTACTACAAGAGGAGGACACTGAAGGTAAATGGCAAGCTTTTAAACTTATTCTCGACCAATATTGTAGTATGTATATCCCATATGGAAACTAAATGTCTAGGAATAAAAAAAGGCCTCTATGGATGAATAGAAAGGTTAGAGATAAAATTAAGGGGAAAAAGAATGCCTATAAGGTCCTAAAACAGGAGGGGACCGAGGCTGCGTTAAGCAATTATAACGAGTGCAATAAAAGTTGTAAAAAAAAATTAGGCTGGTAAACATTGAAGCTGAAAATCAAATCGCTCTAACCCAAAGAAGTTTTACATGTACATCAACTCTAAAAAACTAAATAAATTAACGCGTTTAAACTCACCAACAAAGTGTCCACAATTTGGCGAGTCCTACTCTAACCAGGCAAAAATGCCAATGTTTTTTTTATCAGCGTTCTAGTGGGAACCATGCCAAAAGCCCAATGGTCAACTAAAAGGGAGAAAGGAAATTAATAACACCTCACCTTCTACTAGCTACTGACTGAACTATGAGCGCATAACTACTCCCACCTCTAGCACAGTTAAGCATATAAATGAGCGGAGCTCATAGTTCAGTCAGTAGCTAGTAGAAGATGAGGTGTTTTTAATTTCCTTTCTCCCGTTTAGTTGACCATTGGGCTTTTGGCATGGTTCCCACTAGAACGCTGATAGAAAATGAGCATTGTTGCCTGGTTAGAGTAGGACTCGCCACTTTGGTGCAGTTGGTGAGCTTAAACGTGTTAAAGCGTAACCAAGAGCCCCTGTCACTGCTTTCCTGTTGTGTGCTGCAGCCCCTCTGTATTTATACAGTGGTGTGAAAAACTATTTTCCCCCTTCCTGATTTCTTATTCTTTTGCATGTTTGTCACAGTTAAATGTTTCTGCTCATCAAAAACCGTTAACTATTAGTCAAAGATAACATAATTGAACACAAAATGCAGTTTTAAATGATGGTTTTTATTATTTAGTAAGAAAAAAAACTCAAAACCTACATGGAGCTGTGTGAAAAAGAAATTTCCCCCTGAACCTAATAACTGGTTGGACCACCCTTAGCAGCAATAACTGCAATCAAGCGTTTGCGATAACTTGCAACGAGTCTTTTACAGCGCTCTGGAGGAATTTTGGCCCACTCATCTTTGCAGAATTGTTGTAATTCAGCTTTATTTGAGGGCTTTCTAGCATGAACCACCTTTTTAAGGTCATGCCACAACATCTCAATAGGATTCAGGTCAGGACTTTGACTAGGCCACTCCAAAGTCTTCATTTTGTTTTTCTTCAGCCATTCAGAGGTGGATTTGCTGGTGTGTTTTGGGTCATTGTCCTGCTGCAGCACCCAAGATCGCTTCAGCTTGAGTTGACGAACAGATGGCCGGACATACTCCTTCAGGATTTTTTGGAAGACAGTAGAATTCATGGTTCCATCTATCACAGCAAGCCTTCCAGGTCCTGAAGCAGCAAAACAACCCCAGACCATCACACTACCGCCACCATATTTTACTGTTGGTATGATGTTCTTTTGCTGAAATGCTGTGTTACTTCTACACCAGATGTAACGGGACACGCACCTTCCAAAAAGTTCAACTTTTGTCTCGTCGGTCCATAAGGTATTTTCCCCAAAGTCTTGGCAATCATTGAGATGTTTTTTAGCAAAATTGAGACGAGCCTTAATGTTCTTTTTGCTTAAAAGTGGTTTGCGCCTTGGATATCTGCCATGCAGGCCATTTTTGCCCAGTCTCTTTCTTATGGTGGAGTCGTGAACACTGACCTTAATTGAGGCAAGTGAGGCCTGCAGTTCTTTAGATGTTGTCCTGGGGTCTTTTGTGGCCTCTCGGATGAGATTTCTCTGCGCTCTTGGGGTAATATTGGTCGGCCAGCCACTCCTGGGAAGGTTCATCACTGTTCCATGTTTTTGCCATTTGTGGATAATGGCTCTCACTGTGGTTCGCTGGAGTCCCAAAGCTTTAGAAATGGCTTTATAACCTTTTCCAGACTGATAGATCTCAATTACAGTACTTTTGTTCTCATTTGTTCCTGAATTTCTTTGGATCTTGGCATGATGTCTAGCTTTTGAGGTGCTTTTGGTCTACTTCTCCGTGTCAGATAGCTCCTATTTAAGTGATTTCTTGATTGAAACAGGTGTGGCAGTAATCAGGCCTGGGGGTGACTACAGAAATTGAACTCGGGTGTGATAAACCACAGTTAAGTTACTTTATAACAAGGGGGGGGCAATAACTTTTTCACACAGGGCCATGTAGATTTGGAGTTTTTTTTCTCACTAAATAATAAAAACCATCATTTAAAACTGCATTTTGTGTTCAGTTATGTTATCTTTGACTAATAGTTAACGGTTTTTGATGAGCAGAAACATTTAAGTGTGACAAACATGCAAAAGAATAAGAAATCAGGAAGGGGGCAAATAGTTTTTCACACCACTGTATATTTCTTGTGGGGACTGGGGATCTCCAGGCTGCGTGCATGCTTTGCATAGTATTGCATATAATTTGGTTTGTGGTGCTCATCCCTTGGTATTTATGTATAATTTTCCCCTGTGAGCGTGCATAATCACGCCCACCTCTGGCACAGTTAAGCATATAAATGAGCGGAGCTCATAGTTCAGTCAGTAGCTAGTAGAAGGTGAGGTGTTTTTAATTTCCTTTCTCCTATTTAGTTGACCATTGGGCTTTTGGCATGGTTCCCACTAGAACGCTGATAAAAAACTAACATTTTTGCCTGGTTAGAGTAGGACTTTCCAGATTGGGGACACTTTGGCGCAGTTGGTGAGGTTAAACGCGTTAAAGCGTAACCAAGAGCCCCTGTCACTGCTTTCCTGTTGTGCGCTGCAGCCTCTCTGTATTTATATATTTCTTGTGGGGACTGGGGATCTCCAGGCTGCGTGCATGCTTTGCATAGTATTGCATATAATTTGGTTTGTGCTGCTCATCCCTTGGTATATATATATATATATATATATATATATATATATATATATATATATATATATATATACATATATATATGTGGTGGTGCGCTCCTTTAACCACTTCACAACTGAGGGGTTTTACCCCTTCAGCATCCGAGCAATTTTCTCCTTTCAGCGCTCCTTCCATTCATTCGCCTATAACTTTATCATTACTTATCACAATAAAATGATCTATATCTTGTTTTTTTCACCACCAATTAGGCTTTATTTAGGTGGGACACTATGCCAAGAATTATTTTATTCTAAATGTGTTTTAATGGGAAAATAGGAAAACATTTGGAAAAAAAAACATTTTTCAGTTTTCCGCCATTATAGTTTTTAAATAATGCATGCTACTATAATTAAAATCCATGTAACTTATATTCCCATTTGTCCCAGTTATTACACCGTTTAAATTATGTCCCTACCACAATGTTTGGTGCCAATATTTTATTTGCAAATAAAGGTGCATTTTTTTCAGTTTTGCGTCTATCCCTAATTACAAGCCCATAATTTATAAAGTAACAGTGTTATACCCTCTTGATATAAATATTTAAAGATTTCAGTCCCTAAGGTAACTATTTAAGTTTTTTTTTTTTATTGTAATTTTTTAAAATTTATTTTAATATTACAAAAAAAAATATTGGTAACAACTGGGGAGTGTGGGAGTTAATGAGTTAAAATGAATAGTGTAAATAATGTATGTGTATGTGGAAAATGTTTTTGTGTGTAGTATTACTTTTTGGCCACAAGATGGCCACATTTTTTGTTCAGGCGTCCTACAAGCGTCGGAAGTACGCTTGCAGGAAGGGAGGCTGGGAAACTGAGTTTTTTCACAATGGTCGCGCTGCTTCTCATAGAAGCATACCGATCATTGCGGGGGGCAGAGATCAACGAACGGGAATGGATTTTCCCGTTCATTGATCTCCGGGCGAGCGGGCGGCGGCGTGTACGATCGCTGGAGTGCGCGCACGTGCGAGCGGGAGCGCGGACATCGGCGGGGGGTGCGTATATATTCACTCCGGGCGGGGAACTGAAGTCCAAAGGAGCGTAGATATCCTGTACCCGGCCGGCGAAGTGGTTAAAGTACGCAGTTCTTTATGTAATATACACAAAGTCCTATAATTCCACTTTGTCCACTTCCGTGCCAGACTTGTATCCCAGATTAATTTGGAATGGCCACCACCACCTCACCCTCAGAAGTGGGCACTCACCCTTAGAAGATGACCCTCGGCTAGATGGGTCACAATCGCCTCTGGGATAATTTTCAGCCAATCCCCCGCCTATACTGGCTCCTCTTTAGTGGTTTTTTGCCAAACAATGTATCCACAGCAATCACCTCAAATAAAACAAATGGTCTTTCCCATAGCGTAAAACCGTATGACAATTTTATTTATATTAAAAATGCACACTCACATTCCATAGTAGATGTTCAGCATAGAGTATTTTAGGGCTCTACCCCTTCACGTTGGCCACCTGGCTGGCTCTCTGTGTTCGCATTTGGGTCCGTTTCTCCGGTCTCCCCGCACGCCACGCCGGCTCACTTACTTTAAAGAAACAGACCGTAATGGGTACATTTCAGTTCAGAGTGGACATCACCTAAATTAAATAAAAATGTCCCCAGAGGACAACTGATGAGGTTGAAACGCAATTGCACAGGGTTGGAGGATTTTGATTCACAGGCACAAGTGTTAATAAATAGATTCAAGGAAAAGGGGTATAATGAGGAATTTTTACAGAATCAACTGAGTGAGGTCAGGAGTAAAGACAGAAGGGAATTTCTGCAGGATAATAGAAGGGGTGGAGAAGGTAATAATTATCAAATAGCATTCATTTCAGACTATAATGAACAATACAAAACGGTACAGCAGATAATAGGCAAGTATTGGGACATTCTTACGTCCGATACTGAATTGAGTCAGATATTGCCCGTAAATCCGAAATTTATATATAGGAAAAGTCCAAACTGGGAAAAACTACCTAGCGCCAAGATGCGTGGAGCCTAAAAATGGGGGAGGAAGACTGCAGGGGTGGCAACAACCGGGTTTTTACCCTTGTAGGAAATGTAAAGGGTGCAGGGAAATAAACACATCCCGTATGCAAGAAGAAGTGGGATATGGAAGCAATAGAAGAACAAAAATTCGCCAGTTCATTTCATGTAATGATAAAAATGTTGTGTACATGATATGGTGCCCATGCGGTCTACAATACATAGGTAGGACTACTAGATCGTTGAGGGAATGCATAGATGAGCACATACATAATGCAAATAAGGGATTGAGGGGAAATACTTTGTCCTCACATTTTAGGAATGTACACAACTGTGACTCATCTGTTATGTCTTTCTGTGGATTGGAAAAATTTAACGTACATTGGAGGGGCGGGAACATAGTGAGAGAGGTGTCAAAGAGAGAAACGTGGTGGATACATCATATGGGATCTCCAAAACCCAAAGGGGTAAATGCGGACATAGACCTCATATGTTATTTGAGCAACGATTGAACTAGTATGTCAAAGTATATAGGTTGACAATTGTAATGGTATGTGGAACGGATAAAGATTAACCCAAGGGTTTGCATATCTTAATTGGTTGGTTTAAAGGGACTCCGAGCAGTGCAGAAACTATGGAAAGATGCGTATCATTTTAAAGCTCTCTTTCTCCTCTCTCCAATGATATATAAAACGCCGCCCTACGCCTTTTAGTTTTCGCTATTTTCGCGATTGAAATAGCAGCGGCCGCGATTTCAGTCGCGAAAATAAAGAAAACTAAAAGGCATAGGGTGACGATTTAAGTGTCACCAGAAAGAGGAGAAAGAGAGCTTTAAAATGATATCCATCTTTCCATAGTTACTTGTATTACACAGGACGACACTTTCCCCAGTGTCAGCAGCTCCATTCAGCAGAAAAAGTCGCCCTGTGCAATACAAAGTAACTATGGAAAGATCGATATAATTTTAAAGCTCTCTTTCTCCTCTTTCTGGCGACACCTAAATCGTCACCCTACGCCTTTTAGTTTTCTCTATTTTCGCGATTGAAATCGCGGCCGCGGCAATTTCAATTGCAAAAATAGTGAAACCTTAAAGCCGTAGGGCGGCGGTTTATACATCATTGGAAAGAGGAGAAAGAGAGCTTTAAAATGATATGCATCTTTCTATAGTTTCTGCACTGCTCGGAGTCCCTTTAAGAATTAAGTTTGTGGGGTCAGGTGTTTTCTCGTGGGGTATGGTTTGGGGGGGGGGGTATTTTATATCAAAGTTAGATGTTGTAATAGGAGTTACTGATGCCAGGTTCATCTGGCTCCAATTCCGCATGCTTAAAATGTAAAAATACTTATGTGGATTGTAACCATCAAAATGATATGGATTGGATATGTGTATGCAGCTTTAAAGCAATTTTTATGTGAATAGTAGGATTAATATGCAGAAATGATGCCCCTGATCACCTGGGCCAGGTTGGCTGGCTCAACACAATGGGGTGATAGTAGCATAAAATACTCAGTTTTATAGTTTCTGTAAACTCAATTTTGTGTAGAAAACTTATGCACGTAGATAGAAGGGTTATCTAATGCGATTCTCTCATTGGTTTCTAATGGGGGAAGGGCGTGCTAATAAAGATGCGGCCTGTTTGCGCTCCACGTTGGCTAGAATGCAGAAGCGGCAGGAGAGCCAATCGACTATGGTGGGAGGGATGAGGGCGAGGGGGGGGTACGCGGCTACAAGTACGCAATACGGAAGCATCTGCGCATGCTCCTGATGAGTCAATTGTGACAAAAGTAGTAGGGCGTGGCTGCAGATGCGGAAGTGGGCCGACGTGGCATGCGGAGAGGCCGGAGAAACTGACCCAAATGCGAACACGGAGAGCCAGCCAGGTGGCCAACGTGAAGCGGTAAAGCCCTAAAATACTCTATGCTGAACATCTACTACTGCAATGTGACTGTGCATTTTTAATATAAATAAAATTGTCATACGGTTTTACGCTATGGGAAGGACTATTTGTTTTATTTGAGGTGATTGCTGTGGATACATTGTTTGGCAAAGAACCACTAAAGAAGAGCCAGTATAGGCGGGGGATTGCCTGAAAATTATCCCAGAGGCGATTGTGACCCATCTAGCCGAGGGCTATCTTCTAAGGGTGAGTGCCCACTTCTGAGGGGGAGGTGGTGGTGGTCATTCCAAATGAATCTGGGATACAAGTCTGGCACGGAAGTGGACAAAGTGGAATTATAGGACTTTGTCTATATTACATATAGAACTGTGTCCATAACAGGAGCGCTATTGCCTTTTATACATTTTTGCTTTTATACATTTTCCATACATCAGGCAATGTTGGGGGCCAATCAACCTTCCAATAATTTCATTTAATCAGGGGAAAAACGGTGCAGCAACATGTGCATCCGATTGATGTTTAGATCGTTTTGGGCCCGAAACTACCACTACCAGGCTACACTATGGGGAGAGCCGGCCCACTCGACTACCAAGAAACGCTAAGGCTGGGGGGATGGGGGGTGTCACTAGACTACTAAGAGGGGGCTAGACTATCAGGCTACACTATGGTGGGGCAGGGAGAGAGACCGGACTTTCAGGCTCCATTATGATTTTAATCACTCTTAATGAAAAGAACCCTTTCCTAAATAAATGGCTAAATCTTTTTTCCTCAATGCGCAGATCATGTCCTCTAGTCCTTTGCATAAGCCTAGGGACAGAAGCTCATCTATTAAGCTGTTATATTGCCCTCTGATGTATTTATACATTAATTAGATCTCCTCTAAGGCATCTTTTCTTCAGACTCGATAAGCCCAGTTTATCTAACCTTTCCTGGTAAGGGAGACCTTCCACCCCTCTAATCAATTTTGTTGCTCGTCCCTGCACCTGCTCTAAGATTGCAACATCTTTCCTGTAATGTGGTGCCCAGAACTGAATACCATATTCCAGATGTGGCCTTACTAAAGTGTTAAACAGGGGTAGTATTATGATAGCATCCCAAGTTTTTATTTCCTTTTTTAATGCATACTAAAATTTTATTTGCTTTATCTGCAGCGTATTCACTTGCGAGAAAAGGAAGGACATAAATTACCATATACAAATATGTACATTTCAATAAAACTCCGTTATTTACTGATCACAATCATAAAAAAAAGTATAAACCTTCATCTAAAAATACAGAGCCATGGATCTACACCCTGGGGAAACAAAAACAGGCCAAAGTAGCAGATAGACAGTCCAATCCACTGTAAGGTTAAATGCTGGAGCTCACAGCAAAAAAATCACAAACAGTTAGTACTCCTATAGAGGATTTCTAGATAGCAGAAAGGGGATCACAGTTCCTGTATTTTTAAAACAGCCAAGTGCAAATGTAGAGTAGACAGAGTTCCACAATGTGCTCAAGAATCCACAGGATTTAGACATCCATTGAAACAATGGCTTGTAATGATGGTAAAATTCACAGTTCATCAGCAAAGTTCAGTGGTTAGACATCCATCAAACATACTGTTTACGTGACTAGTGATCAGTGGAGGATTTAAAGTTGTCAGTATATTTAAAGCCTGTACACAATCATCCGCCAGGGAAAGAATACTCTTATGCAGTGTCCAAGACTCAATCAGGTTCTTGGTTAGACAATAAACAACAAGTCCGCCAGGGATTACACCCTTATGCAAGCCACTGAAAATTAAAGTCACGGGATGGTAGTCAAAAAATGATAAAGTGAATCATGAAGATTAATAATTTCTTCCCAATATATGCTACATAATGTTTTCCTCTATCAAGATATATTTCATATATCAAGATATATTTCTCCAATTGCATGTTAATAGTATACAAGGTTTGTGCAGTAATACTCATCCGTCCGGTTGAATGTCTCTCAGCCCAATGGTAGAACCAGATTCTAGTGGGCAATGAGCCCTGGATTGCCAACCGGTTTCACTAGCAAAATTGCCAGCATCATCAGGGCAGGCTCATTATATGTTTCCCCGTGCGCGAATGCAGGCCTAAAATGGTGCCCGGCGGCCCAGAGACGCCACGCCAGCCCCAGACATGCCCCCCCTACGCCACGCCAATAGCGCGCACAGGCGCATGGAGTGAGCCGGAGACGCCGTGGTAGGTCCGCACCGGTGTCGCTTCAACCACATGCCATCTAGTGGTTTAGATGGAAGAAACCACCAGACAGGAACTGTAAAAAACAGCCCTAGAAAGCATGGTGGTTTGAGACCAGTGACGGGCCTACGGCGGCCTATAAGGCCGCCCCGAATGACATACCCAGGCCACCTTGACACAATACCTCAGGGGTCCCCTTGGCAACAGCAAACCTTCCGGCGCAGAAGCACAGACAGCCCACACACCTGGGGATGATTAACTTATTTTAGCAAATAAACATTATAATCAAAGATCCTATCCCCGGGGAGAAAGCATTCCTATATGAGGGATAGGCTTTAAATGCCTAGACATCAGCATCCCCCGATGTAGTGAACCCAACATGCTCCAACACCCAGAGTGAGGCCATTGCAATTATTAGACCCCTGGGAGCCATAGCAGACACGCAGTGGGAAAACTTTTTAACATATAAATATACACAAACAAATCCATAGATATAAATAAGCCAGAAGTACATATATAATGTTATTGTAACGATTGCGGGTTTCTATCTCCGTGGTCAGCGCACAAGATGCGCGCTGACACAGCGGAAATCCTCCACAAGCGTATAATTAGTTAGTACCCAGGTTAGGTGCAATGCACCGGTAGAGGGAAATTCCCACCAGCAGATGGAGCTGTGGAGTGCAGACGAGCAGAGCCTCTGCACGGCCACAGATGTCAGATGGGAATTGTATGAGGAGGAGCAAGCAGGGCAGAATAGCCCTCAAAGAACGAGAGCACAGAGACAGGATTAATGTGTGTCCCCCAATCTAGTCGCCACCCAGCGACGGTGAACACATATCCGCAGAAACGAGAGTGGGAATGCAATCGCAAGAGATGCGATTGCCAGAAGTGACAGAAGGCAGAACAGAGCAGAGTACGAGAATAGCAAAGGCACAGAAAACAACAATGAGAAGATAAAGAAAATAAACGCTAGCTAAACGCGAACACCGCACTCATTCGCAACAGCGAACGCGTTTCTGCTAGATCACCGCGCATTAGGCGCCCAGTGATAAGCGTGCCACCCTAACTGACCAATGACACACAAACACGAAATAGAGAACGCGAACGCTTGCTACCGGTTTCCTCACCGAGCCTACAGCAAGCGTTCGTATCAGACAAGACAGACAGACAGACAGGTGGGGCTGCCAGTAGCAACCGCTGCTCTGGCTAACACCCCTAAGGCAGAGATACAGAAGGAGGCACTGCCACTACCACTAGTGCAAGTGCAATCCAGACAGATGGAGCAACCAGTAGCAACAGCAGTTCTGGCCTTCACTTGCAGACAGACAGAACGATTCCCTGTCGACCGCCGCTGGCGACAAGGCAATCGAAACACAGACTGCCACTACCATTAGGGCTAATGCAATCCAGACAGATGAACAGAAGGGGCTACCAGTAGCAAATGCTGCTCTGGTTAGCACCCCCAGACAGACAGAACGATTTCCTGTTGACCGCCGCTGGCGACAGGACAATCGCAACAGAAAGACAGTACAGGCAAAACAGATAATACAATCCGACTGCACTAGAGGGAATGCCTAGTACAGTCCCAAGAATTATTCTAAGATAATCTTTAACAAACAGGCAGGGCTGACACTCTAGGAGTGTTTAGCAGTAACAAACCATTCAAATGACCAGCAAAGGATTCTGGGAGAACATGGAATTTATACTGCCAGCCTTCAAAGGAGGCAGCTAGGCAATCTGCATAACAAATATATGCAAATTTCTCAGCAGCAAAGCAGGTCTGAAACTTGCAAAGCAAAGACAGGTCTCTTTTCCAGAGACCTGCAGCCCTCAGACTTAAGGAATGGTCAAACAGCTGTCTGCCCGTGCAGCCAGCTGAGCGGATCATTACAGTTATATTGTTCTCCAAATATCTTAAAGAACCCCAAATCTCCATTTACATCAAACTCAATCATCATAATTATTTTTTTACTGACATATGTGTCCATTAAATGATAAATTAGATCTTTATAATAAGTTCCATCATGGCTGGAAAGTGTAGCCAGGGGTATATGTCCCCAGTATATGTAGGCAGGGGTATATGTCTGTCCTGTCCTCACTACCATGTGTACCCCTGGGGCGTGTATGGAGCTTAGCAGGCAGATAAACACCCTCCTACTACTCAATAAATTGAGACCAGGTAATGATCTGTAGCTTCAATGAGCTGAAGTAAGTTGGTGTGAAACTGTAAACAAATAACAGAAAGGATGCAATAAGTACATGAACTGCAAATATACATATCACATATCAGCATACAATAGTCTAGTGCATACAGGAACATGGCTGCATGGTTAGCTGACTAGGCCTCACTATACAGTTTAACTACTAACTAGCTGCCTACACAAAAATAACACACAATACATGCCTACAGCTAATACTAGTCATGCAGATTCATAGAAAACAGTAAGAAAGAATGCCTTACCGGCTATGCAGGCTTTAGTAGAAGAATGGACAGGATTCCTCGGCAGAGAGCATGTGAAAATGGCATCTTCTAGCAAGACTATCAGTGGTCAATACGTGGTGCTGTCCTACCTCATTCTAACACAGGATAAATCCTGTGTGGATTAGCACACATTTCACTGAAAGATGTCTGCAAGACATGACACTCCCCATCTGGTATCAACAGATACCACTATTATTTATTTATTTATTTATTTGTTTGTTGTATTTATAAAGCGCCAACATATTATGCAGCGCTGGACATTAATTTAGGTTACAGACAATATTTAGGGGTGACAAACAGCAATATGATAATACAGGAATACAAGAAAACCAGATCACACAGCACAGTAAGAGTACAAGGTAATGCTTAGTCACTGGATGGGAGCATGGAGATTAGGCAAGTTAGGTTCACTCAAATGCATAGCATGGGTGCACAGTAATAGAGGTGCATGATCAGGTAGGACACAAAAGGAGTGAGGACCCTGCCCAAAGGCTTACAATCTAGAGGGAGAGGTAGGGACACGAGAGGTAGGGGACCAGAGTTCGGCTGTGGGTTTAGAGCAATTGTGAGGGGTGGTAGGCAAGAGTGAAAAGGTGAGTTTTGAGGGCCTTCTTGAAGGTGTTGAAGGAGGGGGCTGCCCTAATGGGTGGAGGTAGGGAGTTCCATAGTGTCGGAGCGGCTCTTGAGAAGTCTTGGAGGCGTGCATGGGACTGGGTGATGCGGGGGACGGTCAGGCGAAGTTCATTGGAGGAGCGGAGTGAGCGGCTTGGTGTGTATCTCTGAGTAAGATCAGAAATGTAGGTTGGACAGGTTTTGTGGATGGATTTGTAGGTCAGACACAATATCTTGAATCTGATTCTGGACTGGATAGGAAGCCAGTGGAGGGATTCACGGAGGGGAGCCGCCCTGGTGGAGCGATGGGAGGAGTGGATAATTCTGGCAGCCGCATTCATGATGGACTGCAGTGGGGCTATTCGGGTCTTAGGGAGTCCAGACAGAAGGGCATTGCAGTAGTCGAGGCGGGAAATTATGAGGGCATGGATGAGGAGTTTGGTGGTGGCAGGGGTCAGGAAAGGGCGAATCTTACAGATGTTACGAAGGTGGAAGTTGCAGGACTTTGTGAGGTTTTGGATGTGGGGAGTGAAGCAGAGTGCGGAGTCCAGGGTGACACCCAGACAGCGGGCTTGAGAGGTAGGGTGAATAGTAGTGTGGTTAACAGTGACCTGCACTATTCAGTAGGGAATAATAGGAGAATGAGTTCACACACTGGTCTGAGAAACAACTTGGTCTCTTGCTGTCTGTAGACCTTTACTTCTACTTTGTGGACATTTCCAGGCTCGGACTGAGCCACCGAACCACCGATGGTCCCATCGGTGGGCCCCGACTGCCCTTCCTCCTGGGAGCCCCAGAGCTAAGAGGGAGGGGGGCACAGCTTGAAAGGGGGGGAATTGGGCACAGAGCGGCGGGGAGGGGGGGGGAAGCATCCCCCCTCCCTCACCTAGGGGCCCCCCCTTCCGCGCACCCCCCTCCTCCAGAAGTGCAGCCAGCAGCGAGCGGAGAATAGCTACAGAGATGATGCTATCTCCGCTCCGAGTCCGCATGCCGCTGCCCTGCTGGTCTCTGTCTGCTGTAGTGACGCTGTCCAATCACGCTCTCGCAGTACTTCCTGCGAGAGCGTGATTGGACAGCGTCACTACAGGAGACAGAGACCAGCAGGGCAGCAGCGGCATGCGGAGCGGAGATAGCATCATCTGAAGCTCGGACGGTAAGCTATTCTCCGCTCGCTGCTGGCTGCACTTCTGGAGGAGGGGGGTGCGCGGAAGGGGGGGGCCCTAGGTGAGGGAGGGGGAGGGAGGCTTCCCCTCTGATCTGTGCCCGCTGATCGGTGCCCTCTGCCCCCCCTTCCAAGCTGGGGGGGACTTGCATTGTGTGGGGGTATCTCTGCCACCAACCTGATTGCATTGTGTGGGGGTATCTGCCGCCAACCTGATTGCATTGTGTGGGGGTATCTGCAGCCAACCTGATTGCATTGTGTGGGGGTATCTGTAGCCAACCTGATTGCATTGTGTGGGGGTATCTGCAGCCAACCTGATTGCATTGTGTGGGGGTATCTGCAGCCAACCTGATTTCATTGTGTGGGGGTATCTGCAGCCAACCTGATTGCATTGTGTGGGGTATCTGCAGCCAACCTGATTGCATTGTGTGGGTGTATCTGCAGCCAACCTGTTTGCATTTTGTGGGGGTATCTGCAGCCAACCTGTTTGCATTTTGTGGGTGTATCTGCCGCAAACCTGATTGCATTGTGTGGGGGTATCTGCAGCCAACCGGATTGCATTTTGTGGGTGTATCTGCCGCCAACCTGATTGCATTGTGTGGGGGTATCTGCCACCAACCTGATTGCATTGTGTGGGGGTATCTGCTGTCAACCTAATTGCATTTTGTGGGGGTATCTGCTGCCATTTGACTACTTGATGAATTATCATGAGGCATGTAACTACTTAAATATTTTATCTAAAATGTATCTGGTCAGACCTAATCTCTGTGAATAACACCGCTACTTATTTTGTGTTTTGTATTTTTTTTTTTAAGTCTGCCCATGACTCATCATGACCACGCCAATGTTCCAGTGCATGGTGACACCCATTTAGTTTCGCATTTAGACATATCCCTATTGGAGACTGTCCTCAGAATTGCTCACAATCTATTCCCTACCATAAAGTCATGCAAAATTTCTAGAGTACATGTGTATGTGAGCTCGAAAATGGGGGTGGGGGGGAGGGAGGAGAGGGGGGTGGGCCCTAGGCTGAAACTTCCTTGGTGGGCCCTTGGTGTCCCAGTCCGACCCTGGACATTTCCGTCCTCACTTGGAAACGTCTTGGTGACAAGTCCTAGAGGCCACTAATTTCTCTGTAATTGGCAGTCCTTTAGAAGAACAACATCTCCGGGTTTCAGGTTGGGCCTTACGGTCTGCCACTTGTTCCGTGGTTGCAAAGTAGAGATGTATTGTTTCTTCCATCTGTCCCAAAATGTGTCAGCAAGGCACTGCACTTGTTTCCATTGATGCTTGTACGTCTTTAGTGCTGAACTCACCAGGAGGAGAACTTATTTTCCCAGTTTTTTGGGTAAGGAGGGTTGCAGGAGTGAGAAGGAATGGTTCCTCCGGATCACTGAGAACTGGAGTCAGAGGTCTAGCATTGATGATAGCTGTGACTTCAGCCATGAAGGTTACCAGGCTCTCGTGAGTGAGCCTTGCAGTCCCTACTTGTAGAAAGATGGAATCCAAGATTCTTAGGGCTATGCCAATCATCCTCTCCCAAGCTCCACCCATGTGAGAAGAGAGCGGTGGGTTGAAAGTCCAAGTGCAGTCCTGATCACTCAGGTATCTTTCCATAGCCTTGGCATCAATATTGGAAGAGATCTGTAGCTCTTTAGCAGCTCCAATGAAATTGGTGCCTCTGTCAGAGCAAATGTGCTTCACAGGACCTCTAATTGCAATAAAACGTCTAAGGGCGTTGATAAAGCCTAAAGTATCCATAGATTCAATGACTTCAATGTGAACAGCTCTGATGGCCATACATCTGAATATGACTGCCCAGCGTTTACGGTTTGCTTGACCTCACCGGCGTACCTACCGGGGATGCGACCCCCTCAGCCGCAGGGAGGCCCGGGGCTGCTCTGGGGCCCGCTCACTGTGCGTAAGGGGAGCGCTGCTCTGGACCCCCCAGCAAGGTGCTCAACTGGCCGCAGTGTCTAATAGACGCTGCGCCAGTTCATTCCCCGCTGCCCTGCTCCAGCAGCCTGCATAGTCTCCGGCAGGCAGAGCAGGGCTACCGCAAGATGGCCGCCGAAGAAGCCCTACACTGGAGACTATTTGTGTCTCTAGTACAGGGCTTCGGCAGCCATCTTGCCGTAGCCCTGCACTCTGCCTGTCAGCGCGGGAGATGTGCTGCAGGAGGACTCGGGGAGCTGCGAGCCAGATGCCGGGAGAGGAGAAGACTTCTGTCAGATAAGTGAATTGGTCTTTTTTCACAGGTGCATTTTTTTTTCTGGTGTCTGCTGCCCACAATACGATTTTCTGGTCACTGCTGCCCACATTGCGATTTTCTGGTCACTGCTGCCCACATTGCGATTTTCAGGTGTCTGCTGCCCACATTACGATTTTCTGGTCACTGCTGCCCACATTGCGATTTTCTGGTGTCTGCTGCCCACATTACGATTTTCAGGTGTCTGCTGCCCACATTACGATTTTCTGGTCACTGCTGCCCACATTGCGATTTTCTGGTCACTGCTGCCCACATTACGATTTTCAGGTGTCTGCTGCCCACATTGCGATTTTCTGGTCACTGCTGCCCACATTGCGATTTTCAGGTGTCTGCTGCCCACATTACGATTTTCAGGTGTCTGCTGCCCACATTACGATTTTCGGGTGTCTGCTGCCCACATTACGATTTTCTGGTGTCTGCTGCCCACATTGCGATTTTCAGGTGTCTGCTGCCCACATTACGATTTTCAGGTGTCTGCTGCCCACATTGCGATTTTCTGGTGTCTGCTGCCCACATTACGATTTTCTGGTGTATGCTGCCCACATTACGATTTTCTGGTGTATGCTGCCCACATTACGATTTTCTGGTGTATGCTGCCCACATTACGATTTTCTGGTGACTGCTGCCCACATTGCGATTTTCTGGTGACTGCTGCCCACATTGCGATTTTCTGGTGACTGCTGCCCACATAAGGATTTTCTGGTGACTGCTGCCCACATTACGATATTCTGGTGACTGACTGCTGCCCACATTAGGATTTTCTGGTGTCTGCTGCCCACATTACGATATTCTGGTGACTGCTGCCCACATTAGGATTTTCTGGTGACTGCTGCCCACATTGCGATTTTCTGGTGTCTGCTGCCCACATTGCGATATTCTGGTGAACTCTGCCCACATTACGATTTTCTGGCCCACGTTACGATTTTCTGGTGAACACTGCCCACGTTACGATTGTCTGGTGAATGCTGTCCACGTTACGATTTTCTGGTGAACGCTGCCCACATTACGATTTTCTGGCCCACATTACGATTTTCTGGTGAACACTGCCCACGTTACGATTGTCTGGTGAATGCTGTCCATGTTACAATTTTCTGGTGAACGCTGCCCACATTACGATTTTCTGGTGAACTCTGCCCACATTACGATTTTCTGTCCCACATTACGATATTCTGGTGAACGCTGCCCACATTGCGATTTTCTGGTCACTGCTGCCCACATTGCGATTTTCTGGTCACTGCTGCCCACATTGCGATTTTCTGGTGTCTGCTGCCCACATTACGATTTTCTGGTGTCTGCTGCCCACATTGCGATTTTCTGGTCACTGCTGCCCACATTGCGATTTTCAGGTGTCTGCTGCCCACATTACTATTTTCAGGTGTCTGCGGCCCACATTACTATTTTCAGGTGTCTGCTGCCCACATTACAATTTTCAGGTGTCTGCTGCCCACATTACAATTTTCAGGTGTCTGCTGCCCACATTGCGATTTTCAGGTGTCTGCTGCCCACATTACGATTTTCAGGTGTCTGCTGCCCACATTGCGATTTTCTGGTGTATGCTGCCCACATTACGATTTTCTGATGTATGCTGCCCACATTACGATTTTCTGGTGACTGCTGCCCACATTACGATTTTCTGGTGACTGCTGCCCACATTGCGATTTTCTGGTGACTGCTGCCCACATTGCGATTTTCAGGTGTCTGCTGCCCACATTACTATTTTCAGGTGTCTGCTGCCCACATTACGATTTTCAGGTGTCTGCTGCCCACATTACGATTTTCAGGTGTCTGCTGCCCACATTGCGATTTTCAGGTGTCTGCTGCCCACATTGCGATTTTCTGGTGACTGCTGCCCACATTGCGATTTTCTGGTGAACTCTGCCCACATTACGATTTTCTGGCCCACATTACGATTTTCTGGTGAACACTGCCCACGTTACGATTGTCTGGTGAATGCTGTCCACGTTACGATTTTCTGGTGAACGCTGCCCACATTACGATTTTCTGGTGAACACTGCCCACGTTACGATTGTCTGGTGAATGCTGTCCATGTTACAATTTTCTGGTGAACGCTGCCCACATTACGATTTTCTGTCCCACATTACGATATTCTGGTGAACGCTGCCCACATTGCGATTTTCTGGTCACTGCTGCCCACATTGCGATTTTCTGGTGTCTGCTGCCCACATTACGATTTTCTGGTGTCTGCTGCCCACATTGCGATTTTCTGGTCACTGCTGCCCACATTGCGATTTTGAGGTGTCTGCTGCCCACATTACTATTTTCAGGTGTCTGCTGCCCACATTGCGATTTTCTGGTGTCTGCTGCCCACATTACGATTTTCTGGTGTATGCTGCCCACATTACGATTTTCTGGTGTATGCTGCCCACATTACGATTTTCTGGTGACTGCTGCCCACATTGCGATTTTCTGGTGACTGCTGCCCACATTGCGATTTTCAGGTGTCTGCTGCCCACATTGCGATTTTCAGGTGTCAGCTGCCCACATTACTATTTTCAGGTGTCAGCTGCCCACATTACGATTTTCAGGTGTCTGCTGCCCACATTGCGATTTTCAGGTGTCTGCTGCCCACATTGCGATTTTCAGGTGTCTGCTGCCCACATTACGATTTTCAGGTGTCTGCTGCCCACATTGCGATTTTCTGGTGTCTGCTGCCCACATTACGATTTTCTGGTGTATGCTGCCCACATTACGATTTTCTGGTGTATGCTGCCCACATTGCGATTTTCTGGCGACTGTTGCCCACATTGCGATTTTCTGGTGACTGCTGCCCACGTTGCGATTTTCTGGTGACTGCTGCCCACATAAGGATTTTCTGGTGACTGCTGCCCACATTACGATATTCTGGTGACTGACTGCTGCCCACATTAGGATTTTCTGGTGACTACTGCCCACATTACGATATTCTGGTGACTGCTGCCCACATTAGGATTTTCTGGTGACTGCTGCCCACATTGCGATTTTCTGGTGACTGCTGCCCACATTGCGATTTTCTGGTGAACTGTGCCCACATTACGATTTTCTGGCCCACATTACGATTTTCTGGTGAACACTGCCCACGTTACGATTGTCTGGTGAATGCTGTCCACGTTACGATTTTCTGGTGAACACTGCCCACGTTACGATTTTCTGGTGAACTCAGCCCACATTACGATTTTCTGTCCCACATTACGATATTCTGGTGAACGCTGCCCACATTACGATTGTCTGGTGAATGCTGTCCACGTTACAAGTTTCTGGTGACTGCTGCTCACGTTACGATTTTCTGGTGACTGGTGCCCACATTACGATTTTCTGGTGAACTCTGCCCACATTACGATTTTCTGGTGAACTCTGCCCACATTACGATTTTCTGGTGAACTCTGCCCACATTATGATTTTCTAAAGGCCCACATTACGGTTTTCTGGTGAACTCTGCCCACATTACGATTTTCTGGCCCACATTACGATTGTCTGGTAAAATGCTGCCCACTTTACAATTAATTTACAGTGAAACGCTGCCCCATTACGATTATTTGGCACCTATGGGGGGGGGGGGGGGGGCATCCAAATATTCGCAGGGGGGCCCAGTGATTTCTAGTTACGCCCCTGCTTGACCTCCTCTAGTTTGACGTGCTGTGACCGACCAAAAGCCCAAATTCATCAAGTCCAACATTGGTGAAAGGAGGATCAATACTGAGTCTATCAGCAGGCAGATTAGCCATCTTCTGTGTTTGTAGCATACCACAAAGTTTACGGCATGTGATGCAACTGAAGATGACGCTACTCACACATTTCTTCACTCCAAATATCCACAATCCAGCAGTATGTAAAGCTCCTTCTGTAAAGAGTCTTCCTTGGTGCTTGACTTGGATGTGGTAATGTTGTACAATCAATGTTGTAACATGATGATGACCAGGAATTATCAGAGGATTTCTTTCATCAGGCTCTAGACTTGCTTGCTTAAGACGACCTCCTATTCTCAGTAGACCGTCCTTGTCAAGGAATGGGTCAAGCTTCTTTAAAGAGCTGTCTTTAGGGATAGACTTGCTGTTAGTGATACAGTAAATCCCTTTGGCATAGATTTCATGCTGTACGGTGCAAATGATGACATTCTTGGAGTGCTGGAGTTCTGCTATGGTGTAAACCTCTTGACAGTGGTGCCAACCTTTGCACTTCCTAGCATCATTAGAATTGGTTCCTTGAAACGATCGAGCTAAGTGAGCTAGACAAGTAATGGCTCTTACAAGTGATTTCCAGGTAGAGAATCTCTTGAAGCGATGAGATCCAAGTGACTTGAAGAATGTCACTGTGTGAAGTGCAGACACTTGTGGACGGATTTCAGTGTCTGAGTCTTCATCCACTAGTTCAAACATGTTGTTCTGGTGAACAGCTGGAGTGGAATTACAGAAGAACGCAGGACCTGTAAACCAAGTTGTATTCTTGAGATGGCTTGCTGCAACATCTCTTGTAGCGTGGTCTGCAGGATTGTTGTCGGTGGACACATAATGCCACTGTTCTGGACTGGTGGATTTCCTAATCCACAACACCCTGTTGTTGACATAAACATAGAATCGTCTGGACTCGTTGTAGATGTAGCCTAAGACTACTTTGCTGTCTGTGTAGAATTCAGCCTTTTTAAGGTCAATGTCGATCTCAGATGTGATTAGCTCCGCCATTTCAACAGCTAGGACTGCTGCGCAAAGTTCAAGTCTGGGTATCGTGTGCTCAAGCTGTGGTGCAAGGTTTGCTTTGCACATGACAAAGCCAATGTGGCATTGTCCTTTAATGTCTATGGTTCTAAGATAGGCAACAGTAGATATGGCTTTAACCGAAGCATCAGAAAATACACAAAGTGCATGATCTTGGACATCTGTAGATGGCACAGGAGCATATTTGCGTGCAACTTTAAGGCTAGACAGAGCTGTTAGAGAGTTTCTCCATTCTACCCACAGATTCTTCTTGTCAGGAGGCAATGGAACATCCCAGTCAGTAGTTTCACGGGTTAAATCTCTGAGCAAGGCCTTACCCTAGATAGTGACAGGAGCCGCAAATCCCAAAGGGCTGTTGATTGCAGATAGGACACCTTTTCGAGTAAAAGGTTTTTCTTCCTTGCTAACTTGAAAGGTGAAGGTGTCAGATTTTAACCACTTCCCGACCGCCGTATTGACAATTGGCAGCCGGGAAGTGGGCCCCGCAAGGACCGCCGTATTGACAAATGGCGGCGGTCCTTGTAGGGGCATGGGCGGAGCGATCGCGTCATCCGTGACGCGATCCTCCGCCTCCGCCTGGCTCCGTTCGCCCGCCGCAACATCCCGCCGGCCATACGGCAGCACCGGCGGGATGTTAACCCGACGATCGCCGCAAACAAAGTGTATAATACACTTTGTAATGTTTACAAAGTGTATTATACAGGCTGCCTCCTGCCCTGGTGGTCCCAATGTCTGAGGGACCACCAGGGCAGGCTGCAGCCACCCTATGTCGCACCCAAGCACACTGATTTCCCCCCCCCCTGCCCCAGATCGCCCACAGCACCCCTCAGACCCCCCCCCCCCCTGCCCACCCCGCAGACCCCTGTTTGCACTTAATCACCCCCCTAATCACCCATCAATCACTCCCTGTCACTATCTGTCAATGCTATTTTTTTTTTATATTCCCCCCCTGCCCCCTGCCTCCTCCTGATCAACCCCCCACCCCTCAGATTCTCCCCAGACCCCCCCCTCCCCTGTGTACTGTATGCATCTATCCCCCTGATCACCTGTCAATCACCTGTCAATCACCCGTCAATCACCCATCAATCACCCCCTGTCACTGCCACCCATCAATCAGCCCCTAACCTGCCCCTTGCGGGCAATCTGATCACCCACCCACACCAATAGATTGCCCGCAGATCCGACGTCAGATCACCTCCCAAGTGCAGAGTTTACATCTATTCTCTACCCTAAACACCCACTAATTACCCATCAATCACCCATCAATCACCCCCTATCACAACCTGTCACTGTTACCCATCAGATTAGACCCTAATCTGCCCCTTGCGGGCACCCAATCACCCGCCCACACGCTCAGATTGCCCTCAGACCCCCCCTTATCAATTCGCCAGCGCATTACTTACATCTGTTCTTCCCTGTAATAACCCACTGATCACCTGTCAATCACCTGTCAATCACCCATCATTTACCCCCTGTCACTGCCACCCATCATTTACCCCCTGTCACTGCCACCCATCAATCAGCCCCTAACCTGCCCCTTGCAGGCAATCTGATCACCCACCCACACCTATAGATCGCCCGCAGATCCCACGTCCGATCACCTCCCAAGTGCAGTGTTTACATCTATTCTCTACCCTAAACACCCACTAATTACCCATTAATCACCCCCTATCACCACCTGTCACTGTTACCCATCAGATCAGACCCTAATCTGCCCCTTGCGGGCACCCAATCACCCGGCTACACGCTCAGATTGCCCTTAGACCCCCCCCCCTCCCTTATCAATTCACCAGTGCAATATTTACATCTTTTCTCCCCTGTAATAACCCACTGATTACCTGTCAATCACCTGTCAATCACCTATCAATCACCCATCAATCACCCCCTGTCACTGCCACCCATCAATCACCCCCTGTCACTACCACCCATCAATCAGCCCCTTACCTGCCCCTTGCGGGCAATCTGATCACCCACCCACACCAATAGATCGCCCGCAGATCCGACATCCGATCACCTCCCAAGTGCAGTGTTTACATCTATTCTCTACCCTAAACACCCACTAATTACCCATCAATCACCCCCTATCACTGCTATCTATCAGATTAGACCCCATCTGCCCCTAGGGCACTCATTCACCCGCCCACACCCTCACAACGCCCTCAGACCCCAGTCCTGATCACCTCGCCAGTGCATTGCTTGCATCTATTCCCCCCTTTAATCACACCTTGAGACACCCATCAATCACCTCCTGTCACCCCCTAGCACACCTACCCATCAGATCAGGCCCTAATTTGCCCCGTGTGGGCTCCTGATCACTCGGCCAAACCCTCAGATCCCCCTCAGACCCCCTTCCGATCACCTCCCCAGTGCATTGATTGCATCTATTTTCCCCTCTAACCACCCCCTGAGACACCCATCAATCACCTCCTGTCACCCCCCTAGCACTCCTATCCATCAGATCAGGCCCAATACAACCTGTCATCTAAAAGGCCACCCTGCTTATGACCGGTTCCACAAAATTCGCCCCCTCATAGACCACCTGTCATCAAAATTTACAGATGCTTATACTCCTGAACAGTCATTTTGAGACATTTGGTTTCCAGACTACTCACGGTTTTGGGTCCGTAAAATGCCAGGGCGGTATAGGAACCCCACAAGTGACCCCATTTTAGAAAAAAAGACACCCCAAGGTATTCTGTTAGGTGTATGACGAGTTCATAGAAGATTTTATTTTTTGTCAAAAGTTAGCGGAAATTGATTTTTATTGTTTTTTTTTCACAAAGTGTCATTTTTCACTAACTTGTGACAAAAAACAAAATCTTCTATGAACTCGCCATACACCTAATGGAATACCTTGGGGTGTCTTCTTTCTAAAATGGGGTCACTTGTGGGGTTCCTATACTGCCCTGGCATTTTAGGGGCCCTAAACCGCGAGGAGTAGTCTAGAAAACAAATGCCTCAAAATGACCTGTGAATAGGACGTTGGGCCCCTTAGCGCACCTAGGCTGCAGAAAAGTGTCACACATGTGGTACCGCCGTACTCAGGAAAAGTAGTATAATGTGTTTTGGGGTGTATTTTTACACATACCCATGCTGGGTGGGAGAAATCTCTCTGTAAATGGACAATTGTGTGTAAAAAAATCAAACAATTGTCAATTACAGAGATATTTCTCCCACCCAGCATGGGTATGTGTAAAAATACACCCCAAAACACATTATACTACTTCTCCTGAGTACGGCGGTAACACATGTGTGGCACTTTTTTACACCCTAAGTACGCTAAGGGGCCCAAAGTCCAATGAGTACCGTGAGGATTTCACAGGTCATTTTGCGACATTTGGTTTCAAGACTACTCCTCACGGTTTAGGGCCCCTTAAATGCCAGGGCAGTATAGGAACCCCACAAATGACCCCATTCTAGAAAGAAGACACACATAGGTATTCCGTTAGGGGTATGGTGAGTTCATAGAAGATTTTATTTTTTGTCACAAGTTAGCGGAAAATGACACTTTGTAAAAAAAAAAACAATTAAAATCAATTTCCGCTAACTTGTGACAAAAAAATAAAAACTTCTATGAACTCACCATACTCCTAACGGAATACCTTGGGGTGTCTTCTTTCTAAAATGGGGTCATTAGTGGGGTTCCTATACTGCCCTGGCATTTTAGGGGCCCTAAACCGTGAGTAGTAGTCTTGAAACAAAAATGACCTGTGAAATCCTAAAGGTACTCATTGGACATTGGGCCCCTTAGCGCAGTTAGGCTGCAAAAAAGTGCCACATATGTGGTATCGCCGTACTCGGGAGAAGTAGTATAATGTGTTTTGAAGTGTATTTTTACACATACCTATGCTGGGTGGGAGAAATACCTCTGTAAATGACAATCTTTTGATTTTTTTACACACAATTGTCCATTTACAGAGTTATTTCTCCCACCCAGCATGGGTATGTGTAAAAAATACACCCCAAAACACATTGTACTACTTCTCCCGAGTACGGCGATACCACGTGTGGCACTTTTTTTGCACCCTAACTGCGCTAAGGGGCCCAAAGTCCAATGAGTACCTTTAGGATTTCACAGGTCAGTTTGAGAAATTTCGTTTCAAGACTACTCCTCACGGTTTAGGGCCCCTAAAATGCCAGGACAGTATAGGAACCCCACAAATGACTCAATTTTAGAAAGAAGACACCCCAAGGTATTCTGTTAGTAGTACGGTGAGTTCATAGAAGATTTTATTTTTTGTCACAAGTTAGCGGAAATTGATTTTTTTGGGTTTTTTCACAAAGTGTCATTTTCCGCTAACTTGTGACAAAAAATAAAATCTTCTATGAACTCACCATACTCCTAACGGAATACCTTGGGGTGTCTTCTTTCTAAAATGGGGTCATTTGTGGGGTTCCTTTACTGTCCTGGCATTTTAGGGGCCCTAAACCATGAGGAGTAGTCTTGAAACGAAATTTCTCAAAATGACCTGTGAAATCCTAAAGGTACTCATTGGACGTTGGGCCCCTTAGCGCATTTAGGGTGCAAAAAAGTGCCACACATGTGGTATCGCCGTACTCAGGAGAAGTAGTATAATGTGTTTTGGGGTGTATTTTTACACATACCCATGCTGAGTGGGAGAAATCTCTCTGTAAATGGACAATTGTGTGTAAAAAAAATGAAAAAATTGTCATTTACAGAGATATTTCTCCCACCCAGCATCGGTATGTGTAAAAATACACCCCAAAACACATTATACTACTTCTACTGAGTACGGCAATACCACATGTGTGGCACTATTTTGCAGCCTAACTGCGCTAAGGGGCCCAAAGTCCAATGAGCACCTTTAGGCTTTACAGGGGTGCTTACAAATTAGCACCCCCCAAAATACGAGGACAGTAAACACACCCCACAAATGACCCCATTTTGGAAAGTAGACACTTAAAGGTATTCAGAGAGGGGCATGATGAGTCCGTGGCAGATTTCATTTTTTTTGTCGCAAGTTAGAAGAAATGGAAACTTTTTTTTTTTTTTGTCACAAAGTGTCATTTTCCGCTTACTTGTGACAAAAAATAATATCTTCTATGAACTCACTATGCCTCTCAGTGAATACTTTGGGATGTCTTCTTTCCAAAATGGGGTCATTTGGGGGGTATTTATACTATCCTGGAATTCTAGCCCCTCATGAAACATGACAGGTGGTCAGAAAAGTCATAGATGCTTGAAAATGGGAAAATTCACTTTTTGCACCATAGTTTGTAAACGCTATAACTTTTACCCAAACCAATAAATATGCACTGAATGGGGTTTTTTTTTAATCAAAAACAAGTTTGTCCACATTTATCACGCTGCAAAAAAATTATTTTTTTAACTTTCTGTGCTGACATTTTTCAAATAAAGTAAAATTTCTGTATACATGCAGCACGAAAAATGTGGACAAACATGTTTTTGATTAAAAAAAAACCCATTCAGCCAATATTTATTGGTTTGGGTAAAAGTTATAGCGTTTACAAACTATGGTGCAAAAAGTGAATTTTCCCATTTTCAAGCATCTCTGACTATTCTGACCACCTGTCATGTTTCATGAGGGGCTAAAATTCCAGGATAGTATAAATACCCCCCAAATGACCCCATTTTGGAAAGAAGACATCCCAAAGTATTCACTGAGAGGCATAGTGAGTTCATAGAAGATATTATATTTTGTCACAAGTTAGCGGAAAATGACACTTTGTGACAAAAAAAAATAAAAGTTTCCATTTCTTCTAACTTGCGACAAAAAAAATATGAAATCTGCCACAGACTCACCATGCCCCTCTCTGAATACCTTGAAGTGTCTACTTTCCAAAATGGGGTCATTTGTAGGGTGTGTTTACTGTCCTGACATTTTGGGGGTGCTAAATTGTAAGCACCCCTGTAAAGCCTAAAGGTGCTCATTGGACTTTGGACCCCTTAGCGTAGTTAGTGTAACGATCGGTGTAACACAGAAAGGGTCTGATTACCGGTGAACTGCAGTATCACCGAAAATACAGAATATACCGCATTATTGGTGATCTGCAGTATCACCGATAATCAGATATATCTACTAACCTCTGGACACCTGATAGAACAAGTGAGTGTTTAGATGCAACAGTATATTTTGAGTACTTCTCCAGAAGTATGTTCCTTCCTCTGGCCTAGACTCTCCAGGGGGGAGGAGCTAGGCTGAAGGGAGGAAGGACAGAGCGAGAGTGACACCCGTGGGAGAGGGTGTCACTAACAGGTCTGGGAAGTGCCTCTAACAGTAAGGCCAGTTCTCGGGGTCAGCAAGCCAGGTAGTTAACACACAGACAGATAAGGTACATATTCAGGAGGCAGATACGGAATCCAATAAACAGACAGGGTTTGGCAACGGAGAATCAGAATAGCACAGTACAGAATCAGGAGGCCAATACAGAGTCCAGGAACGAGCAGAGATTGGCAACAGGGTAACAGAAATAGCGAGGTACAGAATCAGAGTTCAGAGGAATGGTCAGACAGGCAGAAGGTCATAACAAATAATACAGTACAATATTCCTAATGCTAAGGTGTGAGTTCCTTGATCATCAACACCTTTGGAAACTATGCTAGAACACAGATACAGACAAGGTCTGAGTGCTACCACGTAGTGATCGCAACGGCAGACAACCAGAGAATGACCAGCACCCAGTATATATACTATAGCGCTCTCCAGCGCCTCCCCTAAGTGCTGGACCAATGGCAGGTGGTGAAAATGTCAGCTGACCCGCATGGTCAGCTGACCCTTTTCTGGCTGGCATATAAGCTCTGCCTCTCAGCGCGCACGCATGTCCTTCTGAACCTGTGTGGACTAGCAGTCCCAGCCACACCAGACATGTCTTGCAATGTGACCACTGATTCAGGCACGGGAACCGCCACCCCGTTCTCTAAGCGAGCGGCGGTTTCCCCGTGTCCAGCCGCAATGCCATCTGCTTTGCCATGCGTACAATCCACCGCATCCAACGCAGACTCCACCTCTCTGCCCATGCGGCATGTGGCGGTTTCTTTGCGTTGTGCCGCCATGTTAGACGCGGAAACAGCCGCCTCACTCTGAGCCCTTGCGGCGGCTTTTCCGCGTTTCCTCACAGTACCCAATCCCCCCCCCCCCCCCGAGGAGTGGACTCTGGACAGCTCCTACCAGGCTTCTCAGGATGCAACGCGTGGAACTCCCTTCTTAATTTGTCAGCATGCGTATGACATTCAGGTACCCAAGATCTCTCCTCAACACCATACCCTTTCCAATGAACCAGATATTGTACTGAGTTCTGAACTATGCGAGAGTCTAAAATCTTCTCTACTTCGTACTCAGGTTGGTCATCTATCATCACAGGAGGAGGAGGAGTGGGACCTACATGAACTGCTGGCTTAAGCAGGGACACGTGAAAGGATCTTACGCCGCGCATACTGGCAGGAAGGTCAATGGCATAAGTGACATCGTTGATCTTTCTGGTTACTGGGAATGAACCCACATACCTGGGCCCCAACTTAGCCGAGGGCTGTTTCAAGGTCAAGTGACGTGTGGACACCCAGACTAAATCTCCTGGCAAAAACCTCCACTCTAAGGAACGTCTCTTGTCAGCTTGACCTTTTTGACTTTGAAACGCCTTCTCCAAATTATTTTTCACAATCCACCATATATCTTTAAATGACCTTTGCCAGGCCTCCAGAGCTGGAAACGGAGTGGAGGCCACTGGCAATGGGGAGAATTTAGGCAACTTCCCGGTCACTACCTGGAATGGACAAAATCCAGAAGAGGAACTTTTCAAATTATTGTGCGCAAATTCTGCGAAGGGTAAAAACTTGACCCAATCATTTTGCACTTCTGCAACGTAACACCTCAAAAACTGTTCCAATGATTGGTTGACTTTTTCCATCTGCCCATTGGTCTGTGGGTGGTAGCCCGACGAAAATGACAGTTCCATGCCCATTTGGTGACAGAATGCCCTCCAAAATCTGGAAACAAATTGGACTCCCCTATCTGACACAATGTTTTCCGGAATGCAATGCAATCGGAAAACGTGGATGATGAACAAATCAGCTAATTCCTGGGCCGAGGGGAGTCCTTTCAAGGGCACAAAATGGGCCATTTTACTAAAGCGGTCGACTACCACCCAAATGACCGACATGCCCTCAGACCTGGGGAGCTCACCCACAAAATCCATGGATAAGTGGGTCCATGGTTCACTCGGGGTGGGCAAGGACTGCAATCTTCCCACAGGTGCCAGTCGGGATGGCTTACTCCTCGCACACACCGCACACTCCCTAACAAACTCTTTACAATCGGCTGCCAGAGACGGCCACCAAGCGCATCTGGCTACAAGGTCCTGTGTTCTGGAGGCCCCAGGGTGTCCCGCATTCCTGTGTGAATGGAACATCTGCAAAATCTGAAGGCGAAATGGCAGTGGAATAAACATAACCCCTTTGGGCTTCCCCTCCGGGATGTCCTGCTGAAAAGGACCTAAAGTCTCTGTCCAATCTTCCCAAGTCTCAGTTGTAGCTAATACCAGTCTCTGTGGGACAATGGTCTCTGGGAGGGAGGGCTGTGCTGTCACGGTCAGTTACCTGTCCAGACGAGGCGGCTTGTACATACGGATGCTGGCAGTCGTCCTGGTGGGTCTCGGCAGTCTTCCCTGCGTGGTGGGTTGTCGATGTTTGCCCATGCGCGTTGCGTGGTGCGGCGAAGACGTTGGCGTTATAGGATGCTGGCGTTGGATGCTGTGCACGCGCGTGAGGGATGTTCTGTTTATGCATGTTGTTATTGCGCGCGTGTGCGCGCGTCTTTGCGTGCGTGCGCATTCGGTTGCGCGCGTCTGCGCATGTGCGTGCGCGTGTGCGTGCGCATGCGCGTGTATGTTGCGCGCGTGTGACGCGTTGCGCTGTGCGCGCCAAAACGGCCTATAAAAGTCTGGAGAGTGCAACACTCGGGTGCTGTAGTATTGCAGCTTTTGTGTGTGTTGCACTCCCATGAGTGAGCCTTGCTCTGCCCGTTTCTGATTCCTGGATGTTGACCTTGGCCTGCCTGACTACCCGCTTCCCTGCCGATCTTTGCTTTGTCCGACTGCCCGATTTGTTGCCGACCACTGCTTGCCTGAGGACCCGATTTGTTGCCAGACCCCGGATTGTACGAGTACCCGATTTGTTGCCGACTCCTGCCTGTTCCAAGTGCCACGTCTTCTCCTGCCTGGCACCTGTTACTGGACTTTCTCGGCTGCTGAGTCATTGCAGTGCCGGACTCAGCCTGCGGGAGTGCTGTGCTTCCAAACCTGCTCTACCACTGGTTTCACAAGCGCTCCTGCCCCTTGCTTACTGGGCTCCCCTATTTCACTTCCAGGGGCCCCAGTCGGTGAGCCGCAAGGGTTGCTGCCCTCAGCTAACTGGTCTCCTGTACCCCAGGTACATCATCACATGTGCTGTCTCTGGCTCAAAGCATCTAGACAGGGCATCTGCCTTAATGTTTTTGCTCCCTGGGGTGTACGTAATTATAAATCTGAATCTCGAGAGAAACAATGACCATCGAGCCTGCCGGGGGCTTAATCTCTTGGCTCCCTCGATATATTCTAAATTTTTGTGGTCAGTGTAAACTGTAATCGTATGTTCTGCTCCTTCCAACTAATGACGCCACTCTTCAAAGGGCAATTTGATGGCCAGGAGCTCTCTGTTGCCTATATTGTAGTTTCTCTCTGCTGGAGAGAACCTACGAGAAAAATAGGCACATGGGTGCAATCTACCCTGCAACCCTGACCGCTGGGACAGCACAGCCCCTAACCCGACCTCTGAGGCGTCCACCTCAACAATAAAGGGATAGGAGGTGTCAACGTGTCTCAGGATGGGTGCAGAGCAAAACAAATCTTTCAGAGTGGAGAATGCATGTAGAGCCTCTGGAGACCAGTGGGTAGTATCTGCCCCTTTCTTAGTGAGACTGGTGAGGGGTGCAATGACAGTGGAGTACCCCTTTATGAACCTTCTATAGTAATTGGCAAAGCCTAAAAATCTCTGAAGAGATTTTAACCCCACTGGTTGAGGCCATTCCAACACAGCAGAGACCTTGGCAGGATCCATAGACAGGCCCGAGGTGGAAATTATGTACCCTAAAAAGGTGACAGATGTTACCTCGAAGATGCATTTCTCCAATTTAGCGTAAAGCATGTTTTGTCTTAGTTTATCCAATACAAACTTGACATATGTCCTGTGCTCAGAGAGGTTGTTGGAAAAAATAAGTATATCATCTAGGTAAACCAACACGAACCTGCCCAATACCTTACTGAATACCTCATTAATCAATTCCGTTACACAGCCCGAAGGGCATCACCAGGTACTCGTAATGCCCGTCGGGCGTGTTAAAGGCCGTCTTCCATTCATTGCCCCTTCTGATCCGCACCAGGTTGTATGCACCCCGTAAATCCAATTTTGAAAACATCTTAGCGTCGGTTATCTGTGTAAACAAGTCGTCTATCAAGGGCAACGGGTAGCGATTCTTTACTGTGATTTTATTCAGGCCACGGTAATCAATGCAAGGCCGCAGGCCTCCGTCTTTTTTCTTAACAAAAAAGAAACCTGCGCCAACAGGTGACTGGGAAGGGCGAATGAACCCCTTGGCTAAATTTTCACGAATGTATTCCTGCATGGCTACTTTCTCTGGACCAGACAAATTGTAAAGATGGCCCCTAGGGGGCATACAACCTGATCGGAGATCAATGGGGCAATCGAAAGGAGCGATGTGGAGGTAACTTGTCTGCAGCCTTGGGACAGAACACATCAGAATACTCGGAATATTGTACTGGTACCCCCTCCAACTGGATCCTGGTCTCGCCCAGTGTCACTCTCCCTAAACACTGCTGAAAACAGTGGGTTGACCAGCTAGTTAGCTGACCGGTAGCCCAATTAATCTGTGGAGAGTGTAAGTGCAGCCATGGCATGCCAAGGATGACTGTGGAGGTGGTCATGTGTAACACAAAAAACTGTAGTCTCTCTTTATGTAACACCCCTATAGTGACTTCCACCTCTGGTGTCTGGGACAGCGGATGATTACTTTGCAGGGGGAAATCATCTACTGCCGTAACCTGAATGGGTGGTTTAACTGGGGTGAACGGAATACCCAATTTCTTTGCAAATTCAAAATCCATAAAATTAGCTGCAGAGCCTGAATCAACAAAAGCCTCAGTAACCTCAGTTTTATCTTCCCATGTGACTGTACAGGGAAGAAGTAACCGTTTATCTTCTAGGGGTAAAAGCTGCGTGCCTAGGATGCTACCCCCTACAACTCCTAGGCGATAGCGTTTCCCGGCTTGTTAGGACAATTACGTACTCTATGACCCCCCTCTGCGCAGTAAAGACACAGCCGCTCAGACATCCTGCGTCTTCGCTCCACTTGGGATAGCTTCGACCGACCAATTTCCATTGGTTCGGGTGGAGGCGAGACAGGAGGAGGTGGAGTTACTGGAGGTGCAGCGTAGGACACCATTCTTACATGACTATTACCCCGGGTCTGTTTTTGATAGCGCAGTCTGCGATCGACTCGAATGGCCGATGAAATGGCCTCATCAACTGTCTTAGGTTCAGGCAGACTTAACATGAGATCTGAAACCTCATCCGACAACCCTGAAGAGAAGCAATCTAATAGGGCATAGGTGTCCCACCTGGCTGAAACTGACCATCTCCTAAATTCGGCTTCCGCTCAGAGGTTGCGGCAAGGTCTGGGTCGTCGTAAATTACTGCCATGGCTTTAAAAAATTCATCCACTGAAGAGAGGGCCAAATCCCCGGTGGGCAAACTGTACGCCCACATCTGAGAATCGCCTGATAACAAAGTCTTAATGAATGTGACCCTTTGGGCCACAGTTCCTGAAGATCGGGGTTTCAACTCAAAGTAAGATAACACTCTACTTCTAAAATTTCGGAAGTCTGATCTGTGACCAGAAAATTTCTCAGGTACAGGCAAACGCATGTCAGAGCTAGGAGGGGATCGCAACTCATCCACTGCTGTCTGGAGGGTTTGTAAAGAACCAGTCAAGGCTTCAATCATAGTCTTGTGACTACCCAGCACTTGATTGATGTTGTCCACTGAAGTGGCAAGTGTGCCCAGACGATCAGTGTGTGCGTCCATTGGTATTTTTGGTCTGCCGTTCTGTAACGATTGGTGTAACACAGAGAGGGTCTGATTACCGGTGAACTGCAGTATCACCGAAAATACAGAATATACCCGATTATTGGTGATCTGCAGTATCACCCATAATCAGATATATCTACTAACCTCTGGACACCTGATAGAACAAGTGAGTGTTTAGATGCAACAGTATATTTTGAGTACTTCTCCAGAAGTATGTTCCTTCCTCTGGCCTAGACTCTCCAGGGGGGAGGAGCTAGGCTGAGGGGAGGAAGGACAGAGCGAGAGTGACACCCGTAGGAGAGGGTGTCACTAACAGGTCTGGGAACTGCCTCTAACAGTAAGGCCAGTTCTCGGGGTCGGCAAGCCAGGTAGTTAACACACAGACAGATAAGGTACAGATTCAGGAGGCAGATACGGAATCCAATAAACAGACAGGGTTTGGCAACAGAGAATCAGAATAGCACAGTACAGAATCAGGAGGCCAATACAGAGTCCAGGAATGAGCAGAGATTGGCAACAGGCAGGGCCGGCCCGCTCATAAGGCGGGGTGAAACTTTTGCCTCAGGCGGCAAATTTCCAGGGGCGGCACCCGCCCGTCCGTGGGTGCGGGGAGCCGGCCCGCCGAGCTGGAGGGGTAGCTGGCAGGACGGGGGTATTGGGCCAGCGGCGGGGAGGGGGGTCGGACCCCCCCCCCCTCTCTCGCCTGGGTCCCCCGTCCTCCGCTCCCCTCCAGCCTAAATAGACGCAGTCGTATATGTAAGAGGCACGGGCGGGGAGACACTCACCTCCTCCTCGCTCCAGCGTGCGCTCCACTGACATCACTTCCTGCAACGCTGCAGGAAGTGATGTCAGTGGAGCGCATGCTGGGAAGAGGTGAGTGTCCTCCCCGCCCGTGCCTCTTACATATACGGCTGCGTCTATTTAGGCTGGAGGGGAGCGGAGGACGGGGGACCCAGGCGAGGGAGGGGGGGGTCCGACCCCCCTCCCCGCTGCTGGCCCAATACCCCCGTCCTGCCAGCTACCCCTCCAGCTCGGCGGCCCCCCAGAGCGCCCCCCCCCCCCGAGGGGGGGGGGAGGGGCGGCGGTGGCAATTTTTTTAAAAAAATTTGCCTCAGGCGGCAAAAAGTCTAGGGCCGGCCCTGGCAACAGGGTAACAGAAATAGCGAGGTACAGAATCAGAGTTCAGAGGAATGGTCAGACAGGCAAAAGGTCATAACAAATAATACAGTACAATATTCCTAATGCTAAGGTGTGAGTTCCTTGATCGTCAACACCTTTGGAAACTATGCTAGAACACAGATACAGACAAGGTCTGAGTGCTACCACGTAGTGATCGCAACGGCAGACAACCAGAGAATGACCAGCACCCAGTATATATACTATAGCGCTCTCCAGCGCCTCCCCTAAGTGCTGGACCAATGGCAGGTGGTGAAAATGTCAGCTGACCCGCCTGGTCAGCTGACCCTTTTCTGGCTGGCATATAAGCTCTGCCTCTCAGCGCGCACGCATGTCCTTCTGAACCTGTGTGGACTAGCAGTCCCAGCCACACCAGACATGTCTTGCAATGTGACCACTGATTCAGGCGCGGGGACCGCCGCCCCGCGGCTGGACACTGGTGCGGTTTCCCCGTGTCCAGCCGCAATGCCATCTGCTTTGCCATGCGTACAATCCGCCGCATCCAACGCGGACTCCACCGCTCTGCCCATGCGGCGGTTTCTTCGTGTTGTGCCGCCATGTTAGACGCAGAAACAGCCGCCGCACTCTGAACCCTTGCGGCGGCTTTTCCGCGTTTCCTCACAGTTAGGCTGCAAAAAAGTGCCACACATGTGGTATTACCGTACTCAGTAGAAGTAGTATAATGTGTTTTGGGGTGTATTTTTACACATACCGATGCTGGGTGGGAGAAATATCTCTGTAAATGACAATTGTTTGATTTTTTTTACACACAATTGTCCATTTACAGAGAGATTTCTCCCACTCAGCATGGGTATGTGTAAAAATACATCCCAAAACACATTATACTACTTCTCCTGAGTACGGCGATACCACATGTGTGGCACTTTTTTGCACCCTAACTGCGCTAAGGGGCCCAATGTCCAATGAGTACCTTTAGGATTTCACAGGTCATTTTTGTTTCAAGACTACTCCTCATGGTTTAGGGCCCCTAAAATGCCAGGGCAGTATAGGAACCCCACTAATGACCCAATTTTAGAAAGAAGACACCCCAAGGTATTCCGTTAGGAGTATGGTGAGTTCATAGAAGATTCTATTTTGTTGTCACAAGTTAGCGGAAATTGATTAAGTTTTTTTTTTCACAAAGTGTCATTTTCCGCTAACTTGTGACAAAAAATAAAATCTTCTATGAACTCACCATACTCCTAACGGAATACCTTTGGGTGTCTTCTTTCTAGAATGGGGTCATTTGTGGGGTTCCTATACTGCCCTGGCATTTTAGGGGCCCTAAACCGTGAGGAGTAGTCTGGAAATCAAATGTCGCAAAATGACCTGTGAAATCCTAAAGGTACTCATTGGACTTTGGGCCCCTTAGCGTACTTAGGGTGTAAAAAAGTGCCACACGTGGTACCGCCGTACTCAGGAGAAGTAGTATAATGTGTTTTGGGGTGTATTTTTACACATACCCATGCTGGGTGGGAGAAATATCTCTGTAAATGACAATTGTTTGATTTTTTTTTACACACAATTGTCCATTTACAGAGATATTTCTCCCACCCAGCATGGGTATGTGTAAAAATACACCCCAAAACACATTATACTACTTTTCCTAAATACGGCGGTACCACATGTGTGACACTTTTTTGCAGCCTAGGTGCGCTAAGGGGCCCAACGTCCTATTCACAGGTCATTTTGAGGCATTTGTTTTCTAGACTACTTCTAAAACCGTGAGTATTCTGGAAACCAAATCTCTCAAAATGACTATTCAGGTGTATAAGCATCTGCAAATTTTGATGACAGGTGGTCTATGAAGGGGCGAATTGTGTGGAACCGGTCATAAGCAGGGTGGCCTTTTAGATGACAGGTTGTATTGGGCCTGATCTGATGGATAGGAGTGCTAGGGGGGGTGACAGGAGGTGATTGATGGGTGTCTCAGGGGGTGGTTAGAGGGGAAAATAGATGCAATCAATGCACTGGGGAGGTGATCGGAAGGGGGTCTGAGGGGGATCTGAGGGTTTGGCCGAGTGATCAGGAGCCCACACGGGGCAAATTAGGGCCTGATCTGATGGGTAGGTGTGCTAGGGGGTGACAGGAGGTGATTGATGGGTGTCTCAAGGTGTGACTAGAGGGGGGAATAGATGCAAGCAATGCACTGGCGAGGTGATCAGGGCTGGGGTCTGAGGGCGTTCTGAGGGTGTGGGCGGGTGATTGAGTGCCCTAGGGGCAGATAGGGGTCTAATCTGATAGGTAGCAGTGACAGGGGGTGATTGATGGGTAATTAGTGGGTGTTTAGGGTAGAGAACAGATGTAAACAATGCACTTGGCAGGTGATCTGACGTCGGATCTGCGGGCATTCTATTGGTATGGGTGGGTGATCAGATTGCCCACAAGGGGCAGGTTAGGGGCTGATTGATGGGTGGCAGTGACAGGGGTTGATTGATGGGTGATTGACAGGTGATCAGTGGGTTATTACAGGGAAAAACAGATGTAAATATTGCACTGGCAAATTGATAAGGGGGGGTCTGAGGGCAATCTGGAGCGTGTAGGCGGGTGATTAGGTGCCCGCAAGGGGCAGATTAGGGTCTGATCTGATGGGTAACAGTGACAGGTGGTGATAGGGGGTGATTGATGGGTGATTGATGGGTAATTAGTGGGTGTTTAGGGTAGAGAACAGATGTAAACACTGCACTTGGGAGGTGATCTGACGTCGGATCTGCGGGCGTTCTATTGGTATGGGTGGGTGATCAGATTGCCCGCAAGGGGCCGGTTAGGGGCTGATTGATGGGTGGCAGTGACAGGGGGTGATTGACAGGTGATCAGTGGGTTATTACAGGGAAGCACAGATGTAAATATTGCACTGGCGAATTGATAAGGGGGGGGGGTCTGAGGGCAATCTGAGCGTGTAGGCAGAGTGATTGGGTGCCCGCAAGGGGCAGATTAGGGTCTGATCTGATGAGTAACAGTGACAGGTGGTGATTGATGGGTAATTAGTGGGTGATTAGTGGGTGTTTAGGGTAGAGAACAGATGTAAACACTGCACTTGGGAGGTGATCTGACGTCGGATCTGTGGGCGATCTATTGGTGTGGGTGGGTGATCAGACTGCCCGCAAGGGGCAGGTTAGGGGCTGATTTATGGGTGGCAGTGACAGGGGGTGATTGATGGGTGATTGACAGGTGATCAGGGGGGATAGATGCATACAGTACACAGGGGGGGGGGTCTGGGGAGAATCTGAGTGGTGGGGGGGGTGATCAGGAGTCCCCAGGGTGCAGTTAGGGACCTAATAAAAAAAATAGCGTTGACAGATAGTGACAGGGAGTGATTGATGGGTGATTAGAGGGGTGATTGGGTGCAAACGGGTCTGGGGGGGTCTGAGGGGTGCTGTGGGCGATCAGGGGGCAGGGGGGGGGAAATCAGTGTGCTTGGGTGCAGACTAGGGTGGCTGCAGCCTGCCCTGGTGGTCCCTCGGACACTGGGACCACAAGGGCAGGAGGCAGCCTGTATAATACACTTTGTAAACATTACAAAGTGTATTATACACTTTGTAAGCGGCGATCCGGGTGCTAGTAACCCGCCGGCGCTTCCGAACGGCCGGCGGGTTACAGCGCGAGGGGGGCGGAGCCAGTCCCCGGTGGAGGATCACGTCACGAATGACGCGATCGCTCCGCCCATGCCCGTACAAGGACCGTTGCCTTTCGTCTATACGGCGGTCCTTGCGGGGTCCACTTTCCGGCCGCCCATGTGCAGTGCGCGGTCGTTAAGTGGTTAACAGGCGGGGCAATCTCTGCATGATTGTTTTCAAATATTTTCTGCATGAAAGAAAAGAAGTGTTCCCTCATTTCTGGCTTTCTTTAGAAGTTAGTCTGAGAGAAGAGAAACGTTTCAGCACTTGTACTTTGTTGTTAGGTAGGCGTCTTCTCTGAGTTCTGAAGGGAAGGGGTGCAATCTAACTGTTAGTGCTGTTCTTCACAAAGTTCTGTTCCATTATTTCCAAGAACTGCTTGTCTTCAATAGATAATGCCACCCGATTATCATCTTTTGACCTCTGGAAGACTGTGCATCCTAAGTGGTCTTGGTCTCCGTCACAGGCATCATTGTCACTGGAGATATCTGTGAAGGGGCAAGGTAGATGGGAGGCACATGGTAACTCTTTTATGAGGAAGTTGTTGACACATGGTTGGAAAAGTGAGAGACGTCCACTTGCTAGTGTACTTGTGAACATACTATGAACTGAATCTGGCTTGTGCGCACGCCCTAGGCAGACCTCTCCTATTATGACCCATCCTAGGTCTAGCTTCTGAGCACAAGGAGCGTCTGGGGAACCATCTATTTGTTTTCTCACTTTATGGATTCGTAGGATATCCCTCCCGAGTAGCAAGATTATCTTAGCTTGTGGATCAAGTTCTGGGATCAGGTGGGCTATACGCTTTAAGTGTGCATGATGAAATGCGACATCCGGAGTAGGAATTTCAGATCTATGATCAGGAATCTGGTTGCACTCTATTAGAGTTGGTAAGGGCAAGCAGATGCTTCCATCTATAGCTTCGATCTGGAAGCCAGATGCTCTTCTCCCCGCCGTCTCCACAATTCCTGCACAAGTTCTTAGTGAGTATGGGGAGCTGGGGCCTTTTTTAACATTGAATATATCAAAGAAGGTTGGCTGGGCTAGAGACCCATTGCTTTGATCATCTAGAATGGCATCCATTTTGACTGCTTTCTCCCTTTGTTCTGCTGGGTAGACTCGGACTAGACACATTTTGGAGCAGGATCTTCCACCTGTGGCTCCTTTGCAGATCTCTGTACACTGAGGAGTAACCTCTAATGTAGTTGTAGGAGTGTCACCCTCCTCCCCGCCATGCTCGGTGCTGCTGTGAGTATGTTGTAAAGTCCACGGAGCTGGTCCAGGATGTAATGCTGTGTTGTGATCTGTAACTAGTAAAGAGAGAACAGGCACATGCTTGAGATTCGTGCCACTGCTGTCTTATCTAAGCCACACGCTGAGCAGGAGAGAGAGGACATCTAGCATATGCAGCTAAAGAAAGAGCACAAGCACACATCTTTCTCCATACTAAAGGCTGCCATACACTGGCCGATTGAATCTGATCAGAGGGATCTAATGGTTGCCCATACACTGCACACAGATTTTGAATAGATTACAGCATGAAATCAATTCACAACCTGTGGAACTGCAAGCTGGCACCCTGCCTCGCCGCCCCTGCTCCCCCCGCCAGCAGCAATACATCACCTGTCTGCCGGTGCAAGTCCCCTGGTCCATATGCTGACCCTTCTTCCAGCGTCCTCAGTCTCCTCTTCACTTCCTGTCCTGCGAAAAGAGGAAGTTCAAACAGTAGAGCGCCCTATACTGTTTGAACTTTGCCTTCTCACAGGACGGGACAAGAAGTGAAGACTGAGAAGACACCGGAAGTGAGAAACTGCAGGGACCCGGGGACTGGCACCGGAAGACAGGCGACTTATTGGTGTCGGTCCATGCATATATAGTTTAGTGGGACAAATTACGGTATTGTTGTCGGTCGTCGCCATATCGAACGCCGCTAATGACCTGCCTGTGATCGAGCTAAATTTTCCGCCTGAATAGATCGACTGAATTGGTCGATTTTGAGTGGACATCGATCGGTCAACATTTCCATTAACGTTTTCACAGATTCGATCACAGTGACCGAATCTGCTATATTTTGACAGGAAAGCATCATAGTGTATGGGTACCTTAACTCTGCTGAGCCTACGATAGCAAAGTGGTGCTGACAGAAGCTCCCTCCACACAGTCTCCTTCCTTACACCAGCTTTCTCACCCCCTCCCATAGCTCCGGAGCAAAAAACGCAGATAACAGCAGCTAGCCATCACATCACTCACACACCATGGGGGAGGAGAGAGTGACAGCAACACTGGTGGATGGGAAGGGACAGAGGCAGCGGAGGCTGACATTGTCCAGGGATTTCAGTCCACTCACTGCTTCCCTGACTGCCTCTTCATACTATACAGCTTTGTCCCCACCTTTCTCCTCTCTGCCAATAGGTCTTGTTTTCAGGAGAGGGCTTATATTTCGAGCATGTTAGAAATAAAAGCTACTGCTTATTTTCGGGGAGGTTTTATTCTCGAGGAAACACGGTAACTATGTGAGAGGGTGGATGGGAAGGAGTTAATTTTTAATGTAAGCGTGGGTCTTTTTATTAAAATAAATGAATGTAGGTTTAATTTTACTATTTGGCCACAAGATGTCATTGCACATTATTTCCTATTAACATACTATAAGCATGCTGAACAGAAAGTAATGCGTGGAATTGTTACTTTGGAAGTTACAAATTATTGCAGCATCTCATTGATGCCGGCAATCATTCACACAGGGACTTAGATTAATGAATCGTAACTGCGTTCCCATTCATCTCCCCTCTGACGGGCAGCGGCGAGTACGGCGGCGGGAGCGAGCAGCTGCTATCCACAGTCATTGACTATTATCTACCTCGCTTGGCAGGAACTGATGTCCTGGGTGACGTAGATATGCTGTATCAAACCAGGGAGATATAAACTGATTATTTGATAAGATCTTATTTATTGACAGAACTGTGCAATTTTTGGCACTATACATCCAATAAATAACAATGTTGATATCTATTGAGCACGCCTGCACGGACCTGTACTTCCTCTGATATCTCCCCGAGCTGTTCATTTTCTTCCTCTGCTATCATGTCTAGTATTTCTAAACCTTGTTGCAGAGCTTTTGCCTTTCATTTTTCAATAAATCTTTCCGAATGCAGATTTTCTGCTAGAATAACCTTTTCAAGGAGTCCAGCTGGAATGATTCCTGCCTTATGATATGACTCCAGAAGTGTGGAATTCCACTTTATTTGTATTACTTAAAGGGGAACTTCAGCCTAAACAAACATACTGTCATTAAGTTACATTAGTTATGTTAATTAAAATAGATAATAGAAAATAGATAGGTAATTTAATCTCTTACCCACCCTGTTTTAAAAGAACAAGCAAATGTTTGCGATTTCATGGGGCAGCCATCTTTTTGGTTGAAAGGAGGTGACGAAGCATGAGACAGTTCCAACTGTCCTGTGTCCCCACCACCCCTCCCAGCTGGGCACGCAAGGCTTCAAATCTCAAATTCAATATGTAAAATAAACTTGCGGCAAAACGAACAGCATCATCAGAAATCCCTTCATGCTTTGCGCACAGCATCAGGGTAAAAATGCCTGGGTAGATTTCTTTGATGGGGTGAAGCTTAGCTTCTGTGCAGCTAAAAATGAGGCTTTGGTAAGAAAAACAAAGTTCTGAGGCTGTGATACTGTTAAAGAAACACCAAGCCATTTCAGAGCTGCCGAGTAGATTTTTAGTCTGGAGGTTCACTTTAATAAGTAGCCCCTTCTGGCTTTTAAGGACCTCCCTGAGTTCACTCATTTCAGAATAGTCACTCCTGGGTGGATGGGAAGGTGCATTTCTGTCTTGATTTATGGGTCTAAAAGCGGTACATTTTTTTTCAAGAATTTTACGCCTCCAATTCTTAAGTCTTAACTCACCAAATTATATCAGAATAAAGGTCTGGTAGACACCCTGCGCATAAATAAAAGACTGGAACACAAAATTGTTGAAATAATTACATTTATAAATAAACTTAAATAGTGAAACTGTACAAATAAGGCACCAGACTATACAGTATGTATATATATATATATATACCCAATACACCTCCCGCGTGTGGTATGTTTTGTCCAAAAAATTGGCTGGGACACACACGTGCTCCGCAGAGGATAGTGGGGTCAGTATGGGGTCCGGATCTTGCTGTGGAGGGGGATGGCTACCCCTTGGATGATGGGACACATGGTGTCCCCATCTGTAGGTGTGCTTACGCCTGTGTGCAATTGTGTGCCCATTGTTGCTGGCTTTCGCGGGCTGTCTGCATGCGTGTCCTGCCATGTGTGTGGGGGATTAGTCTGTGCGCAGGGTGCGTCTGTCAGCCGGGGGGCACAGGGGGCTGCTGTTTTTGTTATGTGTTTACCTGGAGCTTTTTGCCTGTGTGCACCCATGCAGCAGTAGGGATATGTGTAGAGAACACTATAACTGACAGTGGCTGTAATATGTTATGATTAAAGTCTGGAGGTGCTGAAATGTATTAGTTTGTGGGTTAGCAATGTAACGACTGCTAATGATGTTTAATATGTCTAAATGATGTTTTTATATGGTAACAATTGAAGATATATAGAAACTGTAACCAGGGGTTCGAGGAGTGGACCTTATGATTTATAAGAATGGGTTAACAGTATGGCAATTTCCTTCCGAATGTAAGCCTTTACTGCAGATGTACATGTATATTTACAATTTAATGTGGGAAGGAGGCTAGTTTAAGCTTCAGCCAATCGCAGGGCTGGAATACCGGCCGTCCTGTGATACGTATAGCCATGAGATGATGGTAGTGGGCGGTACCCTGGATCCGGACACCTGCGGCTGGGCTCTCCAATGAGAGTTAAGCAGGCGGGTCTGAAGGGTGGGTACGGATTTCCGCCCCTTCTGACATGGCATGTGAGGATAGGGAAATGAGCCGGCCGGAGGAGGGCGGAAGTGCTCCGGCGGCCATCTTGGATAAGGGAAGATGGTTATTGGCTGAAAGAGCGGGGAATACGTATTTTAACATGCCGGCTGGTCATGCGCCTCAAGCCCCTGATGAGTGCGCATGCACGAAACGCGTAGGGCAGAGCTACGGGCGGACGGAGCTGGCGTGGAGGATTTTATATATGCTTGATTTTATGGAGAAATTGTGAGTGCACTATTTTATATTTACTGCAATAAAGTGTATGGTTTTACGCTATGTGGAGCCTTTCAGTTAATAGGCTGATGTAAAGCTTCTGGTCATTGGAGTTCTATCTGCTAAAGAAGTGGCTGTGAAAGATCCGTTGGGAGTTTAAGCGCATTTGCTGTCAGCAGAGTAGAAGGTGAGAGGCCACATATGATTTCTTGAGGACCATCTAGAAGCACTGGGGAGAGTGTGCATGTTTCAGAGTTTGGAGGTGTTAGTGTTGCTGTCTGTGGCTGGCAGCGACAGCACATGGTGAGGACCTGTGTAACCTGGTGATTTGTGGTGGACGCACGAGTAAAGTTTTTCTAACAGCACTTGGTGTTAAGGGAAGCGGCACTACTATAAGACAGTATCACGCTATGGTGTTTATTATTTCTTTCATGTTTCAGGTTTCACTTTAAGAAGATTACAAGCACATGTGAGCGCAGCATCTTAAAGGAGAACTGTTTTGAAACATAGAATGGCACAGAGGGCGACATCATATTCGGGCAGTAGAACCGTGATTCCTTTTGGACTTTATTTCCTTTGCGATCAGTCTTAGGCGGCAGGCTGAGAACAGTCAAAACCTAGGCAGAGCCAGTGCAGGCAAATGGCAGGGAATAGTCAAAATCCAGGCAGAGGTCAGTACAGATGGCAGACAGAGTAGTCAAAATCCAGAGAGAGGTCAGTGCAGACTGCAGGCAGAGAGTAGTCAAAATCCAGGCCAAAATTGTTAAAAGTAAGGCAGAAGCACTTTGCTCAGAAGCTATTGGGAACCAAATGGCTATATTGTTAACACCCTGTGCTTATAATTGAGCTTATCTGCCATCTTTGCCATGGCAGTCAAGTGACACAGGGGAGAGATCAAATTACAACTTGTGATTAGAGACAAATGAGGAGGAATTAGACAGGCTAAACACTCTATATACATGCAGGCAGCATTTCTCTGTTTACCTTCTGTCCTATGCAGATCAGGGTCCAGATGGGGGGGGGGGGGGGGGGAGAAACAGAAAGGCTAAACGCTCTGTATACATGTCGGGTGCATTTCTCTCGGTTTCCTTCTGTCCTGTGCAAATCAGGGTCCAGAGGGGGAGTTAGACAGGCTAAACTCTCCACATACATACAGGGCACATTTCTCAGTTTTTCTTCTGCCCTGTGCAAAAGTTCAGGTCCACTTTAAATTTCTGTGCCGCCCCCTGCCGCCAATGACATCACGACGTTCGCGTACTGCAGCTTCGCCGCTGATTGGCCACCGGGATCCCGGAAGAAGAGTGGAGGTGAAGGGGATCCCGGTGGCTGGGGAGAGAAGCCTGATCACGTGCAAGACCCAGGCTTTCCGCTTTCAGGTCCTGCATCTATGCCTGAGCTCAGCTCGGAATTACCGCCAGGGGGAGTTAAAAAGGCGCTAATTTCTTCATCTACCGCTTCAGATATAGGGGGGTAGCTGTGAAGTGGGACAATACTTCCACAAGCATAGTAAACAAAATAGACTGTGGCAAAAAAATGTAGGACCATATATCCAATTACTATAAATTTAAAGAGAACCCGAGGTGGGTTTGAAGAATATTATCTGCATACAGAGGCTGGATCTGCCTATACAGCCCAGCCTCTGTTGCTATCCCAAACTCCCCTAAGGTGCCCCTGCACTCTGCAATCCCTCATAAATCACAGCCACGCTGCTGACAAACAGCTTGTCAGAGCTTGCTGTGTTTATCTCTATAGTGTCAGTCTGCTGCTCTCCCCGCCTCCCGCAGAACTCCAGTCCCCGCCTGCATCCCTTCCCTCCCTGCTGATTGGAGGGAAGGGACGAGGGCAGGGACCGGAGCTATGCAGGAGGCGGGGGAGCAGCTGAGACTGACACTACAGATGTAAACACAGCCTCACAGCACGGCTGTGATTTATGAGGGATTGCAGAGTGCAGGGGGACCTTAGTGGGGTTTGGGATAGCAACAGAGGCTGGGCTGGATAGGCAGATCCAGCCTCTGTATGCAGATAACATTCTTTAAACACACCTCTGGTTCTCTTTAAATACAAGCCTCAGGGGGCTGCAGGATCTGTTCTATTTTGCAGATAGAAATCTTAGAGAGGATTGAATAACCTCTATTTTATATATCTCATTTGCCAGCTGGTACACAACCACTATATTCAGCAAAATATCAAAAGAAGGCAATTGTTCTCTAGCATAGATGCAAAAACATGAGTACTTTTTATTGTAACCAGGGCTGTTCCTGGCCTTTGTCACCACAGGCCAGAAAACCTGCCCCCGCCACTCCTCCCCTAATGCAAACTATAAATGTGCACATGCAAACACTGATATAGTCCCCATAACACCTTTTCTACATAGTAATACTTATGGCTAAAGGACTATTGGCTTTGCTGTGCTTGTAAGGCACCTGTGAACAGCAATGGGACAGGTAGCTTCAGAAAACTGTGCATTTAAAACCTCTTGTTAAAATGGATGCTGGATGTTGTTGACAGTTACACCGTGAAGCACCGCACCTGGACAGCCATGAAGCTCTGCCCCACAGGGAAGGTGAGATACTATACCCCTACACTTGCTGCCCAGTGCCCACTCATGGTTGGGCTCTCTCCCCTCATATACTGGGTGGACACACTCTGGTTACAAATGGGGGGTGGGCTTCCAGGCTACCTAAACTGGAAAGGGGTGGGAGCCAACACCAGCCAAATACATACCCAGGAATTGCCGGGCCATCAGCTAGTAAATCATAAAGAGATGATCCATACAGACCAATGCAGTTCAATTCAAAATGCAAACGTTTATTAAACATAGCCAAAGTGGATATTATCAAGTCATAAAAAACAATTAAAAATGAAAAAAAAAAAACCACAAAACCATAGGCACATACCAACTAGGCAACGGATATCATTTATAATGAACAGAGAACAACCTCTCCACTAAGGTCTATTAAAGCCCATACAGGAGTATGACCCGGGTCATGTGATGTATGCACACCATTAATCATATATGCATAAGTGACACAGTCTAAAGCCCCATCTAGATGCTACAATTCCCCATGCGATCAATCGATTAAATCAGACAGGTCCGATTGGAAATCGATCGATAGTGTGGTCGATTTGTATTGATATCTACCAAAAATCGATTACACTAGCGATCAATTTCCGATCGGACCAGTCGAATTTAATTGATTCGACCGATTAAATCGATTGCACAGGGAATTGTAACGTCTAGATGGGGCTTAAGTAATACAACATGCAAGTGATCAAAGAAAATGCCTGTGCACAATGAACATCAATTATTCCTGATAAGAATATACATGTACAATGCATATAAAATGTTTCACAATGCAATTGCAGTGCAACCCTGAGTGAACAATATTGCCTGCAGTGACACCATACAAACCTGGGAGGAGAACGGAGCTGGAGAGGGAAGTCTGTGCCAGTAGTAGCCTTAAAGAGAATCTGTATTGTTAAAAATCACACAAAAGTAAACATACCAGTGCGTTTGGGGACATCTCCTATTCCCCTCGGTCACAATTTCGCCGCTCCCCGCCGCATTAAAAGTAGTCAAAAACAGTTTTAAAAAGTTTGTTTGTAAACAAACAAAATGGCCACCAAAACAAGAAGTAGGTTGATGTACAGTATGTCCACACATAGAAAATACATCTATACACAATCAGGCTGTATACAGCCTTCCTTTTGAATCTCAAGAGATCATTTGTGTGTTTCTTTCCCCCTGCAGGTCACTGAAGAGTTACAAGCTGTTTGTTTACTCTTGCAGACAGCTCTGCCCAGTTGTCTGTAATACTGCAGTATGTGACTCATCAGTATGAACAGAGGATTTATCCAGCTTGTAAAAGATAAGAGAGCAGAGAAAAGCTGGCTAATGTAAATAACACACCACACACACAGGGGAGTGTGCATAGAGGGGGCATGCATAACAGATCACACTGAAGAGTTGGCAGCCTTCCAGACACAGGATGACAAGTCCGACAGGGGAAAGAGAAGCTGATTTATTACAGAGATGGTGATAGTATAAAAAGTGCTGCAGTAAGCCAGAGCACATTATAATAGGTTTAGGAACCTGTAGGATGGTAGAAAACAAACTGACATTTTTGTTACAGAGTCCCTTTAAAGGGTGGTGTGGCCCTAGTATAGAGCACTTCGTCCACTTAGTGACGTTTGCGTGATCGAGCGTCTGTGCCCACGTTGTGAGATTGTGGAAACAACCTCTCGTCGTTCATAAAATCGCCAGTCAAATTGCGAGGAGGGTACGGCGTTAAGTCCCTTAACTGTTAGTCCTTTAACTATTTCAGTAAAACTTTGATAGCGTTCCTCTAAGGGAAAACTCAAAGTCTTCTGCTGAAACAGAGGTTCTTAAAGTAAATGAGGGTTTTAGATTGCAAGAACTTCACAACTTCTTACAAATACTTCTATAAACACCTTCAATTCAGACATTGCTGGCAAATACAATTTGATACTCGCCCCATCTTCTGTCTACCTTATTATTGGGATATTGCGTACTCAGGGTATGTAGGGGGGGGGGGGGGGGGTTTGATCATTGCTCTATATTCCTCCCTTATAATGGTATATTGCAACCTATGACTCACAATCATTAAAACCAATGTGATTAGCTCATATTCCAGACATGGACTCGTAGGAGTGGGAGGATACACTTGAGTCACATACACATGCCTAATATTGGGCAAATGGTAGGTTGATTCAGTTCTTCATACTGTGTCAAGCTTATCTTATGCCACTTCGACTATCTAGACTTAGGGCACACTACCTTTCCTTATGTCCTAAATGTTCTGCAACATCAGACGGGGAGCTGTGATTATGTTAGGAACTGCTGGAGGCGAGTCACCCGACCTGCTGCATCCAAAAATGTGTTTATTATTATTTTTTTTTTCTTTTTACCAGAAATCCAATATCCTAAGTTTATAAGTATCCTATTAAAAGAATCAGATTATATGCTGAAAGGGTTATAACGATGAGTAGGATCACCCCAAGTGTCCCCACTATTTCTGAATGGTTAGTACAAGTAAATAAGGTGCTCCCATTTATTAAATTGATATACACTCATAGGGGATAGCCTGGGAAATGTAACAAGATATGGGCTAAATGGGTGGCCTCTCCTCTAACTGTGACTGCTTAACCACTTGCCGACCGCCCACTACCTATGGGCGGCGGCAAAGTGGCATGCCCAGGTCCACGTAACGCCGATGGGCGTCCGGTCCTGGGACTCTTTCTGGCTGGGGATCACGTGCTGTCATGCGCGCGTATCAGCCGGCAATAGGCTCCGCCCACCCGCGACATCAACCCGCCGGCCGTTCGGAAGCGCCGGCGGGTTGTTAACCCCTTGATCGCCGCGTTACAAGTGTATAGTACGCTTTGTAATGTATACAAAGCGTATTATACAGGCTGCCTCCTGCCCTGGTGGTCCCAGTGATCGAGGGACCACCAGGGTAGGCTGCAGCCCTCCCTGTCTGCATCCAAGCACACTGATCTGCCCCCCCTGCCCCCTGATCGCCCACAGCACCCCTCAGACCCCTGTTTGCACCCAATCACCCCCCTAGTCACCCATCAATCACTCCCTGCCACTATCTGTCAACGCTATTTTTTAGATTAGGTCCTAAACTGCCCCCGGGGGCTCCTGATCACCCCCCCACCCCCCGTGTACTGTATACATCTATTCTCCCCTGTAATCACCTGTCAATCACAAATCGATCACCCCCTGTCACTGCCACCCATCAGCTCAGACCCTAACCTGCCCCTTGTGGGCACCTGATCACCCGCCCACACCCTCAGATTGCCCGCAGACCCACCCTCAGATCACCTCCGAAAGTGCATCGTTTACATCTGCTCTCCCGTCTAATCACCCAGTGATCACCCATCAAACACCCGTCACTGCTACCCATCAGATCAGACCCTAATCTGCCCCTTGCGGGCACCCAATCACCCGCCCACACCCTCAGATAGCCCCCCAGAGCCCCTCTGATCAACTCGCCGGTGCATTGCTTGCATATATTCTCCCCTGTTATCACCTACTGATCACCTATCAATCACCCCATGTCACTGCTACCCATCAGATCAGACCCTCATCTGCCCCTTGCAGGCACCCAATGACCGGCCCACACCCTCAGATACCCCCGATCACCTCCCAAGTGCATTGCTAGCATCTATTCCCCCCCTCTGTTCACACCCTGAGAAACCCATCAATCACGTCCCGTCACCCCCTAGCACACCGACCCATCAAATCAGGCCCTAATTTGCCCCATGTGGGCTCCTGATCACTCGGCCAAACCCTCTGATCCCCCTCAGACCCCCATCCGATCACCTCCCCAGTGCATTGATTGCATCTATTCTTCCCTCTAATCACCACTGAGACACCCATCAATCACCTCCTGTCACCCCCCCCCCCAGCACTCCTATCCATCAGATCAGGCCCTAATCTTCCCCCCTGCGGGGTTCTGATCACCTGGCCAAACCCTCACCTGCCCCACCGCAGTGACAGAATTTTTTTTTCTGATCGCTGCTGGTACGACTTAATTGTGGCTGAGACCAACTGTTATGCCACACAATACGCAACCGTCAATCTAAGAAGCTACCATGCCCTGCCTTTTTGGTGGAAGCCACTCCAAGTTTCTGAACGTAAAATTTTTGGGGCCCTTCTCCTTAACATGGGTCTAGTCAAAAAGAATGTATTGCGGTCTTATTGGTCTACGCACCCATGCAACATGCCCATGTTCTCTGCTGCCATGTCCAGGTCACGATTTGAGAACATCCTGCGCTTCCTGCACTTCAGTGCCAATACAACCTGTCATCTAAGAGGCCACCCTGCTTATGACTGGTTCCACAAAATTCGGCCCCTCATAGACCGCCTGTCATCAAAATTTGCAGATGCTTACACCCCTGAACAGGCATTTTGAGGCATTTGGTTTCTAGACTACTCCTCACGGTTTTGGGCCCCTAAAATGCCAGGGCCATATAGGAAACCCACAAGTGACCCTATTTTAGAAAGAAGACTCCCCAAGGTATTCCGTTAAGTGTATGATGAGTTCATAGAAGATTTTATTTTTTGTCAAAAGTCAGTCCAAAGTGTCATTTTCCACTAACTTGTGACAAAAAAAGTAAAATCTTCTATGAACTCACCATACTCCTAACGGAATACCTTGGGGTGTCTCCTTTCTAAAATGGGGTCACTTGTGGGGTTATTAGAAGTTCATAGATTTTATTTTTTGTCACAAGTTAGCAGAAATTCATTTTAATATTTTTTTTTTTTCACAAACTGTCATTTTCCGCTAACTTGTGACAAAAAAATAAAATCTTTTATGAACTCACCATACTCCTAATGGAATACCTTGGGGTGTCTTCTTACTAAAATGGGTCATTTGTGGGGTTCATATACTGCCCTGGCATTTTAGGGGCCCTAAACCGTGAGGAGTAGTCTTGAAACCAAATGTCTCAAAATGACCTGTGAAATTATAAAGACTACTCCTCATGGTTTAGGGCCCCTAAAATGCCAGGGCTGTATAGGAACCCCACAAATGACCCTATTTTAGAAAGAAGACTCCCCAAGGTATTCCGTTAAGTGTATGATGAGTTCATAGAAGATTTTCCTTTTTTTGTCACAAGTTAGTGGAAAATGACACTTTGGACTGACTTTTGACAAAAAATAAAATCTTCTATGAACTCACCATACTCCTAACGGAATACCTTGGGGTGTCTCCTTTCTAAAATGGGGTCACTTGTGGGGTTATTAGAAGTTCATAGATTTTATTTTTTGTCACAAGTTAGCAGAAATTAATTTTAATTGTTTTTTTTTTTCACAAAGTGTCATTTTCCGCTAACTTGTGACAAAAAATAAATTCTTCTATGAACTCACCATACTCCTAACGGAATACCTTGGGGTGTCTTCTTTCTAAAATGGGGTCATTTGTGGGGTTCCTATACTGTCCTAGCATTTTAGGGGTCCTAAACCGTGAGGAGTAGTCTTGAAACCAAATGTCTAAAAATGCCCTGTGAAATCCTTGAGCGGTTCCTGCTCCTCTGCCCACAGCAGCAGCCAGGTGTCCGTGAGGGCAATCTTTGAGCGGAAGAAGGCAATGTCTGTCAGTCACCCCCTTGCCCGGCGCCTCACAGCTGGCTTGGTGGAACGGTTATCCCGTGAGCTGTTACCATACCAGCTGGTGGACTCTGAGGCCTTCTGTAAATTTGTGGCCATTGGGACACCGCAGTGGACGATACCAGGCCGCAATTATTTCTCAAAGGCGATACCAAAACTGTACCATGAAGTTGAGAGGCACGTGGTGTCATCTCTGGCACACAGTGTTGGGTCAAGTGTCCATCTGACCACGGATGCCTGGTCTGCCAAGCACGGTCAGGGCAGGTACATTACTTACACAGCCCATTGGATCAACCTGGTGACCGCTGGCAAGCAGGGAGTACGTGGCTGTGCAGCGGACCTAGTTACACCTCCACGGCTCGCAGGAAGGCCTGCTGCCACCTCCTCTCCTCCTGCTACATCCTCTTTGCTGTCCTCCTCCTCGGCTGAGTGGCAGTTCAACTCTACTGGTGCTGCAATCTTCTCTCCAGCTACACAGCCCCAGCTTCCCAGGGCCTATGCTGCATTCCAGGTACGACGGTGTCATGCCATCTTAGACATGTCTTGCCTCAAAGCGGAGAGTCACACTGGACCAGCTCTCCTGGCTGCTCTGAACAAACAGGTGGATCAGTGGCTGACCCCGCACCAACTGGAGATCGGCAATGTGGTGTGTGACAACGCCAGCAATCTCATTTCGGCTTTGAATTTGGGAAAGTTGACACATGTACCCTGCATGGCACATGTGCTCAATCTCGTAATCCAGAGATTTGTGTGTAAGTACCCAGGCTTACAGGACATCCTAAAGCAGTCCAGGAAGGTGTGTGGGCATTTCAGGTGGTCTTACACGGCCATGGCACGCTTTGCCAATATTCAGCGGAGAAACAACTTGCCGGTGGGACGCTTGATTTGCGATAACCTGACTCGCTGGAATTCGACCCTCCTGATGTTCAAAGTCCTGCTACAACAGGAGAAAGCCGTCAAACAGTAGCTCTACAACTACAGTCAAAGGACACAGTCTGGGGAGATGGGGATGTTCTGGCCGAAGTACTGGACACTGATGCGAAATGCCTGCAGGTTCATGCGGCCGTTTGAGGAGGTGACAAACCTGGTGAGTCACAGCGAAGGCGCCATCAGCGACTTGATCCCATACACCTCCTTCCTGGCGTGTGCCGTGCGTTGAGTGGTGGATCAAGCTGTGGAGGAGCGTGAACGGGAGGAAGAGTTGTGGGATCAATTCTCAGCAGAAGCAGATGATTCCTCAACACCTGCGGCAGCACAGAGGGGGGGGGGGGGGGGGGGGAAGGGGGAGGAAGAGTCGTTTGGGGAAGAGTAGTCAGATGATGAGGAAGGTGTTGTTTTGGAGGATGAGGCGGAAAAACAACCGCAGCAGGTGGCGCAGGTGGCTTGTGCTGCTCAACTTTCTCGTGGTATTGTTCGTGGCTTGGGGGGGGGGGCGCGGAGGAGGATGAGAACTTAGCTGACATCACTGAGGAAGAGCAAGAGGAGATGTAGTACGTCTGCATCCAACTCTGTGCAGATGGCGTCTTTTATTCTGTCCATCAGAAAGTTTTTGTTGTGTGTGCACACACCATTCAAGGTCGGGTGTTTGATATTATGGCATAGGCTATGCCAAACAACATCAAGACATCAAGTATACCAGCACACAGTTTTTATGAAAAAGAAAAAACGCTCTTTTTTTGAGCAATCATGTCCACCAAAAATACCGACAATTGTTTCGGGGGCCTCGCAGGGTCCCCCTTCATGAAGGCGTGATGAAGGGGGACCCTGCGAGGCCCCCGAAACAATTGTCGGTATTTTTGGTGGACATGATTGCTCAATAAAAACGTTTTTTCTTTTTCATAAAAACGGTGTATTGGTATACTTGATGTCTTTCATACTGTCCAGCCTGTTGAGGGACCCCCCGTATTAAAAAAACTCAAGGGGAATGAGCTGTACTGGATGGCCACGCTACTAGACCCTCGGTATAGGCACAAAGTGGCAGAGATGTTTCCAAATCACCAGAAGGCAGAAAGGATGCAGCAAGTGCAGAACAAGCTGGCAATTATGCTTTACAATGCGTTTAAGGGTGATGTCACAGCACAACGCAATAAAGGTGCCACTGCCAGTAATCCTCCTCCCATGTACACGCAGGCAAGGACAGGACGCTCCAGCGATCTCATGCTGATGTCGGATATGTGGACATTCTTTTGTCCAATGCCTTAGCCCTTCCGTATCCACCCTCCACCAACACCTCGACCGGCAGGTAGCCGACTACCTGGCCTTAGGTGTTGATGTAGACACTGTAAGCAGCGATGAACCCTTGGACTACTGGGTGCGCAGGCTTGACCTGTGGCCAGAGCTGTCCCAAATTGCCATCCAACTTCTGTCTTGCCCTGCCTCAAGCGTCCAGTCAGAAAGGACCTTCAGCGCAGCTAACGGCATTGTCACTGAGGAGTCGCCTAAGTCAAAAAAAGTGTTCAGTACCTCACCTTTATAAAAATGAATTAGGCAGGGATCCCGGAGGGCTACTGCCCGCCCTAAGACTAAGTCAGCATCTCTGCCTGCATGCCGTGTGACTGCCTGCCCCATGACTATGTCGCTCCCAGTCTCCACACAGCATCTCTGCCTGCAGGCCACTTGACTGCCTTCTCCGCCACCACCACCAAGGTCCAGGACTCCAAGCAGATTCCTGAATTTTTAAGGCCGCTGCTAGCAGCGGCCGCTATACTAATTTTTCTGGTGCGTGTACATGCCTGCCTGATTTTTCTGGCTGCACTGCAGCTGCAAAAACAAAAAGGCATGTACGTGTCAATTCCCCTTCATGATCGTTACCTTGCCGCGGTGAAGGGGCTTGAGTATCACAATGAAGCAATGACCGACGGCTAGAGTGTCTCGAGGGGGCAACACACCAAAGACTGTAGACAGACCATATTCGATCAGCTGGACAGTCACCGTTGTTCTGTCATTGAGCTACCTCAGCCTGGCGACCATATGGGCTTGAAAACCACCATCGCCAGCACTCTCACCATGGTGCACACCAGTCCAGCACGGCCGTCACAACACAAACAGCTGTTTACGGTGCGTTACACAGTGAGTTTGGTGTGTCAGTGTGAAGCAGTACACTAATTACACTCCCAGGGCTTGATTCAAAAAGGGGTGCTAACCTAGTTAGCACACCTAGAGACCTTTGGGCGTGATAAGCATTGCACTAAGTAGGTTAGCAGGGAAAAACTTGTGCGCAAAGTCCGGTGCGCGCAAAACATTGCATAGGGTTTAATGGCTTTGTGCGCGAGTTTATTTTATCACGCCTTAACTGAGTTTAGGCGTGATAATGGGCTTTTCACCAGCGTGCTAAGTTACCATGGCTTTGTGAATCAAGCCCCCTGATTGATGTATACACATGCAAGATGTTTTAAAGCACTTTCGGCCTTTAATTTAGCATGCAATGTGATTTCTGCCCTTAAAATGCTGCTTTGCGTCAAATCCAGATTTTTCCATGCAAAAACTCACGTTAGACCCCTTGAAACATCTTTTCCATCACTTTTGTGGCCAGCATGTATGTTTCTAGTTTTCAAAGTTTGCCTCCCCAACCTTTAATTTACTTATTCTCGTGAGGTTTATAATTCCAGTATCTGTATAGTGCTTTTCTCCTGTCGGACTCAAAGCCCTTGTGAGGCGGCCACTAGAGCGCACTCAGTAGGAAGCAGCAGTATTAGGGAGTCTTGCTCTTACTGAAAAGCTGCTGGCTTATTGAAATGGGGAGAGCCAAGATTTGAACCCAGGTCTCTTATGTCCCTATGCCCTTAAAGAGAATCTGAAGTGAGAATATATCTCGCTGATTCTCTTATATATAGCAGGGGCATGTTTGCCCCTGCTAAAACGCCGCTATACCGCGGGTCCCTTACCCCCCAAATCCCCCCCCTGCAAAATCTACGACCAACTTGGTCGTAGATTTTGCTGCTGCTGGAGGCAGGGCTAATGGCCGCAGCCCTGCCTCTCAGCGTGTCTATCAGCGGCGGATCTCCGCCTCTCCCCCTGCCCCTCTCAGTGAAGGCTGACAGAGGGGCGGGGAGAGGCGGCGATCAGCGCTGACAGACGCGCTGAGAGGCAGGGCTATAGCCTTTAGCCCTGCCTCACCAGGAAGTGATCCCCACGCTGCACGGAGTGGATTTGGGCGGTAAAGGACCCCCGTTCAGCGGCGGTATAGCGGCGTTTTAGCAGGGGCAAATATGCCCCTGCTCTATATAAGAGAATCAGCAAGATTTATTCTCGCTTCAGATTCTCTTTAACCATTACACTATCCAGACACTTTTACAATTTTTTTTTTTTATTGAAAATGATAGGTATGCTATCAAAAGAAAGGCCAAGGTGACCAATTGTTTCAAGCATAAAGAAGCCTAACAAGGTAACCAAGAGGTAAGGAACAAATCTGATTATACATACTTGCTCTGAGGGTGTTTTATGACTAATTTAAGACATGGATAGAAAGAAGGTAAAAAGACCTAAAATTTCCAAAAATGCAAAAAACTTTATTAGACTGTCTGGCGCCTGCTGTCTTGTACATCTGGACAAGCTTAACCAACCTGCTTTGCATTTTCAAACACTCTGATAACTAATTGCAAGTCTCACCTAATGCTTTGCTTGAACTAACTGCTCTGGATCACACAGTTATACTATCCAAGATTTGTGATATCACGTGCATTATTGAACTTGCCCATTGAAGGGCTACAAGCCTAGGTTATTGTGGTTAAACGCAGAATTGTAATCAAGTCCAGCATATAGTGCAATTGCAGCTGCTCTTATCTACTCATTGGATGCTTGCTCTCTTGGATGTATGCGAGTGAGTGAGGATGTGGATTAACCTGCTCTGATGCATGGTGTGAGAGTTCGTGTAGCCGTATTGTTTGTTTTTAAACGGTTTTATATTTTGGTGACCACCTGTCACTTTGTTGGCTGCTAATAAAGTTTTTTGCATTTTTGGAAATTTGAGTTGTTTTTACCTTCTTTCTATCCAATTGTTATAGTTACATTAACTAAGTTGTAGACTCATTAATTCAATGCACTGATGGTTCAAGGTATTTTTTACATCCACCCAGGCATCATTATTAAAAGTTTCCTTTATTGAGGACTCTCTTTTCCCTTATTATAAACTAATTTAAAACATGGGTCAAAACTGACCCATGCATGCAGAGTAACAGCCAACATCAAATTAAAGTGTGTGTGTGTGTTGAAATGCTTTCATTGCATTAAAGGACATCGATGGCTTTTACTAGGTCATACCACTGTGGTGTTGATTCAGGTATTACATCCCGACATCCATCTGTCCCCTAAAAAGGGCAAAAAAATGCCTCCTGAGATGTAACGAACTGTTCTACTGTGAACAGTCCATGCCAGCTAGCCTCTGTACTACTTCTGGGTCAGCGAGGTCCTCAGTATTACATCTTCTACTGCGCCTGTGCCGCTGTCAATCTCTCGCACGTGGTGTGGAGTGTACTGCACCTGCACAGTACACTCCACCCCACGGGTGAGTGATTGACAGCGGTGCTTGCGCAGGTGCAGGGATTGGCTCACGAGTAGTCCGTAATTAAAATGAGCCTCAATTGCTGCAGCTGTGTGCCTGGATGATAAGGGGTTATTAACCAATAATTCTGCCATCCTGTCTGCGCTCCAAACAGCTTGCACGTTTCCAGCTTGAAGGAGGAAGTGCGCGTAGTGAGGTTTGCAATGCGTCCAATAGGACGCATGCAAGCTGTTTGGAGCGCAGGCAGGACGGCAGAATTATGAGTAAATAACCCCTGATCATCCAGCCGCACAGCTAAGTTAAGGCTCATTTTAATTACGAATTTGTGTCCTTATGGATTCGTGATTACTTGTGAGCCCATCCCTGCGAAGGCGCAGTAGAGGACGACCTGGCGAGGTCGGCCTCTGAGCCGCAGGGGACTGGAAGCCCATGGCTGAGAACGGAGCTGCAGCGAGGGGCAGAGCGGTTGCTAGGGGCTGAAGGAAGCCCTGGATAAGTAGGGGTTTTTTTTTTGCAGTTCAGGCATTCCCTTTAAGAACTCTTAAGTGATACAGAATATGTCAACGGTGGTCCTGATTGTCACATTCCTTCTACAGGAGGGTTGTTATAAAATCAGTGTATACTCTAGTAATAACTTAGCTGAATAATAATTTCAAATGCCATACTAGCTGAAGAAGTCCAAACAGAGCAAATGTCCATTGTGAAAGCAATTTACAAGTCAGCAGATAAGCTTCACAGAGGTCTGTCTCTCCAGGGTGCCATAGAAGAACCCCTTCCAATCACAGACTAACTGGCACCAAAGTGGACATCTGGGCTGTAGGACATTTCTATATGTATATGTTACGGCCAGAACCCGAAGTGGCTCTGGCTGGTCAAAATGCGAAGTGGCCGTGCACCTGCAGCCAATGTTAGAAATGAACAGAATTCCCGTCTCCCAGCGGCGTTAAATTAATGAATTCCCCCCGGCGGCAATGTAACAGATTAAGTCGCCGCTTCGGCTCTGCCTCCTCTCCTCCCCCTGCCTCTCTCCTAAACACGCTTGTCCCCCAGGGTTGTTTTTAGCGTCAGGGAATCCTGCCGTTCATTCCTGCTGGCAGAAGTAATGTCTGCAGCCTCCCCGCTCTGCTTCCCTGCCACTACGAACGATCCTGGGGGACACGCATGGTCCCTTGCTGCTGCATGGGTAAGTGAGGCAGGGTGAGGAGAGGAGGCAGAGCCGAAGCGGCGGCTTAATCTGTTGCAATGGCACCGGGGGTGGGGGGGTGTTAAGGAAATCAAATCTGACACGCGACACACAAATCCTATGAAAAAAAGGATGTGTAGCTAGGTTTAAAGTGTACCTGAGACGTGCGGAGTATCAGGTACCATACTAACCTGAGGCTTCCTTAAGTCCCTTTAAAGCCACTTGTCCCTCCCCCGCCATCTCCGCGGGTGACTCCTGTCAGTAGCAATTCAGCCTGAAAGCCTAGCTGAGTCACCCTTCGTTGCGAATGCACGGCCTGGTGCACTCTCCCATCTTGCTACTGCTTCTGGGAGCGTTCTGCGCTTGTGTAGAACTACTGTGCAGGAGCAAAATGCTCCCAGGAATGAGATCGCAACATGTTGGGCCTTGCATGCGCAATGAAGCATAACTCGGCCAGGCTTTTGGGCTGAACTGCAAGTGACAGGAGTCACCCGGGGAGATGGCGAGGATCAAACTGCCTCAGAAGGGCTTAAAGAGAGTCTGAAGCGAGAATAGATCTCGCTTCAGACCTCATAGCTAGCAGGGGCATGCATGCCCCTGCTAAAACGCCGCTATAGTGCGGCTTAACGGGGGTCCCTGTCCCCCCAAACCCCCTCCGTGCAGCGGGGGAGCGCTTCCTGGTTGGGGCAGGGCTAACCGCCGCAGCCCTGCCCCATGTGCGTCTGTCAGACGCGTATCTCCGCCTCTCCCCCGCCCCTCTCAGTCTTCCTTCACTGAGAGGGGCGGGGGAGAGGCGGCGATGCGCGTCTGATAGACACGACTGGAGGCAGGGCTGCAGCCGTTAGCCCTGCCTCCAGGAAGAAGATTACCAGCGACCATTTTACGACCAACTTTTGCGGGGGGTGGGTTGGGGGTGAAGGGACCCCCGTTAAGCCGCGGGATAGCGGCGTTTTAGCAGGGGCCCCTGCTATATATAAGACCTGAAGCGAGATTTAGTCTCGCTTCAGTGTCTCTTTAAGGAAGCCTGTGGTAAGTATGGAACCCAAGACGATTCTCGTCTCAAGTTCCCTTTAAAATGATTCTGGCAAATGTAAAAAAAAGTTATTACATGTCTCTATTAAAATAGCAGCAATTGGTATCTACATGTTCACAAATATGACTGGGCAATGATGCGATCAAGAAATTTGGTAAATCAACATCCAGGGAAAAGATACATTTTTATATAAATTGGGCTCAGTTTGGTAAAAATTTCATGTGAGGTAAATTATTTCAGGTGGATATATTTTTTAGTAAGATTTTCTCGCATGCTGTAAATTATTAGACAGCTTCATGACAATTCGCAAAGATTTTTTACCCATTTCATTTGATATTTTAAAGTCTCGTGGTATTTGAGGGATAATTGACGTGCATGGAAAATGGAAGCCAGATCGGATACGGAAAGCATTCTTTATGATACTGACAACTAAAGCTCGAGTCCAAAACCTTCTGTCAGCTCAACACCATTAGAATATTTTTAATATTTGTGTGTAGTAATTAAAATGGTTGAGTATTAGTTTTTTTTTTTTTTAAAACACATGAAATCAGGGAAAAATGTTTTTATTAACTTTCTTACATTTCCGAATAGTTCAACTATAGTGCCCTTGCGAAACATTCACCAGCAGTGGAGCTCGTAAAGCGTTCTAACCCCTTTATCTGAGCTTTTTATAATTTTAACATATTGCAGTGTGCCATTTCATGATCGGTGTTCTTTAACCTCCTTAGTGGTAATCATGAGTTCAGCTTGGGGTGGAAAAAATACGGTAGGAGCAGTTATCCCGAGCTGAACTTGTAGCCGCATGGGAGATCTATGCAGAGCAATGCGTGCAGCGGGCATTTTTACTCACCGCCCAGGGGATCCTGACGTCGGCCGCCATTTTTTTCTTCTCCTCCGAGGCTCTACTTCCCCTTGGTGAGATCGCTGTCTGTCGTCATGACGACGGCCAGCAATCTCACTATAGGGTTACAGCGCCACCCGGAGAATGGAGGGAAAACTGCAGTGCTGGATACCAGTGAGTGCTGGGCTGATGCAAAACTCCCTAGCAGCATGATTTTTTCCCCCCAGGTTTTAGGCTCTAAAAGCATGCAAAAAAAATGCAACGCTTTTAGACCCTAAAATCCAGAAAGAATCATAACGCCAAAGGGGTTAAGTAAGTTTGACATAGAAGAGCTTCAATAACCGGGACAAAACACTGAATTTAGTCTGTGGGACAAATTGGATAGGAAGCCAGGCCTACAGGATCTTCTCAAAAAATGTGCATACTGTGATAAAGTTCATTATTTTCTGTAATGTACTGATAAACTTTAGACTTTCATATATTTTAGATTCAAATACACACAACTGAAGTAGTTCAAGCCTTTTATTGTTTTAAGATTGAGGATTTTGGCATACAGCTCATGAAAACCCAAAATTCCTATCTCAAAAAATTAGCATATTTCATCCGACCAATAAAAGAAAAGTGTTTTTAAAACAAAAAAAGTCAACCTTCAAATAATTATGTTCAGTTATGCACTCAATACTTGGTCGGGAATCCTTTTGCAGAAATGACTTCTTCAATGCGGCGTGGCATGGAGGCAATCAGCCTGTGGCACTGCTCAGTTGTTATGGAGGACCCGTATATATGTTATACGCTATAGCAGCATAGAGGGTGATATAGCGGCTGGGAACGCGGAGAATCACTCGCATTCCCAGCCTGTCGGCGGCTGTCGCAGAACCCGGAAGTAGCCGTCGGCGGGGACAGGAGGATCGGAGCGAGGCTGCGAGGGCACCATACAGCTTCAGGGGGCTGAGGGATGCCCCAGGTGAGTAAAAATCCTTTTTTATCTTTGACTTAAGTATCCCTTTAAGCTCATCCAGAGTGTTGGGTCTTGCGTCTCAACTTTCTCTTCACAATATCCCACAGATTCTCTATGGGGTTCAGGTCAGGAGAGTTGGCAGGCCAATTGAGCACAGTAATGCCATGTTCAGTAAACCATTTACCAGTGGTTTTGGCACTGTGAGCAGGTGCCAGGTCGTGCTGAAAAATTAAATCTTCATCTCCATAAAGGTTTTAGCAGATGGAAGCATGAACCCACTTTTGAACCAGAAACAGCAGCAGAAGCGCCTGACCTGGGCTACAGAGAAGCAGCACTGGACTGTTGCTCAGTGGTCCAAAGTACTTTTTTCGGATGAAAGCAACTTTTAGGCCTGGTGCACACCAGAGGAGTTTTTCTGAGAGTTTTGAAATCTGCTGCTAATGTTATCCTATGTGTCTGTGCACACTGGAGCAATGAGGTTTTGTAAAAAAAACCCATAGCATTACATTGGAAAGAGCTTTTAAAACCTCTAAAAGCTCTTCCCAATGTAATGCTATGGTTTTTTTTTTACAAAACCTCATTGCTCCAGTGTGCACAGACACATAGGATAACATTAGCAGCAGATTTCAAAACTCTCAGAAAAACTCCTCTGGTGTGCACCAGGCCTCACATGTCATTCGGAAATCAAGGTGCCAGAGTCTGGAGGAAGACTGGGGAGAGGGAAATGCCTGAAGTCCAGTGTCAAGTACTCACAGTCAGTGATGGTCTGGGGTGCCATGTCAGCTGCTGGTGTTGGTCCACTGTGTTTTATCAAGGGCAGGGTCAATGCAGCTAGATATCAGGAGATTTTAGAGCACTTCATGCTTCTATCAGCTGAAAACCTTTATGGAGATGAAGATTTAATTTTTCAGCATGACCTGGCACATGCTCACAGTGTCAAAACCACTGGCAAATGGTTTACTGTCCATGGTATTACTGTGCTCAATTGGCCTGCCAACTCTCCTGACCTGAACCCCATAGAGAATATGTGGGATATTGTGAAGAGAAAGTTGAAAGACGCAGGACCCAACACTCTGGATGAGCTCAAAGCCGCTATCGAAGCATCCTGGGCCTCCATAACACCTGAGCAGTGCCACAGGCTGATTGCCTCCATGCCACACCGCATTGAAGAAGTCATTTCTGCAAAAGGATTCCCGACCAAGTATTGAGTGCATAACTGAACAGAATTATTTGACGGTTCACTTTTTTTGATTCAAAAACACTTTTCTTTTATTGGTCGGATGAAATATGCTAATTTTTTGAGATAGGAATTTTGGGTTTTCATGAGCTGTATGCCAAAATCATCAATATTAAAACAATAAAAGGCTTGAACTTTTTCAGTTGTGTGTATTTGATTGAATCTAGAATATATGAAAGTCTAATGTTTATCAGTACATTACAGAAAATAATGAACTTTATCACAGTATGCTAA